>NC_141616.1:18241894-18588561 GCF_047967505.1 Dipteris shenzhenensis
GGTGATATGGCACTAGACTAGGTGGATCTAAGGCGAAAGGGACCTAAATGCATTAAATGTGCCTAGGGGCAAATAATTTCAATGATATCCCAAGAGAGGGGTAAATGATGCATTAAGGAGGGACCCTAGAATGAAGACATGTGGCATACTAGATCCATCTAGGGAATTTTGGGGCTTGGTGGAATTTTGTAAGCAGGAGCTTCACGTAACAGTGGATTTTTTTGGAGAGCTTGCAACCACCGAGGTTGGCTGGGAGGACGATCAATGTGCCTATGCCCGTGATTGGAGAAAGAACAGAGGCGCAACAAATTTGCGCATATCGGATGCTCCTAGGAATCCCCTCTGCTCTATCGCTCTCTATGCGGAGGCGGTGTGATGATACCCAAAACTGTCCGATGGAGATCCGTTGTGAGTGAGGCATATGAAGCTCAGTGTACCCCGGTGGTGTGATGAATCCCTCCTCCCAAATGCGAAGACAATAAGAGAAAGAAAGAAACTTATTAACATCTAGGAAAGGCCAAAGGGTCTATGAAACTGGAAAAAACAAGATACAATGAAAGTTAAGGTTGGAAACAGGCACCCATACCCCAAGGCTGGTGTCTAAAACAAAAAAATGAATACATCATGCTGTCGCTTTCGATCTAGTTAGAGCTGGCGTCGCCGAGGAAGAAACTTAGTGACTGACCACTGCTGCTGATTAGCATGCCCAAACTGTCCAGGTCCCTGCTCCTCCTCCGAAGCCTTCGAGAGGAAGCTCGTCGTCTGACAAAATACCACAGTCACTCTCATACCTTGTCTCCCCATGTCAAGAAGTAGAGGAGATATATGCGGCAGCTCTTACGTGAGTGTCCACGCGAGGTCAATTCTACCGAGTCGTGCACTCTAACTCTCTGATACGTCTAGTCCCCTGCTACCCTTGGCTCAGATAGCTAGAGAAAGAGTCCATGATCGTCCTTTGATTGGGCTCTGGCGGTCCCTCTTGTGCTTTTCTCTAAGCTCATACGAGCTGATTTCCCTCTGTCTCTGGCCTCAAGGAGGAAAACAGCCACGCATCACCAATCAAGGTGTGCCAGAAACTCTTTGAGTGGGTCAGAACCGTTGCTGAAAAGACAATGACGCTATCTCTGAATCCCATAGTACATAGGGCATTTGAATGCTAAGTGATCCTCTATCTTGTTGGAATATGTGGCAATCATGTGTCCATGAAGGTGCAAGAAGGGAGAGGCCTTGTAATGACATGTGGCAAACTTCTAGGGGCTTAATCCCACATACAAAGTGGGTAGCCTAATACCAAGGCATATAAGCCTTGGATAGAGGAGACCTCAAATACCGCAGATCCACTTTCGGGGAAGAGGCTCCTAGGAGTGGCTAGGTGGCTGAGGGTTTGGGCACTCATTACACGGCTCCACCAGATAATGCCACATGTCCAAATCTCAACATATCTCATGCATATCAATAAAGTGTGCAGAGCATCTCTTACTTGGGATGCCCTTTGTCTGCCCTGTCTCAACCTGTAGCCTATGTGGAGATACTAAAACTATCCAATTGAGATCGTCAATGCATGTACTAAAACTATCCAATTGAGATTATCAATGCATGTGGGGAGATGACTCTCAGTATAGCCCGGCCGTAAGAGTCGAAAGGCTTCCGTACGGTGGTTTGTTGTGAGGGACGGGGAACAGGGGTCCACGGCCCGGACCCCGGCAATTCGGTAAACCCCTATAAGATCCATAAGCAATGATCTTTGTAGTAGCTAAGTTTAACTAAGAGCTCGGTAGGTGCTAACCAAGTCATATATATATGACGCTGCAATAGATCCTTGCTGATGACTTGGTTCACCTCTTGGTAGGTGAACGGAATGGATGGAGCCTCAAGGCTATACTGAAAATGGTCATGTATAGTCCCAAGCCTTCAAACCATACGCGTGTCTCCCCCTTTGCCTCCAATGCCATAGTCCCTAATTCTAAGGAAAGAAAGAAAAGAAAGTTTATTATAGACTTCAAAAGACCACAGGGAACAGCACAGTCAGGATGCCCAGTTAGATAATGCCATGTCATCAGTGCACTAAAATTCATTTTGCTGCATTTGACGCGTTGGTGTGTAGTCTTTTTTGTAGACTAGCACAGCCATAGAGGAGATTCAACTCTACCATTTCCATATCACCCGATTAGTTCCCAGCAACGTCAGTCCCATCGGATCTATTATCGATGTACACATTCACACATCTAACACCAGCTCACTATCTTGGCATTCGGTAGTTCAGCATGTCAGGTTGACACTTCTAAAGAAAACTGGATACAATGAGAAAGCTAAGGGGTGGAGCCACTAAGGGGAGCATCCACACACAAGACTGATATCTAAGAGCATGAAGAATCAATAGGTATCAAGATACACAGCAATGTCTTTGAGAAAGGATGCATGTAGCAAATCTACAAGAGGCCATGGGAGACCATTACTAAGAAGCAACTTGGTCATCTATTCACCTATGTATCGAGTTCTCTATACTTTGTCTATTGGAAGACTAGGCCACTAGGCGACGGTATGTAGAAAAACTAATCTCGATGGACAATGGCTCTAGTAAGGTTGGCATCATCGAGGGATGAAATTAGTGATAGGACACTGCCACTAGTCAGCTTGGGTAGCCTGCCCATGCCTTGCTCTCCTCTGTCGGCACCAAGAAATATAGCTGAAGTTGATGCGTCCAGCAAGAAATAGAGCTGATAGTCAATGCGTCCAGTTGAAGTCGTTCAGCAATGCGAGTTGTGTAGGAGAAGAACTACTCTCCACTACTTGATGTGAGTGTCCTACCCTAGATGGCCAGAATCACTCGCCTAGATCCCACTGCACCTCATGCAAGGATATGCCCTCCCAAAACCAGAGGCAACCCTTCTTATGATGTCAAAATTGCACCTCATGGTAGCCTTTCTCTATGTCCACGTTTCATCTCTCTTTTCCATAAGATGCTGCCAGTAACCTCCCCTATGTCCCCCTCATTTGGGGGCCCATAGCTGGAGAGGTGACCTATATAATCTCAACAGAGTCAACCAAACTCTTTAAAAGTACTAACAGCATATCTTTCAGTAAGGTAAAGTATATGGAGTAAGTGGTTACCATTACTTGAATTTACCTATAATGATACAAAACATTATCCATAGGGACGACTCCATTTTAGTTAAATTACAGGTTTAGACCAGCAAATCCAACTACAATACCCAAATGCGTGAAATGGTAGCACTTGTGAGAGACTCGTGGAGCTTTATGTTGCTACTTTAAATGGCATTGTCTGTCCAAAGAGCCCAACCATCCGGGGGGGGCCCTCCACTCACCAAATCCATGCAATGGCCTATTGGACCTCCTCCTCTTGAAAAAATGCAATTGGAATCCTCACCTCTTTCTAGGAGAGCCCTTGACATAGCTTTACCCGTGTAGTTAGTTTATGGTTTTAGACCAACAGACCCAATTATAGTAGTACACTTTAAGGGATAGACAACTTCCTCGATTTTTGTCAAAATCTACCTCTTTAATTTTGGATCTTTAAGAGGAGGTACCCTCAAGGTTTTGTTATTTGAAGACAAAAGCACAAGGTAGGCAAGCTCATGCATTGTATACAATATAGCTCCAAGAGAGAGTACCTAGTGCGGGTACCCCCATCACTTCTTGCCAAGTGACAAAGGGTATATCTATAAATTAGAGTAAACAAGCTTACCTTGATCAGGCACCTCATTCAAATTGAAATTTGCATGTAGCCCCTTTTTCAGCTTTTTGTTAATCCAGACCCAAATGACACTTCATTCCAAGCCCAGCCTTTTTACAAGAGTCATCGCCTTTACCATCCTATTCGTAGAGTCTCAAATCCTATCATATTTAACTCATACTATTCAAGAAGGTAAGCAATGGCTTCATAGACATTAAGATTGATTACAGCTGATGCACTTAGATTTGACCTCCTAACTATATTTGTACTACACCTGCATGACACCTTAGGCACCTCACATCTTTTGCAGTTCCAAAAAACATCTCTTTTTCCAATGCCATAATTGTCCTCATGATATATTAGAATGACATTTTAAGCTATCACAAGAACACATTACTTGGCTATGGCTATAGGCTCCAGTGGCCCTCCCAGGTATGCTGTCGATGATGCTCCAGGCTCTAGAAATGGAATCTGAGCTGGACAATAAATACAACAAAAAAATGTAAAGGAAGGAAAAATCAGATTGTTTCGTTGAAGTCCATCCCCATTTTGCCTTTGTTTTGTTTAAGTATGCCCCAAATACTTTGCCTCCTGTGAGCATCTGCGCGAGGTATAAATTTACAATAGAAAAAAAGCCACACTACCAAGCAAACCTTTCCAAATTTTCAATTTGTAAGTAAATCTACGGCCACCCCTACCGAAACAATAGTCTTGTTTACAAAACACTTTGAACATGTTTGTAGAAAACCATACCTGAAAAGACCATGCACTTCGTCTTTGTCCAGTAGAGCAGGATGGTTACAAAGGGCCGACACCTGCTTAAAATAAGAGACATAAGCATACGTGTGAGGGCATTAAACTTTCCTGGAATCAAAGAATGCATACGGGCAATGCTTCAAACAACGGTGACTGAGCGACAAGAAAGATTCCCTTTATGCAATTCATCAATGCCCAAAGCAATATGGCGATTGTGAAGAAAGTTCCAACTATTACTAAGAGACTATGTAAATATAAAAAACACTAGTGTCCACATTCTTAAGTGTGACATACACCACTAGGTGCAAGCATCATTCCTCCTGCACACAGACTTTTTTGGTGAAACTCTCCTGCGTGCACGCACATGCACATGCACACACACACTCCTTTTTTTTGTGACAACTTTGAATGCTTTATATTACAAAGTCCCAAAACTGTGAAGCTAAAAGATACATAGCTGGAAAATACATCAAGAGAAAATCTCAGTGTGGGACAAATATACATCATACTCTATATAGTGAGGTTGCAGGCAATCAAAAAGAGATTGCTGCAAACAATGATGAAAGAAAACAAATTTAGAAAAACTAGGGTCACCATAGACTCTATGGTTCCTATCTTTCCAGAGAGTCCAAAGTGCCCAATACTGAACCCAGGAAAAGTACAAGTCAAACTGCAGTCGGCGAGGATAAATCCCAAAAAGCTAGAATAACTTGCCAAAAGTAGTATGAGGAAAGCATAATCGCAATCTCTACTTAAGAATGCCGATGAAGTCACATGTGTCAAGGCAACGCCAGAAAATATGAGAAACAAACTCTCTGGGTGCCAAGCAACGATGACAAATAGCTAGAGCAATACGCCGGCATGAGAGCAAGAGTCTAGAAGGAAAACCCCCCAACAGAATGCACCAGAAAAAGATTTGTTGTCGAAGAGGAAGCTTGGAATGCCAAATCTGCCTCAAGCGTTGCTGCCACCATTTGAGAGGATGAGTCAATCTCCACATTTGATTTGCTCGAGTTGACACCCAAGGTGGAAGCAATAGAACTTTATACAAAGAAGACACTGTAATGTGAGATAGCTTCAAAGGACGAATGGATAAATTTAATGACAAATGAGTCCAGTCTTGAAGCCTGTCTTGAATTTCTAGAGGCATAACTGGCTGAAAAGAGTGAACCATACGAGTGATAGCCTGCCATATAGGGCGATAATGCATCCCCAAGCCATATTTTCCAGCAGCCAATGGAAATGATAAAAGAGTCCCATCATCATGAATGACATCAGCCACAAAGGAGATCCCTTTTGGATTAAGGAATATGATCATCTAGGCTCCTGCAATGCCAACAGTGGAGAAAAAGCTCGGGACCAGGAAATACTTTCAGCTCTCAAAGAATTGCCTTGTAAAGAGTCACGTCCATGCCAAGCCAAATGCGAGAGAAGATGTTTCCAATCCAAAAGCATTTGAGAGACGAGAGGGCAACCTCAAACGTTGCCTTCAATACTTTCCAAGAGAAAATCCCACTGAATAGGCCTCCACTAGCCAAAAATAGGGGTGGTGATTTGAAGAAGCAAAAAAAGCATCACAGCAGCCCAAGGGTGATCCTCGTGCAGAAATTGGAGATCATTTTCCCCCTAAGAGCAAGAATATGCACATGAATATTCAGAATATTCAAACCCCCATGCATTTTTGGCGAACATGACTGGTGTAAAGGAAGTAAGCACAAGCTTTTCTTGCCATGTTTTGAACGCCCAAAAATTTCCATAACAATGGACATAAATGAAGTAAGATCAGCCTTGGTAAAGAAGATCAAAGGCAAATAAAATTGGATATATGCCACCAAGATAGATTGAGCAATTCGGAGGCGAACATGTAGAGGCCCAATAGCCAGGTGCCAATATTCAAGCTTCTTTTTGAGTTTTGCAAGGACCCAATCAATCTGCTAGCGACGAGTAATCTTCCACCCAAGACGATAACCAAGATGACGGACTATTTGATTGGGTAGAAGAATTTCCCCTGGGCATACAAGACTATGCCAATCTCGAAAAAAAAAAGTGAAAAAGTAGGATCACCAAAGACTTTATACACTTTTTTTTTTAAATAGTGAAATCTGTATATTTCTGTGTGGGAAACCTCAAAAGAGGTAAAAACCCACCAATAAGTACAAGAAAAAAGTTTTTACAAGTAAAACCTCAGAGCAAAAGTCATGAGGTAGCCAAGTAAAAAGTGACATATCAAGCTCGAGGAGGATCAAACACGGCATCCTCCAGCTTCAAATTGTTGCTCTGTAAAAACTGATGCAGTGATGAAACCACACCATCAATAAAAACAAGCTGTTTTTTGCCCTCGTGATTCTTCTTGATATAGGCTGGTACCCGAAATTTTTGAATCAAAGGGTCAAAAACCTGTTGTAACATGGGATGAAAAGATTCCAGTAAAAAAGGTACTTCTGCATCCCGGACAGAAGAAAACTCTGGCACAGGCATCAAAGGCAGAGAAGCTAAATCAACATCTGTATCTTCCGATGAAAAAGCTGCATCTGATAAAGCAGGGTTTAGCATTTGAGCTTCATTCTGAGCATCAATCTGAGTAAGAGCAGGGGCAGAATCCTGAGAGAGAGCATGCATATCATCCTATAAAATGCCCTTTGCAAGGGGTACATCCATATCCTGAGTAGAAGGAAACTGATGGTGCTCAACAAGGGTGCAATCCTGAGCTTCTTCAGCAAGAGGAAGATTTGCCTGTGATTTATCAACCTTCCTCCAGTAGTGCTTCGGAGCAGTAGAGGGCTTCCCCAAAGAAGCCATAGCAGAAACCGGAGGAGAAGGGAGAGTAACCTTGAGAGCTGAAGAAGGAGCAGGAGGAATGGGCCTGGATGTAGAAGGGCAAGCACGTGCAAAATGACCAACCTGTCGGCACCGATAACATGCAGTGGGAAAAGATGCAAAATGGAGCCTGATGCGCATCGGATAGGCAAATCCCAAATCAAGATCCAGAGTAGATGGCACGGCCTGCGTCATATCCCACAAAATGCAAAGACGAACATCACGGGAGGCTTGCAAGTACTCCTATCTCGGAACATGAAGAGGCCTTCCCAAAAAAGCTGCAAGAGTTGGAAGATGCTGAAGAAGAGGCACAGGCAACGCTTTGAGAGTAATCCAAACCGGATACTGAGTCAAAAGGGTTGCAGAAGGATCGAAAAGTGGATCCCAGGGCATGACATAAGCGAAGAAACCAGCCCCAGGAACACCAGCATGACTGACAAGGCGCTCTACCACCTCAGTCAAAGAGCAGTGGGCATAGTAAAATCCTTTGCCCAGAAAGACAAAGGAAGAAATACAATCTAGACCCACTGCAACATCAGCCCAATGACGAAGCTGAGCTGAAGATAAAACCCTGCCCATGAAATAGAGGCAGACTCCAAATTGCTGAGCCTGTCAAAGACCAGAGACCAAAAGGGCAGAATCCAAGGAACAAACAAGCAGGAAACTCGATAAAGGTACTTCTGTGACAGAGGCAGAGCACAATTGGCGAAGAAGATCCAACTGGAGGAAAGAAGAAGGGCCATCGGAAACATCCAGCTTTGCAAGGTTGGTGTCTGTTTCAGCAGCTCTTTTCACAGTTTCTTTTACAGTTTACTCAGCTCACTCACAGCACTTATCACTCAGTTCTCAGTTCACATCTCAGCTCTCTGTTAGCTTCCATTACTCTCATATTTCCATCTTACCTTCATCCCTCACACTCACACAGCTCCGCTGCATGCCCGGGGACAGCACAAGCCTCTTCAATAGCCTTGCATAGTGGTCCAGATCTTCCATGTGGCCAACGTGGCCTTGGTCGAGATTTGGGTTGCTTCTCATGCATTTGTGGGTCAGCTCTCCATATCGAAGGGTCATCCCCAGAGTTGGCTCTCAAGCTCTCTAAAGGAGTGTCAGTTGTATTATTTTGCAATTCTCCAAGATATAAAGCAAATTCTTCCCTATTTGGGAGGGGGGCCCTTAGTGGGGTACAGGGACCCAATCTGGTGTCATCTACATTCCCTCTCTAATTCTACTCTCTCTCTATCTCTTATGGTGCATACGCATACACCTCGCACAAAGGTTTAAAGAAGGTCTTGCAGCGCACTACACGATCATTCATCGTTGCATGTTACACTCAGCATAAATTCCAGTTGAACGCTGATGAGTGCAACTACGAACCAGCCCCTAGCTAACGCACGGAGGAGAGAAGAAGGGGGTGTATGCGCAGCTCCAGAACCCGACTCCTTTTCTTCAACCAGACGAATCAGATCTCTCGACGACCTGCCTGACGACGCGCTAATTCAACACCCTTGTTCGGCACTTGATCGAGGTCTTGGTAAAATGAATGCATGCATGTAGCGCAGGGGATTTTCCTCTCCGTCGTCGCCAACACCAAGTTCAGCCCGGGCCAACCATTTTTAATCTCGTCACTGCCCAACAGCCCGTAGCCCTTGTGGCCCAACCGACCTCCCCGCAGCCTTGTTTCCCAACCCCGTGCCATGCCGCCATCCCGTGCCATGCTGACGTCGTCGAATCCTACCACATCCAAAACGTTAGATTCTAAAATTAGGTTTCTTTGTAGCTTGGGGATAGTTTTGGGTTAGTTAGTCTAGGATTAGGTGGTTAGGCTTGGGTTAGTTTAGGCTAGGGTTAAGTTAGCAGGTTGGATTAGGTTAGTGGTTAAGGTAACTTGGGTTGAGTTAATCTAACTGGGGTGACTTAAGTGTCCTAATTGTCTTAGCTGCCCTAGATTAGTGTACTAATAGTCATAGGTGACTTAGGACCCAACCCAAAACAAAAAAACAAAAAAAGAGAGCAAGGAAGACATTTGTCCATTCTCCTTTTAGGGCCTTTCATAGCCCCATTTGGGCTCATTGGGTTCCATTTTGAAGCCTCGTCATCTACCTTTCCTCTCAAGCTTCTCCATCGAGATTTACAGTATTTCACACTGTATCAGGAAGCCAACTACATCCACGATTCCTCTCTCCCGTGACAGTTCACCATGGCACCCAAGCATGCCCTCATGAGTCACTTCATTACAGTGATGAGGCTGCTCAGCATGAGCAATTGCCTTCCACAGTGGGTGCATCCACTAGTGGTACAGAGATCCCTACTACTCAGCCTCTCCCTCCTGCATCTCGGAATGCTCAAGCACAGTTCCTGGAGGCATTATCCTTCAAGCTCCACGATACATTCCTTTAGTTGGGCCAGGAGATTGATGAGCTGATACCTCAATGGATTGGCCAGCAACGTCGTGCATTATCTGACAAGGGCAAGCAGCCCACGTTCCATCATGGGGATTGGTCGGAAAGCTAGGAAGCATTCTCCACACCACATGGTGGTTTTATGGCAGATGCCCGACGCTCAGCGAGATTTCAGCCCTTTAGTTAGCCTCAGTTTGAGCAGCTTGCTCCCCAGTATGGGGATTATCGAGGCATTGAGGATGCCTTCTCTATAGTACTACCAACCCTTTTATCGGACTTGAGGCCATCCTTCAGTTTACAGCTCTCTGCACCTCTACAGATGGAGCAATCTATTTTGGGCCGACCCAATGGTTTGCATGCGTTCAGTGCTCCTCATCCTGCAGTCTGCCTACAGCTGCATTGGTTTACAGGGCAGCCCACACCATTGGGAGAGAGATCAATCCTCTTCCTAGCCTTTTGGCATGCCATCATTTCAGAGGGATGCGTTTGGTAGATAGCCACAACCAGGGGTTCATGCTCCTTTTGCTCCACCAGTGAGCACATTCAGCCACATTATTAGACAAGAGGTTCTACTTTTCAGCCAAGTGTTGGTGTTGGGCAGCAGGTCGCTATTGATGATATGCTTCTTTCTGATGCCTTGCAATCATACTAGTCGTTGCCTGAGGACATCCGTGATGCAATGCCTTTCCACCAATATGTGAATCTTAGGCGTGATGATGCCCGTTCCAATGGTGGTTACAATCTTAAGAACTACGCATCCAAGGATGTAAAAGATAAGCTCATAGTGCATAAGTTCAAAGGTGACACTCGCACACCTAATGAGCTTGAGGATTGGCTCACGAAGCTGGAATATTACTTCCGCTTCTACCCTAAGTCTAATGAGGATCGCATCATTTTTTATGGTATACATATGCAAGATTACGCTCACACGTGGTGGCATTATATGAGGGATTCACCTCAGAAGCCTACCACATGGAAGGGATTCAAAGAACTCATAGTCACTACCTTCGTATCTTCGCTGATTTTAGAGCAATACCTGGTTGAGTTCTATGCATTAACACAGACCGGAACGGTCCAGGAGTATCTACAGCATTTTTGGAGGCTTTCTTTGTTTGTGCATGACATATCTGAAAAGGGCAAATTGCTGCATTTTATACACGGACTGCACCGTCCTTCGGTTGTAGATGTGAGGGCACATAACCCTCAAATCATTGAGTGAGCTGCCCAACTTGCAGAGGTCCTTGAACCCAAGTATGCCACCAAATTTAAGAATGCAATGGGCAGCACACAAGGGACTATGCATGAGGCTGAGAAGTGTTGGGTGTTGGAAGCAATGGAAGCACAATGGAGAAAAATGAGATGCTATAATAGATTGCTGCAAAACTGAAGTGTGGAGGCTCAAGGGAGAGCCAACATAACAAAACCCTAGGGATAACTCCCCTAACTGGACTAAGTGTCCTAACTGACCTAGATGGTACATAAACTAACTGTACCAATAGTCCTAACTCACTATAACTAGGCCTACAAGGCTCATACCAAGGTATAAGTGGCGTTTATGAATAGCCCATGAGATAGCCTACAAACCCCCCTCCATGGTATGGGCTGAAGTATCCTGGACATGGCTCAGGATACCTAAATATCTAGTGTCATGGTTGCACATGTTCATCCCGTAGGATAACCTATGACTGTACAAAGTACAACAGATCAAGTTACAAAAGGTACTAAATTTAAAGCTTGCCGAAAAGCCTCCAACTTAGGTCGAAGTAGAGCCTTGGTAAAAAGATCTACCAAGTTGTCTTCAGTGGGAACATAAGACAACTCAATATCACCTGTTGATAATCGCTCTCTAACATAGTAATAGTGAACCTCAATGTGCTTTGTGCGAGCATGGAAAACTAGATTTCGTGCAAAAGCCAAAGCACTCTGACTATCAGTGAAGATGACGGTAGGAGCAATCTGACATGCACAAAGATCTGCAAGTAGCTTCTGAAGCCAAACACACTCCACTGTAGCTGTAAAAGCCGCTCTATACTCAACTTCACAACTGGAAATAGCAACCGTACTCTGCTTCTTGCTTAGCCAAGAAACACATGAAGTACCAAGCATAAAACAGTTGCCACTATGTGACACACGAGTGTCAGAACAACCAGCCCAATCACTATCAGTGAACACATGCATGACAAGTGAAGTATCAGCCCCATAAAGAAGGCCTAAATGCTGAGTGCCTTTAAGATATCTGAAAACACGCTTCACGGCATGCCAATGGTGCATAGATGGGCTGTGCATATATCTGCTCAACTGTGAGACAGCATACTGTAGATCAGGTCTCGTATGGCATAGGTAAATCAAACAACCAACTGCCTGCTAATAGAGAGTGACATCACATGTACCGTTGCCATCCTCAAAAGAGAAGTGAAAACCAATATCTAATGGTGTGGATACTGGCTTGCAATCCTCAAATTGAAAACACTGCAAAAGCTGTCCAATGTACTTGGATTGTGACATGAAAATGCCCCCCTCACTGCTAGCAAATTGAATGCCCAGATAGTAGTGCAGAAGACCAAGATCAGACATAGCAAATGTCTGCTGCAAATCAACTTTAAAATCTGCAATTTGCTGAGCATGTGTCCCAGTTACAAGCATGTCATCCACATAAAGGACTAAAATCAGCAAATCTGTCCCACGCTTGCAGATGTAAAGGGTAGCCTCTATAGGGCTGTTCTAAAAGCCAAGTGTGAGCAAATGAGAATGAATTCTCGAATACCAAGCCCGAGGTGCCTGCTTCAATCCATAGAGGGCCTTTTTCAAGAGGCATACCTTGCTTTCAAAACCTTCAACCTCAAAGCCACGAGGTTGGGAAACATAGACCTCTTCCTGCAAATGCCCATGAAGGAAAGCTCTCTTAATATCAAGCTAATGTATCTGCCAATGAAAGTGGTCAGCAAAGGTAATAACAATGCGAATGGTAATGATCCTGGAAGTGGGAGCAAAAATCTCCTCTGTAGGCCATCTTCTGATGGTTCTAGTGATGCCCTATAGGCCATGGTATGTGCCTTGTAGGCATAAGTGTAGGCACTTATAGTGTTAGTGCCTTCTAGACCACATAGGACACTTAGTCCTATGTGACACCTAGGACACTTAGTCCTAGGTCTAGGTACAAGTACTTTGTACTTGTGTGTTTTCAAGCTATCTAAGATTTTGACGTGACGGCTACTCTCCATCTCCTTCGTACCTGCACTCTCTCTCCTTTCTCAACGGACCTTCAGTGGTATCAGAGCAGGTTTTGCTCTTGTCTTCCAGCTCTACTCAACCCCTGAGTCCTCCATTGCTCTTTGGGAGTCTGTTGCCCTGCTGGTCGACATATCTTCAGCACCTGCAGTTTTTCGAGGTCTCCTTCAGCACCCGTGGCCATCAGACGCCATTTTTCGTGCTGTAGATCCAGGCCTCCAGTCTCACCTGTTCGGTACTGCATACAGTACCTTAGCCGTACAGCCCGTACGTGAACACGTACATCGCCGTCGCCGTACTGCATCGTCGTATCATACTGCATCGCCGCATTGCACGTCCGTACTGCACGTCGCCGTATTGCATCGTCGTACCGTACTGCATCGCCGCATTGCACGTCCGTACTGCACGTCGCCGTACACCTGTGCATCGCCGTACTGCACGTCGTCGTACATCTCCTTCACTGTACCTGCGCATTGCCGTACAACGTACGACCGTACAACCGTACAGTCGTACAGTTGTACTCAAGCTGGCCGTACAATCGTACACTGTACTTGAGCTGTCCGTACAGTTGGTACTTCCCTCGACACTGTAGTACAAGTGTTGCAAGTGTGAAGTCTCTTGCAAGACTTTGGCAAAATTGGGGGTTTTCAATACCTTCAGGAGAGATTTCGGGATTTGGTCTGCAATTTCTTTTTGATTGCAATACATTGAATCACATTTGTAGGACATTGAGTCACTTTTGCAGTAATTTGGAGTTCTTCGTGAAGATGATAAGTTGGATGGCACCAACTATCCAATGTGGTCTTATCTCATGAAACATATTCTTGTTGCAAAGCATTTGTGGAATATTGTTTCTGGGGCTGATCTGAGGCCAGCCAATGCTACAGTGGTTGTTTCTACTGCTGGTCCTTCTGTAGGTGGTACTCCTCCTGATGTCTCTTCCTCTAGCACTCCTGCTGCTGCTCTTCCAACTCAAGAACAGTCAAGATGGGATGCAAGAGATGCAAATGCACATTCATGCATTGCTTTATCATGCAAGAGAATCATTATTCCACACATCCGGTCTTGCAAGACAGCAAAGGATGCTAGGGATAAATTGGCTTCTCTCTATCAAATACGCAATGAAGCTCGTGTTGCATATTTGAGAAGGCAATTACGGGAAGTGAATATGAATGAAGATGAGTCAATGGATGCATATTTGACAAAGATCAAAGACCTCATGGAACAGCTTGCCAACATTGCTAAGGTGGTGCCAAATTCAAAGCTTGTTAGTACCACATTGAATGGACTGCCAGATACATATCAAGGGTTTGCTACAACCCTTCGATTAGTGGCCATGGGTAATCCAGACCACTATTCTTTTGACTAGCTAGTTACTTTGCTTTTGCAGGAAGAGCAAAGTAGAGCTAACAAACAAGCCATTATTCCTGATCATGCATTTGCTTCACAGCAGACAGGAAGAGGCAAGGCTTCCAAGCCTATGGGCAAGCCAAAATCTGCGCATAGCAGCTGCAATTCCTCCCATGCATCTAAAAATACAGCAGATAAGGGAAAGAAGAAAAGATGCAACTATTGTCGCAAGCCTGGACATGACATTTCAGAATGTAGGAAGCGCATTGCTTCGGAGAAAAAGAAAGCAGGATTGACAGTTAATGCCTCACATGCCATTGAATCCCATGAGCCAGCAGATGCTTCACATGCACATGCTCTTTAGGATGATTGGGCGTGGGCTGTTCATTGCTCATTTGATCCCTCCAAAGCTGATGCACTATTTACTACTAATGATGCTCAGTCTTGGTACTTTGATAGTGGTGCTTCCAAGCATGTCACATCTTGCAGACAGTTGTTTCATTCTCTAGCTAATGCACCTCAAGGGGGGACTGTTACATGTGCCAATAATGCTTCATATGCTGTAAAAGGAGTTGGAGATGTGCAACTCACATCCATTTCCAGCCATCCTGTCACTCTGACAAATGTTCTTTTTGTGCCTGGCATTGAAGTCAACTTGATTTCAATTTCAGCAATTGCTACTTCAGGTTTCAGAGTAATTTTTGATGGCTACAGATGCCTAGTATATGATCTTCGTGATGACAATGCCATAGTTCTCACTGGCACTTTGCAAAAAGGGCTTTATCACCTTGATCATCATTCAGCTGCACTTTCTATTGAAGCATTGGCTATTTCAGATTCACAGCTTGCTGAAACTCATCTTTGGCATGAGAGAATGGGCCATCTCAATTATAGAGCTCTTGCAAAGCTACATTCACAGCAGATGGCAAATGATGTACCTCAGACTCACACAGTTTCCAAACATGTGTGTGAGGGTTGTCTTTTGAGTAAGATGCATCGATTTCCTTTTCAAAAGAATTGTCCAAAACTCTCACAAAGGAAATTGCAGCTAGTACACAGTGATGTCTGTGGCCCAATGAGGACAAATGCCATTGGAGGATACAAGTATTTCATGACTCTCATTGATGATTTCACAAGGTATTGCTGGGTATATCCTTTCAAGGCCAAATCTGAAGTTTTCTTATGCTTTCAGAGATGGCTGAATATGGCTGAGAATGAATCAGGAAACAAGCTTGTCACCCTTAACACAGATAGGGGGGGTGAGTATATGTCAAAGGAGTTTGATGCATTTCTATCCTCACGGGGCATTATTCACTCATGCACTACTCCTTACACTCCTTAGCAGAATCTTGTTTCTGAAAGGAAAAATAGGTCCACAATGGAGATGGCCAGATGCATGCTTAAGGCCAAGTCCTTGCCCAATAAATTTTGGCTTGATGCAGTAATGTGTGCCAACTATGTGCTGAATAGATCACCTACACGGGCATTAAAGACTATTACACCTTATGAAGCATGGAAAGGCAGGAAGCCTTCACTTTCACACATGAAAGTTTTTGGGTCTCTTGCATATGTTCATGTACCATCTCAGCTGAGACATAAGCTTGATGACAAGGCAATCAAATGCATATTCATTGGTTACACCCAGGAGAGCAGAGGGTATCGGTTATATCAACCAAATACTGGGAAGATTATTGTCAGTAGAGATGTGATCTTTGCTGAACATTTAGCTTCTCCTCTTGTGGACTGCAAAGCAAAGCCAGATGTTGACATGTTAGACATGGGACGGCTCCATTATTATTTGGGCATTCAGTTTGCTCATGTTGAGGGGGGTATCATGATGTCTCAGTCCAAGTATATTGGACAGCTCCTTGATCGTTTTCAGTTTGAGGATTGCAAGCCAATCTCTACTCCAGTGGACCCTGGCTTCAAATTTTCAGCTCATGATGGGAGCCCACCATGTGATATCACTCTTTATCAACAGGCTGTTGGATGCCTTATTTATTTATGTCATACCAGACCTGACTTGCAGTATGCAGTATCTCAGCTCAGCAGATTCATGCACATGCCCAGTTCACAGCATTGGCAGGCATTGAAGAGAGTCTTTAGATATCTCAGAGGCACTCACGATTTAGCCCTCTTCTACGGTGATCAGGGTTCACTTACCATGCATGCTTACACGGATAGTGACTGGGCAAGATGTTCCGACACCAGAGTGTCACATACTGCAAATTGTTTTTTGCTTGGCAATTCATGTATTTCTTGGCTCAGCAAGAAGCAACCGACAGTTGGCACGTCTAGCTGTGAGACTGAGTACAGGGCAGCTTTCACCGCTATAGTAGAGTGTGTTTGGCTTCGACAATTACTTACAGATCTTGGTATTTGCCAGACATCCTTCACTATTGTCTACACTGACAGCCAGAGTGCTTTGGCCATTGTGCGTAACCCAGTGTTTCATGTGCGTACCAAGCATATTGAAGTTCACTATCATTATGTTCGGGAGCGGTTGTCAGCAGGAGACATAGAGTTGTCCTATCTTCCCACAGAGGACAACATCGCAGATATGTTTACAAAGGCACTTCCTCGTCCCAAGTTCGAAGTCTTCCGACAGGCTTTACACTTGGTTCCCTTTGTTACATGATCTGACATTCCTTGTACATTCATAGGTGGCTATATCCTTTTGGATGAACATGTGCCACCATGACCAGAAACTACCAGGTATTCTGAGACGTTTCCAGAGTACTTCAGCCCATCCCATGGAGGGGGGTTTGTAGGCCATCTTCTGATGGTTCTAGTGATGCCCTATAGGCCATGGTATGTGCCTTGTAGGCATAAGTGTAGGCACTTATAGTGTTAGTGCCTTCTAGACCACATAGGACACTTAGTCCTATGTGCCACCTAGGACACTTAGTCCTAGGTCTAGGTACAAGTACTTTGTACTTGTGTGTTTTCAAGCTATCTAAGATTTTGACGTGACGGCTACTCTCCGTCTCCTTCGTACCTGCACTCTCTCTTTTCTCAACGGACCTTCATCCTCAAAGTCAATGCCATGCTGCTAAGCATAGCCCTTAGCAAGAAGACGGGCTTTGTAACAGTCCACTGAACCATCAGCTTTCCGTTTGATCTTGTAAACCCACTTAGTTTCAATGGCATTCTTGCCATAGGGAAAATCACACAACTCCCAAGTGTCATTCTGATGGATAGAATCCAATTCAGCTTGAAGGATCGATAAACCAGAGAGCAAGCACAAGATTCAAGAGTCGATGGATATCAGCCGTCATGTTAACTAGATAGAATGAAATGAAGAGTACATGGTACTTGAGGATAGACCCTAGGACTACATGTCCTAGGTGTCACATAGGACTAAATGTCCTATGTGGCATAAAAGGCACTAAAACACTAGGTGCCTATAACTATGCCTACAAGGCACATACCATGGCCCATAGGGCATCACTAGAACCGGGAGAAGATGGCCTACAAACACCCCTCCATGGTATGGGCTGAAGTATTCTCGAAACGTCTCAGAATACCTGGTATTTTCTGGTCATGGTGGTACATGTTCATCCAAAAGGATATAGCCACCTATGAATGTACAAGGTATGTCAGATCATGTAACAAAGGGAACCAAGTCTAAAGCCTGTCGGAAGACTTCAAACTTTGGATGAGGAAGTGCCTTTGTAAACATATCTGCTATGTTGTCCTCTGTGGGAAGCTAGGACAACTCTATGTCTCCTGCTGACAACCGCTCTCGAACATAATGATAGTGAACTTCAATGTGCTTGGTACGCGCATGAAACACTGGATTACGCGCAATGGCCAAAGCACTCTGGCTGTCAGTGTAGACCATAGTGGAGGATGTCTGGCGAATACCAAGATCTGTAAGTAACTGTCGAAGTTAGACACACTCTACTGTAGCAATGAAGGCTGCCCTGTACTCAGCCTCACAGCTAGATGTGGCAACTGTTCGTTGCTTCTTGCTGAGCCAAGAGATACATGAACTGCCAAGCAAAAAACAATTGCCGATATGTGACACTCTGGTGTCGGAACAACCTGCCCAATCACTATCCGTGTAAGCATGCATGGTAAGTGAATCTTGATCACCATAAAAGAGGACTAAATCCTGAGTGCCTCTGAGATATCTGAAGACTCTCTTCACTGCCTAACAATGCTGTGAACTGGGCATTGCATGAACCTGCTGAGCTGAGATCCTACACACTGTAAGTCAGCTCTGGTATGACATAAGTAAACGAGACATCCAACAGCCTGCTGGTAAAGAGTGATATCACATGGTGGGCTCCCATCATGAGCTGAAAATTTGAAGCCAGGGTCCACTGGAGTAGAGATTGGCTTGCAATCCTCGAACTGAAAACGATCAAGGAGCTGTCCAATATACTTGGACTGTGACATCATGATACCCCCCTCAACATGAGCAAACTGAATGCCCAAATAATAGTGTAGCTGTCCCATGTCTGACATTTCAAAAGCCTGTTGCAAATCAGCCTTGAAAGCTGCAATATGTTGAGTATCTGGGCCCGTAAGTAGCATATCATCCACATATAAAATCAGCACTAAAAAATCAGATCCACTCCCACGGACATTAAGAGTGGGCTCTATGGGGCTATTCTGAAAACCAAAGGATAGTAAGTGTGCATGAATTTTGGCATACCATGCCCTGGGTGCCTGCTTCAAACCATAAAGGGCTTTTCTAAGCTGGCATACCTTGTTTTCAGAATTAACAACCACAAAACCAGGAGGTTGTGTCACATAAACTTCTCCCTGCAGATCCCCATAAAGAAAAGCAGTCTTGATGTCAAGTTGGTGCACTTGCCAATGGTGATGGGCTGCAATGGCAATGACACATCTAATAGTAGCAATCCGGGATGTGGGAGCAAAGGTCTCCTCAAAGTCAATGCCTTGTTGTTGGGCATACCCTTTTGCAACAAGACGGGCTTTGTGTCGATCTATACTGCCATCAGATTTCCTTTTTAATTTGTAGACCCACCGGGTACCAATGGAATGCTTACCGGGAGGGAGATCTACTAATTCCCATGTGTCATTTTTGGCAATGGATTGTAACTCAGCTCGCATTGCATCCATCCACTCTTTGCTGTCAAAAGCATCTTTATGGCACAAAGGCTCTTCATTGCAAGCTGTAGCAAGGAGTGCAAACTCAAGACAGTGACCATGCATCTGTCTATTCCATGATCTTGTCCGGGCAGCAAAAGGTTGATCTTGTTTGCTGTCCCTCAATGTATCAAGAAGCCATCTGGGAACTTGCCTTTGCTGTCTATTGACAACTCTTTCTTCAATCACTGCATCATGAATGGTGGGATCATTTTGTGCTGGAAGAGAAACCTGCAAATCAGCATGGGGTACTCATTGCTTGTTGGAGGATCTACAAGAGGCTCATGTTGCTGGTCCAAGTCCCCCTCTGAGGAAGGCAGAGGTAACCAAGAGTCAAAAGGCATCAAACATGTCAACTTCTGGCTTAGCTTGGCAATCCACAAGAGGAGAAGCCGAATGTTCAGCAAAGATGACATCTCTACTAACAATAATCTTCCCAATATTTGGTTGGTATAACCTATACCCTCTACTCTCCTGGCTGTAACCAATAAATATGCATTTGATTGCCTTGTCATCAAGCTTATGTCTCAACTGAGATGGTACATCAACATATGCAAGAGACCCAAAAACTCTCATGTGTGAAAGTGAAGGCTTCCTACATTTCCATGCTTCATAAGGTGTAACAGTCTTCAATGTCCTTGTAGGTGATCTATTCAGCACATAGTTGGCACACATCACTGCATCAAGCCAAAATTTATTGGGCAAGGACTTGGCCTTAAGCATGCATCTGGCCATCTCCATAGTGGACCTGTTCTTCTTTTCAGGAACAGGATTATGCTGAGGAGTGTAAGGAGTAGTGCATGAGTGAACAATGCCCCGTGAAGACAAAAATGTATCAAACTCCATTGACATATACTCTCCCCCCGTATTTGTGTTGAGGGTGACAAGCTTGCATCCTGATTCATTCTCAACCATATTCAGCCAGTTCTGAAAGCATGAGAACACTTCAGATTTGGCTTTTAAAGCATATACCCAGCAATATCTTGTGAAGTCATCAATGAGAGTCATAAAATATTTGTACCCCCCAATGACATTTGTCCTCATTTGGCCACAGACATCACTATGCACTAGCTGCAATTTCCTTTGTGAGAGTTTTGGACAATTCTTTTGAAAAGGAAACCGATGCATCTTACCCAAAAGACAAGCCTCACACACATGTTTCGAAATTGTGTGAGTTTGAGGTACATCATTTGCCATGTCCTATGAATGTAACTTGGCAAGAGCTCTATAATTGAGATGACCAATTCTCTCATGCCAAAGATGAGTTTCAGCAAGCTGTGAATCTGAAAAAGCAAATGCTTCAATAGAGAGTGCAGCTGAGTGATCATCAAGGTGATAAAGCCCCTTTTTCAAAGTACCAGTGAGAACTATGGCATTGTCATCACGAAGATCATATACTAGGCATCAGCATCTGTATCCATCAAAAATCACTCTGAAACCTGAAGTGGCAATTGCTGAAATTGAAATCAAGTTTACTTCTATTCCAAGCACGAAAAGAATATAAGTCAGAGTGACAGGATGGCTTGAAATGGATGTGAGCTGCACATCTCCAATGCCTTTTACAGCATAGGGGGCATTGTTAGCGCATGTGACAGTTCCCCCACGAGGTGCATCAGCTAAGGAATGAAACAACTGTGTGCAAGATGTGACGTGCTTGGAAGAAACACTATCAAAATACCAAGACTAAGCATCATTAGCAGTAAAGAATGCATCAACTTGGGAGGGATCAAAGGAGCAATGGACAGCCCATGCCCAATCATCCTGGAGAGCATGTGCATGTGAGGCATCTGCTGGCTCGTGGGATTCAATTGCATGTGAGGCATTAACTGTCAATCCTGCTTTCTTTTTCTCCGAAGCAATGCGCTTCCTGCATTCTGAAATTTCATGCCCAGGCTTGTGACAATAGTTGCATCGTTTCTTCTTTGACTTATCTGCTGTATTTTTAGATGCATTGGTGGAATTGCCACTATTAGGCCCATACTTAGGCTTGCCCATAGGCTTGGAAGCCTTGTCTCTTCCTGTCTGCTGTGAAGCAAATGCATGATCAGGAATAATGGCTTGTCTATTAGCACGACTTTGCTCTTCCTGCAAAAGCAAAGTGACAAGCTGATTAAAAGAGTAGTGGTCTGTAGCAAATCCTTGATATGTATCTGGCAGTCCATTCAATGTGGTACTGACAAGCTGAGAATTTGGCACCACCTCATCAATATTGGCAAGTTGTTCCATGAGGTCCTTGACCTTTGTCAGGTATGCATCCATAGAGTCACCTTCATTCATACTAACTTCTTGCAATTGCCTTCTTAAATATGCAACACGTGCCTCATTGCGAATCTGATAAAGAGAAGCCAATTTGTTCCAAGCATCCTTTGTTGTCCTGCAAGATCGGATGTGTAGAATAATGATTCTCTTGCATGATAAAGCAATACAGGAATGTGCATTTGCATCTCTTGCATCCCATCTTGATTGTTCCTGAGTTGGGGAAGCAGCAACAGGGGCGCTAGAAGATAAGGCATCAAGAGTAGTAGCCTCTGCAGAGGGACCAGCAGTAGGAGCAGCCACTGTAGCATTGGCTGGCCTCAGATCAACCCCAGAAACAATATTCCAAAAGTGCCTTGCAACAAGAATATGTTTCATGAGATAAGACCACATCCAATTTATCATCTTCACGAAGAATACCAAATAAGTCGTGATTGTTCCCAGCCATTGTAAATAGTACTGATATAAATGCACTGACAAAGTGACCAAAGGATAGCCTCAAGGCTTTAAACTGCAAAAATATGTCTTACTATCACAAATACCTGTGAGCCAACAATAGATATTTCCAGGAGGCTGCACTGGGCCTCAAGGCAACACGGTGCCTTTTCTTGCTCAGATGATAAAATAGAGATAGCAAAAAGACTGAAAATATGTGCAGCAAGGTATAAGAACAGAATACCAGCTGAAATTGAGCTCCCAACACAAAAGCCCCAAATTTTGTTGGCCTGAGTGATGACGTGGCACAATGTGATAGTTTTGAACCTGACTTTTACTAAAAACTTCAATTTTTGGAATGATTTCAGTTGTCAACCTTGTCCAAAGTGTTGTATTGACAAGTTGAAGGTCCAAATGTCAAAATCCCTAAATTTTCCTGTTGGAAATTAGGGTTTGACAGTAAAAGCTGTCAAAACTTCTGGTCCCCTTAACTTAAGGCTGAGACCCAAAAGACCTCTGTAGGTAGAATATGACAGACCACGGTGCTGCTGCAGCAAGTTGAAGTGCAAAAGGCGGCTGGAGCAAAGCTGGAACAGCCCTCAGACACCTCGAAATGAGTGCGTGGCTGCAAGTGTCTCCTGTGGAGGGCTCTGGACAGGTCGCGACAGCAGGACACCTCCTGCAGATGAATCTGGAGAGGTCGCAGGAGCTGGGCGCCTGGATCTGAGTCTGGTTGAAGTGATCTGCAGCACAAAAAATGGCGACAGATGGCCACGGGTGCTGTAGGAGACTTCGAAAATGCTGCAGCAGGACCTAGAAGCAATCGCCTCAGCCTGGAAACAGCAATTAGGCAATTTATGGCAACAAAAAGACTCTGGAAGCCTTGGACAGCAGCTGAAGAGCCTCGAACAGGCTGGAAATGTGACGACCAGCAAATGCTGCAGCAGGACCTAGAAGCAATCGCCTCAGCCTGGAAACAGCAATGAGGCAATTTATGGCGACAAAAAGACTCTGGAAGCCTTGGACAACAGCTGAAGAGCCCCGAACAGGCTGGAAATGTGACGACCAGCAGAGCAGCAGACTTCCAATGAGCAATGGAGGACTCGGGGGGCTGAGGAGAGCTGGAAGATAAATGTAAAACATGGGCTCTGATGCCACTGAAGGATCGATAAACGAGAGAGCAAGCACAAGATTCAAGAGTCGATGGATATCAGCCATCACATCAACTAGATAGAATGAAATGAAAAGTACATGGTACTTGAAGGTAGACCCTAGGACTAAGTGTCCTAGGTGTCACATAGGACTAAATGTCCTATGTGGCATAAGAGGCACTAAAACACTAAGTGCCTATAACTATGCCTACAAGGCACATACCATGGCCCATAGGGCATCACTAGAACCGGGAGAAGATGGCCTACACAGCTTGCATGGCCTTTATCCAACAATCATTCTGAAAGGCATCTTGATGACATAATGGCTCTTCATTGCATGCTGTAGCAACCAAAGCATAAGCAACAAAACTAGCATGCTCTTTCTGGACAGCTGCTCTCGTATGGGCTGGCAGAGGAGTGTCTTGTTTGCTGTCTTTTAATGTGTCAAGAAGCCAACGGGGTACCTTTTTAGGCTCCTGAATTTCTGCTCTTTCCTGGTCAAGAGCCCAGTGCAAATGATACCTGATCAATGATAGGCATATCAGGCTGAATTTCTGCATGCACATGGGGCTGTAAATGACCAATAGATGGAGGAGGGACCACCTCAGATGGAACATCATCCCGAGCATCGGATGGAAACAAAGGCATCAAGCTAGTCAAATATGTATGAGGCATCAACAACGGGCTGTTTTTGACAGTCCAGCAAAGGCATAGTGGAAGATTCATCAAACACAACATCTCGACTGACAAAACACTTGCCCGTGCGGGGCTGATATAGCTTATAGCCCCTGCTCTCTGAACTATACCCAAGAAAAATGCATTTAACAGCTTTATCATCCAGCTCAGTGCGTCTCTGTAAAGGCACATGAGCATAAGCTAAGCATCCAAAAGTCCTCAGATGGGAAATGCGAGGCTTATGACCCGTCCAAGCCTCATAAGGTGTGATAGTCTACAATGCCTTTGTAGGACATCTATTCAAGATGTAATTTGCACACATGACCGCATCCAACCACAACTTAGTAGGCAAATGTTTGCCTTTCAACATGCATCTGGCCATTTCCATCGTTGATCTATTCTTCCGCTCAGCCACGGGATTCTGTTGAGGAGTATAAGGCACCGTGCATCGATGATTAATGCCACGGGAAGCCAAAAAAACAGCAAACTCTTTCGACATGTATTCACCCCCCCCGTCTGTATTAATGTGAGCAATGTGCAGCCCACTCTCATTCTCAGCCAAGGCAATAGAGTGCTTGAAGCATGAAGAAACATTAGACTTGGATTTCAATGCGAAAATCCAAGTGTACCTGGTGAAATCATCAATAAGAGTAACAAAATAGTAGAACCCCCCAAGAGTTGCAACCCTCATGGGTCCACAAACATCATTATGAACCAGATAAAGCTTACGTGAAGCACCAACTCTCCCATCCTTAGGAAACACAGCACAGTGCATCTTACCAAGTAAGCATGGTTTACAAACATGTTTGGTAGGCATATGCATTTTGGGAAGATCCACAACCATATCTTCCTTGTATAACTTCACCTGGGCTCCATATGATGCATTATTGGCCCATGTGACACTGCCCCCCTTAGATGTAAGCTCCAATGAGCTGAATAACTTCCTGCAGGAAGTGATGTGCTTGCTAGCACCACTATCAAAGAACCAGACATCACGAACATCTGAAACTGCCATACAAGCATCATGAACATTAGGATTATACTGACATGTAACCAAGGAAGCCCAATGGTGGTCTTGTGCGAAATTAGCGAACTCGTGTCAATCTTTAGCACTAGAAGAACCAGATACTGCAAGACCAAACTCTTTCTTTTTCTTTTCAGATGCTATGCGCTTCCTGCATTCAGAAATATCATGCCCAAGTTTCCTGCAACAGTCACATCTCTTCTTCTTTTTGTTATCGCCTGAAGAAGAGACACCATGTGAATGATCAGCATGGAAATGAGAGGGCTTTCCAGTTGAAACCTTGCCTTTACCTTTGTGTTTATGATGGGCAGCAAATGCTTGATCACTAGCCATAGTAGCATTGCGATTCACACGACTTTGCTCCTCCTGAAGAAGAAGATCAACAAGCTGGTCAAATGAGAAATGATTGGCATCACCCCCTGCAACCAACCTCAATGTAGTAGCAAAGCCTTGATATGAATAAGGCAACCCATCAAGGGTATTAGAAACCAGCTGAGAATCAGGCATAATCTCATCAATGTTGGCCAACTGCTCTTTCAAATCCTTCACAGTAGTGAGATAGGCATCCATGTCACCACCCTCATCAAGCTTTAAATCTTTCAATTGCCTGCGGAGATAGGCAACCCTCACCTCATTCCGCACCTGATACAAAGATGTAAGTTGATCCCATGCTTGCTTAGCTGTCTTGCAAGACCAAATATGAGGGATAATAACCTATTTCACTGAAAGAGCAATCAAGGCATGTGCTTTGGCATCACGACCATCCCACTGAATTTGCTCCTGTGAAGGAGGCAAAGCACCTGGAGCAGGAGGTGCAGGAATCCTGGCTGTAGCAGTAGAACCATCACCTGAAGAAGTAGAGGCTACAGGTGTAGAACCAGTAACAATGCGTGTAGGCCTGGCCTCAGAACCTGAAACAATATGCCATAGATTCTTGGCAACCAAAACATGTCCCATCATGTATGACCACATGGGATAATTGGTGCCATCAAGCTTGTCATCGGCCCCAATCAGCTCAAACAAATCATCTTTGCCACCAAACATGGTGCTGAAATACAATACAAATGCACCAATTGGCAAAGCAAATGAGAGAAAAGCAACCTCTCAGAATCAAGTGCCAAAAAAACTGCCCAAGCTTCAAAGCTTATATTTGCAAAAGACTCTATTGTCCCAAGGTGTACCTGTTGCAAGAAAAATTCCCAAAGGCAACACGAGGCCTTTCCAAAATGCAAATGAAGCAGAAATTGGAAAAAACCAATGCAACAATGGCTTACCCAATGATGAACAGCATTAACAAGCTCTGAAAGCGAGCAAATGACGGTTGGAAATGAGAATTACAGCAAAAGAAGTGCTCCCACGAGGAGGAGAGCACGTATAAATGGAGTGAAAGAGATCCAATGGAGAGAAGCTCGCAGCCCGAGGCAAAGGGACGCCAAATGAGGAGGAAAGGGCTCAAAGAGAAGTCTCCGGATCAATTCAGCAGCTCCAAATGGCTCCAAACACTGACACGCAGCTCGAGGCAGCTCCAAAATGTTGGGAAATTTGAGAAATGACTGACACGCACCTCGAGGCATCCCGTACTGCAAGGAATGTACTGAAATTCTAACAAACTAGACAGAAGTACGGAGTTTTCTTATAGATGTATGGATTTTCATACAATTTATGACAGATGTACGGGTTTTTGTACAATTTCTGACACATGTACAGATTCTGTACAATTTCTGACATGTGTACGGATTTATGAATTTCCGTACAATTTCTGACGCATGTACGGGTTTTTTTTTAACAGGTTCAAAATTCTATACAGATGCTATAAATGCTCGAGCGTGGTCGTTTTCTGCTGCAGCAAGCTGGAAAATGCATCGAAAAACAGTTCCCTTCGCGAGAGTTGCTCCAAAGCACGGTCTTCTCGTGACAAAATGAGGTTTTTCGCGACAGAAGTGCTTGGAAAGGTCTCAAACACTTGTGGGAGTGTGAAAACCAGCAAGACCAGAGCTCCAAAGCCTGCCAAACAGCTTAGGAAAGCTGTCAATGGCTGAGGG
The DNA here is from genome assembly GCF_047967505.1 of Dipteris shenzhenensis. Taxonomy (NCBI): domain Eukaryota; kingdom Viridiplantae; phylum Streptophyta; class Polypodiopsida; order Gleicheniales; family Dipteridaceae; genus Dipteris; species Dipteris shenzhenensis. Next base: position 18,268,843 of record NC_141616.1, read on the forward strand.
AATGGATTCCTGACCTGCTCTAATACCATTGTTGGGTGTTGGAAGCAATGGAAGCTCAAAAGTGGAAGCACAATGGAGAAAACGAGATGCTGTAATAGATTGCTACAAACTGAAGTGTGGAGGCTCAAGGGAGAGCCAACATAACAAAACCCTAGGGCTAACTGCCCTAACTGGACTAAGTGTCCTAACTAACCTAGATGGTACATAAACTAACTGTACCAATAGTCCTAATTGACTATAACTAGGCCTACGAGGCTCATACCAAGGTATAAGTGGCATCTATGGATAGCCCATGAGATAGCCTACAAGACGAAGCCTCAATGGGCTGACTTGTATGATAAGAAATCTGCAGGAGCACCATTCCCCAGATTTCCTACTGTATCAGGCAATAAGATGTCGTATGCCAAGCCATACAGATATCTTGATACAAAGCCAGGAGGCAAGACTAATGCTGGAATTGATAAATCAGGAATAAAACAGCATTCAAGAGCCATTATGGACAGCAGAAAAAGAGCCAACTTATGCTTTAAGTGTGGGGAAAAGTGGACTCTTGAACATAAGGATGTATGCAAGATGCGCACCACTGGCACAGCTAAACTCAGTATGATCATTGAGTTATTGTTGGGACAAATTGATGTAATGGGATTGTACCAAGGGGTACAAGGTCAGTATGTGCTTGTGTGTGACCATATGGTGGTTAGTGTGACCAGGTTAGGTGGCAAAAGGTTCTATTAGGTGTTATTGAGAGATTCATGGATTTGATTGAGAGATCAGTGGAGAAATTGGTGAATCTGGAGATGCTCTCCCTTGGGCACATGCATTGTATCAATTGCCTACATAAGGGCACTTCTACTCATGAATAAACAAGTCTTTTCTTCATTGTTGATACTCTCCATGCTTCCATTGCTGCTCCATCATGTGGTTTTAGAGCATGTTACCCTCCTTGAGCCACGTCATCATCTTCCCCATCTCTCTTCCTCTTGTTCATCTCTTCTTCCTCTCTGCCCATTTTTTTCTTAAGCTTGTTCTCCACCCCTGATGCATCATTCCATGAGCACTCTGAGCTGAAGATTCCTCGTGATTGGGCGAATCTCTGGTCCAAAGGAATTAAAGAAAAACACCGCCATCTGCCCGTGCTTTCACTCCCACTAGTCGCTGAAAATTCGCGCAATTCTCTCTGTAGGAGTCACCATTCACAAAATGGTTCAAGCTGCAGTTGGGAGACATCATGAGGAGGACGCTAACGCAGTTTGAGCACCAATGCTCCAGCGTACGAGGAGAAATCACGAAAAAACCAATCGACAATAGAGCATTACTCCCAAACGACCTGACGCAAATTGCCGCAATTCTTCTCTAGTGGATGATCTCTGGTAATAGAGCTCCCTTTCTGTACTGAAAGCCCTCTAAAAGCTGCTTGCATCAGTTCGAATTTTGGGCTCCACGCTGCTGCAGTTTTTGCAAGGCATTTTTTGATAGTTTTCACTTTTGAAGGTTTGACTAAGTCAACATAGACTTGGGGTCTTTACTCTTGACTACATTTGGACTCAGTCTTCAGTGCATAAAGGTTTTGAAATCAAAATTGAGGAGAGTCTTAATTGATGTATTGAAAGCCTTGATTATGTTTGGAAAATGACTTCGTCATGTGAATCCTCCAACATTCAATACATTAGGGTCAAAAAGGTCATCAAGAAGAAGGCAAGGTTTGTTAATAGGAAAGTAACCAAGGTCCAAGCCAAACCCGAGTTTCCTACTACTATCAATGTGCAAAGAACCTTGGTTTTTCACATTTTCTTGCTTGCAATATGGACTTGTATGGTGATGGTTCTTTCTAAAGAGTTGAAAAGGAATTAGACACTGCCATTATTCATAAGACCTTCCCTATGGCTACCAAAACAAAGATAGACAAGTTTGAGGGTGAGGGATTTCACACATGGCAAACCAGACTCAAGTTTGTTCTAATGAAAAATGGGATTTGGAATATTGCTAATGGGAAAGAGAAGAAGCCTACCACTAGGGAAGGAGAAGCATTATGGTTACCTAGCGATGAGAAGGCATTGGCTATAATTGCACTGGGATTGAGTTATTCCTTTATTCATCACATTGATGGTTGTGAAACTGCACATGCTGCATGGAGGCACCCTGAGACTATCTTTGGAGCACAGGGAAAATGTTCCAAGTATAGCTTGCTCATTAAGTTCTTTGATCTAAAGCTGGTTAAGGAGAATCAATATGCTCACATCTAAACTCCATGAAAAGTGTATTGACTCAACTAGCTAGCATCAAGTTTGATCTTGATGATGACATTATGATTGCTATCTTGCTTAAGAGTCTACCTGATGAGTATGGTGCCATTGTAACTACTCTCACTAATCTACCAGAGTTTGGTAGATCCCTGTTGGAAGAAGAAAGGAAGATCAAACAAAAGAATGACTACAAAGAAAGTGAGGCATATCTAGTCAAAAGCAACTTCAAAGGATCTACAAGCAAGAGCAAGATGAAGTGCAATTTCTATGGAAAGCTTGGTCACTTTTTAAAGAAGTGCTATGCAAAGAAGAGACTTTCAATAAATCTTGTAGAAGAATCAGAGAAAGAAGAAGAAGAATCACAGGAGATTAAGGCTCTCACTGCTTTCATTACCCAAGTCAATCTTGATGAGGGTGATGACCCATTTATCTTCTAAGTTGTTTTGTGTGTGGTCAATTAGGGTTCTCTGCCCTGGGATGTCCCCCTTAAATGATTGTTAGTCTTTTGTGTGAGTTATTTTGTTGTCAGACCTATGGGAATTTCCCATGCATAGTCATTGTCCATTCTCCCACTTGTAAACCAAGAGCCATAACTAGAGTAAGTTACAAGTTGGGGTCATGAGTGTTGTTCCTAGGTGTGAACAAGCCATGAAGCTTTCCATGTACTACTGCTGGGGTAAGATCATTAATTTGTGGGGGGGTATGTTGGGACAAATTGATGTCATGGAGTTGTACCAAGGGGTACAAGGCTAGTGTGTGCTTGTGTGTGACCACATGGTGGTTAGTGTGACCAGATTAGGTGATAGAAGTATCTATTAGGTGTGATTGAGAAATTCATGGACCTGATTGAGAGATCAGTGGAGAAATTAGTGGATCTGGAGATGCTCTCCCTTGGGCACATGCATTGTATCAGTTGCCTACATAAGGGCACTTCTACTTATGAATAAACAAGTCTTTTCTTCATTGCTGCTCCATCAGTTATCTGATGATGAGGAGTTGGTGTATGCCTCTAATTCTCTAAATGCTTCTCATGATGAGCTAGAGGGAGCACATGAGCCAGAGGAAGCACCAGATATTGGAGCCCCGTAGGATACATGTTTTTCTTTTCATCCTGGTGGGGCTACTGATGCATTGATGCATGTTCTTGACACGATTGACATTCAGCCCACCCATGGTAGACAAGGCCGTATGCCTAGAGCCTCTTATGTGGAGCACCATGTGGCCATGCCATTTCATGCACGAGATGACGCGGATGGAAATGCTCCTATGACTAAGGAGGAGATTTATTGGGATGCCCAGCCAACAATATATGATATCTACCTTGATGCATTGATGGGTGCCAAAAGTGTTGAGACTATCAGATTAATCAAGGGCCAAATTGTTCACATGCTCTCAGATTCGAAACCAAAAACAGTCTTCCGAGCGCACCAGATACGCTACGTGAATACCATAGACTGGTATGGAGGAAGAAACTAGACTTCGTTCGTCGAAACGAGAAGCTACTGAACATTTTGCTTAGTAACAACTCTAAGGACTTCTGGCGGAGATTTCTAGAAGGACGGTCCCCTCCGCCACTCACTGACACCCAGATCTGATTTGATTATGCATGCACACTTTATGACATCCCAAATCAGCCAGTCCCTAGCCTCTCACACATGCCTCGTCCCACATCCTGCACCCTCTTCACTAGAGGAGGGGTAAAGGATGCTGTAATGAAACTTCATAATGGCCGAGCGAAGGATCATGAGGGACTATGCACTGAGTTCATTCCATATGGGATTAACCTCCTAGCCCTGATCTTAGCAAAGCTTTTTAATGAAGCGGTTTGTTTGGGATTTCCACACACTTGGACCATTAACACTATCTCACCCATCCACAAGGCAGGGGATCCCATGAGCCCGAAGAACTACAGGACCATTATGATTGGACATGTCATGTCCAAGATTTATGCATCAGTACTTGACTCCGAGGTTAGCAGACTTGCAGAGTGTCGAGGACTCAGAGCAACAGGACATGCCAGATTCCGGCGTGATCATGGAACCATGGACCACATTCTGATGCTCAGATGTATCATCGAGGAGGCGAGGTCACAGAAGCAGAGGGTTTATTGTTGCTTTGTGGATTTTCGCAAGGCATTTGACATGGTCCCGAAAGCCCGCCTCATACGGCGCCTACAGGACTTGGGTTATGACCAGAAGATCATTTGGGCTGTCATGGCACTTTACGAGAGAGTTTCTGGTAGAGTTCGAGTAGGATCCGGGTGGACAGACGAGATCATGAAGAGAGGTTTGCACACTGCAGATCTCTTATGGGTATTGGTTGAAGCCAGCATATTGGTCTTGTACATTGTATACATTTGCTGTTTTTTATTCTTTCTCTCCTTGAGGGCACACTGCCTTTAAGTGGGAGGTTGTTGGGGTAAAGGCACTGGCCACCCTATGTAAACAGTACTTAGCGTACTTAAGTGTCCTACACTAAAGTACAACATAAAGTACTGTTTACATAGGGTGGCCAGTGCCTTTACCCCAACAACCTCCCACTTAAAGGCAGTGTGCCCTCAAGGAGAGAAAGAATAAAAAACAGCAAATGTATACAATGTACAAGACCAATATGCTGGCTTCAACCAATACCCATAAGAGATCTGCAGTGTGCAAACCTCTCTGCAGCTAACCCTTTGGTTAATAGATCTGCCGGATTGTCATCTGTATGCACCTTAACAAGCTGAATTTGCTTGTTCTCAAGCACCTCCCTGATGAAGTGATATTTCACATCTATGTGCTTCGTCTTTGCATGAAAGACAGGATTACGTGCCAACTGTATGGCACTCTGACTGTCACAATGCAACAATGGAATCTCCAATGGATAAGCCAAATCTGCCACTAGCCGAGATAGCCATATAGCCTCCTTGCATGCCTCAGTGGCTGCAATATATTCAGCTTCTGTGGTAGACAGAGCAATGCATTGCTGCATTCTAGATACCCACGACACTGCACCTCCAGTGAAAGTGAAAACATATCCGGTAGTAGACTTCCGGGTATCAGGGTGACCGGCATAATCAGAGTCTGTATAACCCTGCACGTTTGCATCTTGACTGCCGAAACATATACACAAATCTTGTGTACCCTTCAGGTATCTCATGACACCTTTCACTGCATTCCAATGCTTCTTGCCGGGGTTTGCCATGTATCTACTAACCACTCCCACTGCAAACGCAATATCGGGCCTGGTTGCAACCATAGCATACATGAGACTGCCACACGCTGATGCATACGGAATCTTTGACATCTCAGCCCTCTCGGCATCTGTCTGAGGGCTGTCCAAAGCACTGATTTTCACATAAGGAGGCAATGGAGTACCAATACTCTTCCCCCCCTCCATGTGAAATCTCTGCAAGACCTTGCCAATGTATTCCTTCTGAGACAAGTATAGCAATCGCTTTTTCCTATTCCGAAGTATCCGCATGCCCAGTATATGGTTGGCATCACCAAGATCCTTCATATCAAAGGTTTGGTGCAATCTTTTCTTCAAGGCATTGATCTCCTTATGAGATTTTCCAGCAATCAACATATCATCCACATACAAAATGAGGATCAGTAAACTGCCATCTGAAGCTTTCTTGGTATACAAGCAGTGATCAATGTCACTTCTCCTATAACCTTGGATTCGCATGAATGTATCAAACTTATGATACCATTCTCTGGGTGCCTGCTTAAGACCATAAAGACTTTTCTTCAGTCTGCACACAAGCTTCTCCTTTCCCTTCACTGTAAAACCTTCTGGCTGCTGCATAAAAATCTCTTCATGTAAATCACCATGAAGAAATGCCGTCTTGACATCCATTTGGACCAAGTCCATATCTGCATGTGCAACCAATGCTAATACAGTTCTGAGAGTTGTCATCTTAACGACAGGAGAGAATATCTCATCAAAGTCAACACCATATTCCTGTTTGAACCCCTTGGCAACCAGTCTGGCTTTATGCCTTGGCTTTTCACCAGGTGTGACCTTAAGTCGATAAACCCATTTGCATGGCAGTACCTTCTTACCAGTAGGCAAGGATACCAATTCCCAAGTGCCATTCTTGTGAAGACTGTCCATTTCAGACTTCATAGCAAGATCCCATTGAACCTTGTCTGCCCTCTGCCTAGCCTCTCTGTAGCATGAAGGCTCTCCACAATCAGTGAGCATCAAATAATCAATGCCTCGAACAAATCTTTCTGGCTGCCGCGTCGGTCTGGTTGAACCCAATGACCATCGTCTTGAGCTGGCTGTCCAGCCTGTTCATCACCCAGATAAGGTGGCTGTCCCATGTCTCCTGGCTGCATTTGCATGTCAGGAAGATCACCTAACTGTGCCTCATCCATTGGGATGTCTTCTGCCATACCTGGCTGTCCATTAGGACCTGCTGCAGCATCATTTAATGGCTGGTTATGCTGCTGTTGTGGCTGATTTACAGCCTGTCTTTGTTGCCCATGATGCCTGTCATCATCAATAGTTACTTTTAAAGGTCCCTGCTGTACAACAGGTTCCTTGAACATGATGGTTTCATCAAACACGACATCATTGCTGCGTATAAGTTTTCTGTTCTTGGGATCCCAAATCCTGTAGGCCATCTCACCTTTGTCACCGTAACCTAGGAATATGCATTTAAGAGACTTTGGATCCAGTTTAGTTCTGTCTTCCCTGCGTACATGCACATACGTGACACAACCAAAGACCCGTAGGTGTTTGTAAGACGGAGGCTTACCCGTCCATGCCTGTTCAGGCACACCGCCACATAGTCTCTTGTTTGGTGACCTATTAATAAGGTGCACAGCTGTCTTTACAGCTTCAGCCCAAAATGTGTGGGGCAGTGCAGCATGTGACAACATGGATCTGACTTTCTCTTGAATGGTCCTGAACATTTTTTCAGCGGTACCATTCTGTGGAGGATCATATGGTGTAGACAACACCCTTTGAATACCCTTTGCCTCACAGAATTCTTGAAACTCTTTGGACAAATACTCTCCACCATTGTCAGATCGTAAAGCTTTCAGTTTATTGCCTGTCTCATTTTCGACCAGTGCAACAAACTTAGTGAAAGCCTTGAACGTATCACTCTTCTTTTTGAGAGTGTAAACCCACACTTTGCGGGTGGCGTCATCTATGAATGACAGTATGTACTTAGAACCTCCTAAAGAGAGTGTAGGCATCTCACACACATCTGTATGTACCAGCTCCAAGAGCTGTAATTTCTGATCTGACCTTCTCTTATGAGGTATTTGTACTTGACGACCGTAGAGACAAAATTCACATTTCTTTAAATCTGAAAATTTTAGACTCGGCAAGTAACCAAAATGAGCCAATTGCTCCATTCCCTTAATACTCATATGGCCAAGCCGGCTATGCCACAATGAAATCTTTGGCAGCTCGGCGGCATTTACATCGGAATGCGGACAATGTCCAGCATGAAGTGAATACAAAGTATCAACCTTAGGACCCCTGGCAATAGCCATTGCCCCTTTGCTGATTTTCCATTTCTGACTGCCAAAGGTGGTCTGATAACCATCGTCATCCAATAAACCTGTGGAAATCAAGTTCTTCTTCACTTCAGGGACATGCCTGACTCCTTTGAGCATTAAGTGTTGGCCATTTTCAAGAACAAGCCTGACATCACCTATGCCAATGATCGAACATGCATGGTTATCACCAAGAAAGACAACTCCCTTCTGCCCTCCTGCATATCTGACAAACAGATCTCTGTAGGGTGTAACATGAAAGGAAGCACCTGAATCTATAATCCAGGAAAGCATATCTGATCCATCACCAGCATGAAGTGTATGAGCCTCCAGTGAAGAGGTGAAACATATCTCACGTCCACTGTCACTGTCACTAACATAAGTAACATGCAGCTCCTCTTTTTCCTTGCCCTTAGATTTGCCTTGAGTCTTGCCTTCTTTGGCTCTCAGGTCGTTCTTCTTTTTAAAACACTTTTTCTCAATATGTCCCTTCTTGCCGCAATAGTTGCATACAAGATCACTTTTAGAGCGGGACTTGCTCCTCTCTCTTTCTTTGTAGTTTCCACGTGTCTTGGACCTGCTGCGTGCATTCAAAGCATTCGACTTCCCAACAGCATTGTTCTTTCTATTCATCTCTTCCTGTAGAAGAGCACTCTCCACATCTGCAAATAACAGAATGGCATTTGAGTTGCTGGTAGAAGTCCTGAATGTGTCCCATGACTCAGGTAGAGAACATAGGATGAGTGTAGCTTTCAGCTCATCATCGAGCTTCAACCCCTGGTTGATCACCTGGCTGAATATGCTGTTAAACTCAATAATATGAGTGGACATAGGTGTCCCCTCCTTCATTTGAAGACCAACAAGCTTTTTCAGCCAGTAAGCTTTTCCCGTGGCACTTTTCTTGGCATAAGTATCCTCAAGACATTTCCACATCCTCCACGCAGTAGGTTCATCCCTGATGCCTACAACCAGTGAATCAACAACTGTAAGCATAATGGTCGACATGGCCAAGTTGTCCATCTTCTCCCACTGCTCATCAGTAACGTTGGAGGGCTTAACACCCTTCTCCTTTATAGGCTTGTACTGGTCCTTCTGCATCAGCACATTGTAGCATTGTGTCCTCCATATGTCGTAGTTTTTAGCTCCTTCGAGCTTCTTTATCTGGAACAAGGACGACACGTCGCTTCCGGAACTCATGGTAAAGAAAGTGGAGTTTGTTCCTCAATGGAACCGCCTGACTCCCTGTAGTCATGCAATTAAGCACTAGTCACTCCAAGAAAATTCTCCCGCAGCGGAAGTACGATCAAAAGTGAACTTGGTACTGTTTCAGTGGCACAAAACCAACTGAATATTTTTCTCCCACTTGCTACAGAAACAGTACAGCAAGCTGTTCCTGTCTTTTTCGCTGGCGAAAGTGCGGTACGGCTGCGTCAAATCGCTCTAGAAAAATCCCAGAACTGATATAATAAAAAAAACAGCAGTACTTTTTGACTTTTTTGATAGTCAAATATGGTCAAACCTGCTGTTTGACAGTCCCGGACTGTCAAAAAACAGTAAATTTCTGATTTTTTGATGAAAGTCCCTGATTTTAGACCTCTAATGCTCCAGAAACTTCCCCCCCAACTGAATTTACAGTTTGGAAGTGAGGTGGCTCAAAAGCCCTTTGAATGCATGAAGAAAATCAGAGATTTGACCTCCAATCTGGAAAAGATTGACCTTTGACCAAACACTGTAAGTCAAATTTGCACTTTCAAAGCATAGTAGTGCTCTAGATAAGCATTTGTCACAACAATCTGCAATCTGCCTGCATCCACTGCCTGTGCGGGTGACAATCCTGACTAATGCATCTGTCTCTGCACGAGAATAAGCATACACACTGCAAGTGACAATGCATACACCGCTTCAAAATTGCATAGACCTCTGCTCAGAAAATATGCATACACACTGCAAATCTGTCAATGCATACGCTGTAACGCTTCACTGGCCAAGTGAATAACCTGCCTCAACTCTATTTGCGGCATAAGCTAAGCCTCAGAGTTGAGTAATGCCCTGCCCCCAAGTGGAACACCTGTACATGCAATTGTGCAGTACAAGGTACAAAAGGAAAGAATGGTAGGCAGAAAGTACAATGCAAATTACAAAGTACCTGGCTATGGTTTGCCAATGGCAGAATACAATGCTGTCCAAGAATGACGCATAAACAGGGAAAATCTTTCTCAAGTGTGAGCCCCAAAAAAGGACTCGAGAAAGACCGCCTCAGGTATTGATAAAAAATACAGAAGATAAAACAGTACCCCTTGGTACTTGTTCCAGTGCTGCTGTAGCTCCTCAGAATGCGTGTACGCTGTACTTCTCCCACAGAAAATGCATCAGGAGCAGTTCACATTTGCGGGGTCATCTGTTGAGATAGTTTCATCATACACTTATCTTGGGGTTATCTTCTCCGGACCGAACTTCACTATGAGACCCGCGATGCAGGCACGCTTGAGTAGAGAATATGCCTCATTGGCTAGGCTAGAGAGGCAATGCTTCCGCTCACACTTTCAGGATCCACGCACCAAGGGGTTGCTTTTTGACTCCTTGGCTCGCCCAGCGGGGATGTACGACAGTCCTTGTTGGGGGCCAGACTTATCGGATACAGAGTGGGCCCGTGTGGAGCGGCTACAGGTTCTCATGCTATCACGGATGATTCGTGGTAAGTCATCCGTTCCTCACCAGATCATTCAAGCTGAGTTTGGGTCACCCCCTTTACAGCTAGATGCTGCATTTCAGGTCATCACATATCTATACCGAGTTAGGGAATATGGGGATTATACCTCGGGGCATAGCAGGCTACCATGGATAGCTCTATTCTCTTCTATGGCACTTGCAGCAGGAGGAGATCAGAGGTGCTGGTATGCACGTACAGAGAGATGGTTTGAGCGACTGGGGCTCCACATGGATAGACTACCTCCCTTCCAGTATTGCATGGATGCTCCGTTCTCTCCCCTCTTATCACACGAGGTCAACCAGGCTACACACTTTTCGAACCTGGTTGAAACCGAGTGAACTCCCAGTGAAGCTTAGCTTCTACAGAGATCGCTTCTTACATATCACAGTGGAGGGTTTCATTGACCCACCAGGATACACACAGATTCACCTACCCCACTCGATGAGGATCTCTCTTGGGCAGTTCCGGGTCTCTTCACACAGACTTCGCATCGAGAGCAGCAGAGCAGAGCGACTACCCAAGGAGCGGCGCATATGCACACCATGTGACATACAGGAGGTTGAGACAAAGGAGCATTTCATCCTCAGGTGTCCTGTGTACTATGAGATCCGAGGACGTTTCCACTGCCTCTTCAAAGATAGTTATGGGATTTTAGCCCATTTCCTCTCCTACCCAGACCAGTGGTGTTTGGCAGGTTTCATTCATGAGGCACTTAGACACCGCGAGAGGATACTCCGAGCACGGAGACAGGAGCAGACTTCTTCCTCGATTGATCCCTCTCATAGCTCTATCACGGAGGTCTTTCAGCTAGATCACATGGACCCCAACGAGACGAGGCCTCGATATGACCATGACCCGGAGCCCGTGACCCGACAGCTCAGACAGAAGGTCGACACACAGATCACACTTGGAGACATCCCCTCCTTGTTTAGAGTTGGAGCCCGACTGACGGGGGTCACAGTAGCCTTGGTTAGATGCAGAGCTACGACCTAGAGACGTGCCAGGACCGCACCTCTGAGTGGCCAACAGCACTCTATTGCCGACTTCATGCCTCCACTGCCTCATCCATCCTAATACCTTGTTGTTGCTGGGGATGATGATGATATTGATGATGATGCTGAAATTGATATATAGTCAACCATCGACATGACTATGTTGTACTTAGGTAGTACTGTCATTCTGCATTTTTTGCATTTTGCATTGGTATGGACGCTCGTTTAGTAGCTCCACTACCACAACTCGTTGTATCAGGATTTTCACAGTCTCATAGACCCATCGGTCTTCCGAAGACTTTAATAAACTTTCTTTCTTTCTTTCTTTCTTTCTTCCTTTCTTTCTCGCAGAGGGTCGGGCTGATTGCTACAGAGATTGACCGCGGGCTGAGAGTGGAAGTGGCAAATGGACAGGATACGATCAGTAGATTGTGTTGCCAAGGTGCAAGGATCAGGCTCTCTGATGACTATGATTTTTGCGCTAGACATGGATCCGCGCGATGTTGTCTTGGGCTGCGATTGGATGAAATCTCTAGGACAATTCAGCGTGGATCTAAATGCCTTGACACTTCGCTTTGCGTACAGGGGTAAGCAAGTGGTGCTACAGGGACAGCCCCGAAAATGCAGGTAATTTCAGCAAGACAATTGGCCAGAGAACTCAAAAAGGAGAGTGTCATCTATGCCCTAAATTTTTCCATAAAGGGAAGCATTCCAAGGTGGAGGATGTGGATATGAAGCAGTTGCTCGCTGAGTTCACGGATATATTTGTTGATATGCCATCTCGATTGCCCCCCAAGAGGGATGTGGATCATGCTATTGTTCTGGAGCCCGGTAGTAAGCCCATAACAAGGCCCCATACCATCTTTCTAAGTTGAGCAGGAGAAATTGGCAGTACAAGTGCAAGACTTGCTTGAAAAGAACTTCATCTCTCAAGGCACTTCCCCTTTTGTCTCCATAGTGCTTTTGGTGAAGAAGAAAGATGGATCGTACCGCATGTGCATTAATTACAGGGATCTTAGCAAGACCACTATCAAGAACAAGTTTCCAATTTCCCAGATTGATGACCTGCTGGATGAGCTCAAGGGTGCTCAATTTTTCACAAAGATAGATCTGAGGTCTGGCTACCATCAAATCAGGGTGAAAGAAGGGGATGAGCACAAGATGGTCTTCCGCACAGTATGGGGCTTGTATGAATTCAAGATGATGCCTTTTGGATTGACTAATGCACCGGCCACCTTCTAGGCGCTCATGAACAAGATATTGGAGCCACTTCTTTTCAGATTCGTGTTGGTTTTCTTTTATGATATCTTCATTTACAGCAAGGATAGGCAGAAGCACATTAAGCATGTGAAGCAGGTACTGGAAATTCTAAGGATGCATCAACTTTATGCAAAGGCCACTTTTATGGCAGAGGAGGTTGAGTACACGAGGCATATTTTGAGTAGACATGGCATTCAGGTAAGGGTGCAAACCTCAAAGGCGACTGCCAGGAGAGCTCCTGGCAAATTACAAATCAACAAATCAGCCCTGGCAAGGCTCCTGCAAACTGCGAATCAGCTAGACCAGCCCCGAGAGCATGCAAAACAATGAAAAGGCCAGCCTGGAGCCATGAAACAGCCCTGGAGAAGTGAGCAGTCATGAAATGCCTATCTTGGAAGGCTCCCTGGAGAATTGTGAATCAGTAGGCAGATCCCAGAAAGGCCCTGGTGGATTGTGATTTGATCAAACAGCTCCTAGGAAAGGTGCTTTTGCAAGCTGGGACCTGGCAGAGCTCTTTGGCTGGTGGCAAATCAACGAAACAGGCTCTTGAAAGGTGTGTGGACAGTTGGGGAGCAGGAAAAACGAAATCTTGATCTGAGATGAAGCTGAACCAACCCCAGCTTAGCCCTTAATCCACTTAAGCCAAGAATAGCTACCTTTGATTGCCCAACACGTTACTGGATTTTTACCCCTCGCTAACCCTCAGATCCTTTGCCTTAGCCCATGGAATTAATTGTAGTGAAGTGTCATTTATAATTTTAATCAGTTTGAGGCTAGGTCAATCACCGTAAATTCCTAAAAAATAGAAATTCACGTCCCCGCGACACCTCTCTCGTCTCACTAAAACATATAAGAGAGTCAAACAGGGCTTTATCTGGGAAGGCATGTGGCAGGATGTGGTTTAATATGTGACTGAATGCTTGCCTTGCCGACAGAATAAAAGTGGATAGCAAATTACCCGCAGGACCCTTACAACCATTACCCATTCTAGAAGACAATGGACACACATAGCCATGGATTTCATCATAGGATTGCCTTCTACAGAGCGGGGATGGGACAGCATCTCTGTTGTGGTAGATAGAATGACAAAACAGCCCCATTTCATACCCACGAAGACCCGATATTCAGCATCACAAGTTGCTTGGCAATTCATTGAGTAGATTCTCTCCACAGCATGCTATAAAGGCTTAAATTAAGAACATCAAGTACATACCAAACCGTGGTACTACCTATGTGCTTGCTCTGAAAGCAAACCATGCACCTCACCGCCTTTCAAGGCAGGGTCCCAGCCCCCTTTGTTTGCCTATATAAGGCCTGGTTGGCTGGCTCCAACCAGCCCAACCAGCCCCTCCATGTAGCCGACCCCACTGCTGATCTGCCCCGCCCTATTGTGCCATCTCCAAGGCCCTGCTGCAGGTCGTACACCTGCCCATAGACCCACCAAACGGTTCACCTCCAAGGCGCCTATACCCCGGGATACCTTCGCCCTCTGGTGCTGCTCCAAACATGCCTCTGACAGGCTTGATCCAGGCTGAACTTCCATAGCCAACTCTCCGTCCATGAGCTTCGTTTCTCTCAGGACCCAGGTCCACCCCCCCATGCTCTCCTCATATGGGGGTCTTACAGATGGGGAGGTGACCTTTCCAACACAGAAGTCTTGGGATAAGTGGCTGGCACTTGCTGAATTTTGCTACAACAGTACCAACCATCACTCTATTAGCATGAGCCCATTCGAGGCAATGTACAAATGCAATGGGAATGCCCTCTTCAATTGAGACATGGCGGTGAAAAATCAGCAAGCACATGATGACTTGTGGATGCCTGCTGCCATTGGCTAAAAAGAATCTGCAGGATGCCCAAGCCAAGCAGAAGAATTATGCGGATGAATGTCGGAGATATTTGTCTCTCAAAGAGGAGATTATGTGCATTTGTGTCTCCATAAGAACTGTTATGCCTCGCTGAAGGGTAATACCAACACGAAGCTTGCTCATAGGTATAACGGTCCTTACAAGATCATCCATTAGATCTAAGAGGTAGCGTATCAATTGGAGCTACCCCCTACCTCCAAGATCCGTGATGTTTTCCATGTGTCTTTGCTGAAGCCACATGTGGGACAGCATGTGCATGTTCTCCCAGAGTTGCCACCTATGGATGATGAGGGTCATATCCTCTATGTCCCTGAGCATATCGTGGGCTTCAGAGATCGTGTACCGTCAACAGCCAGTACATGAATTTTGAGGGCTGGCTGTAATGAAGGGGGGGAAAGGGCTAAACTAGTAGTACTTCTAAGGGGGATTTAGTGAGAAATATGGGGGAGACTATATATGTCCACACCCACCACTCATTGTAGTACTTTTGATGTGACATCTAATCCTATCTACTCCCTCCTCCTTCCTCCTACGTACTGTCTACACTCCCTCTCCCAATATTTCTATATCTCTCTCTTCCCCTCCCTCTACCCCCTTTCCCAACTTGTAATGATAGATCCCTTATCTTTCCCTTGTTTGAACTGCAAGATCATAATTTTTCCCATTAAATTCTGAATTATTCAGTGATGATTTGGATGAGGCAACTTCCAAAGATCAATTTGCTCAATGCCTTAAGGATGGCTTAGCTCTAAAACGTACGTAGATCACACTATTGCGTTACTTTCTGGCCATTAGCTAAACTGTGGCGATTTAGCAAGAAAGATAAGGACCAAATTGTCTGCCAATTTTGGAGTATCTTAAAGCTGGTCACTTTCGGACGAGTCAGTCTCCATTGGGACACTCTCATTCGCCTTAGCAAGAAGAATGACAATAGCTTTCCCAAGTGTGTTGACTATAAAGGATTGAAAAGAATAATTATCCCCTTCCTCAAATGGATAATCTAATAGACCGATTGCCTGATACTTTACCACAATTAATTAAATATCAGGGTACGATCGAATCTGAATTAAACCTCAAGTCTGTTCATTCTAGGCTACCAATATCATGAACAATTAATTTTGTCCATATCTTGGAAAGTTTGTGGTACTCTTCTTGGTTACTGATTTATAATAGATCATTGGAAGAACACCAGCAACATCTTCATGTTTTCTTAGATATTCTCACACATGTACATGCAAAGGAGCCAAAGTATGACTTCCTTGAATGTAAGCTTTTTAGAACGCATGATGTCTACTGAGGTAGTGTGGTTGACGAAGAAAAACTCCAATCTGTTTGAAATTGGTCAATCTCTCTCACTGAGGAGGACATGGCAAGGACGCGGAAGGTTTATTATTGCTTTGTGGATTTTCGCAAAGCCTTTGATGAGGTATTGAGGGCCCACCTTATTAGATGGCTGCAAGATCTAGGTTATGACCAAGAGATCATTTGGGCTATTACGAGAGTCTCGGGCAGAGTCAGGACAGGGACTGTTTGGACTGAGGAGATCATGAGCACTATATGGGTCAAACAAGGGTGTTCTCTTTCGCCCACCTTGTTTGGCCTCTACATAGATGAGCTCGAGACCTTTATGCAAAACCTAAGAGGGGTTGGGTGCTCTCTTGCTAGTACTTTCATTCAGATCTTGTTGTATGCAAATAATGTGGTGCTTTTATCCTCCTCTGCAAAGGGCCTTCACAGACATTTAAAATGCATTGCAGTCTTTTTGCGAGTCACATGATTTGAAGGTCAACCTTGGCAAAACCAAGGTTATGATCTTGAATACCTCCTGAGTAGCCGTGCATAGAGAGCAATTCACAGTTGATGGATCGTCAGTTGAGATTGTCTCAACTTAAACATACCTAGGGGTTCCCTTTTTTTGCCCTATTTTTACGACGAGATGAGCTATGCAAGCCCATCTTAGCAGAGGATACGCTTGTCTAGCTAGATTGGAGAGGCAATGCTTCCACTCACACTTTTAGAACCCCAGACCAAGGCCCTCTTATTCGACTCCTTGGTCCGACCAGCTCGGATGTATGGCAGCCCTAGTTGGGGGCCGGGTCTTTCAGATGTAGAGTGGGTGCCAAGTCCTCATGTTGTCATGTATGATTCGCCAATAAGCTGTCGGTTCCTCATCAGATTACTCAAGCCGAGTTTGGATCACCCCCGCTACAACTTGATGAAACATTCTAGGTCATCACATATCTATATCGCGACAGGGGGTATGGGGACTACACCTCAGGACAACGCAGATTACCATGGTTGGCATTGTCCTCCTCTATGGCTTTCGACCAGAGATGCTGGTACGCACACATATGCAAGTTGTTCGAGAGATTGGGACTCCACATGGATAGACTTCCCCCCTTCTAGTACAACATTGATGCGTCGTTTCTCCCACTAAGGTATCACGAGGTTAACCAGGTCATACGCGAGGACAACCTACAACTACACACATTCCGAATCTGGTTGGAACCACAGGAACTTCGAGGGAAAGCTTAGCTTCTACAAAGACCACTGACTACATATTTATGACAAGGGCTTTATTGATCCTCTTGGATATACCCGGGTTCACCTCCCCCATTCAATGAGGATCTCTATTGGGAAGTTCCAGGTTTATTCACACTGACTTTGCATTGACAGTTCGCGAGCCGAGGGAGTACCTATGAAGCGGCACATATGCACTCTGTGTGAGCTACACGAGATTGAGTGAAAGGAGTATTTCATCTTCAGGTGTCCGGTATACTACAAGATCTGAGGTCGCTTTTACTGCCTCTTCAGAGACAGCTTCGGGCTACTTTACCACTTCTTCACCTTTCCAGACTAGAGATGCTTGGACACCTTCATCCATGAGGCAGTTAGACATCAAGAGCGCCTACTCATATCACAAAGACATGGACAAGGTGCACTGGCAGACTCCTCTTAGAGAACGATCACAGAGCTTTTCCAACCAGACCACTCAAGTTATCACCACGCGGACCTACGATGTGGCCTAGACCCGAATCCAGTGACGCGTGATATCCGACAGAGGATGGACACACGATTACACTTGGAGACATTTCTTCCATGTTCTGGGTAGGGGTATGACCAACTGGGGTCACTGTAGCCCTGGTCCTCGACGTAGAGCTTCTGCCAAATGACCACGCTGGGTAGTGTCCACGGATAGTTGACAGCACTCTATCTCTAACATTATGCTACCACTGTCTCATCGGGCACTACATCCTTCATGATATTGCGTTGGATTCTATATTGTACTCTAATGACCCATGATGATAGTGGTGATGAGGAGGGCCACACTGACATGGACATTATATTTGGCTTTGTATTGAGGTTCTTATGACTATGTAGCATGTAGTATGGGTGTTGAAGCTCGCTTAATAGCTCCACCCTTTCAGCTTGTTGTATCTGGTTTCTCACACTCTCATACACCCGTCGGTCTTTCAAAGTCTCTAATAAACTTTTTTCCCTTTCATTCTTTCTTTCACCATACATTAGGCAAACATATTTTTAGAGTTTCTTTTCTAAGCTCATCAAAGACTATGGCAAGGTTGCTTATCCATTGACCCAACTTCTTAGGGGAATGAGCAAGAAGGGAAGACCTAACCCACCTATATAATGGAATGATAAATTGTATACCTAGATGAATCCAAGAACATTCCCAAACTCATCCTCTACAAACACAACATAGTGCAGTTTTAATCTCATGATAGTCACTCATAAGGTTGAAAGCCATAAAGTCCATCACGCATAGCAGGGACTCCCCACTGACATCATCAGAGCCCAATAGTGGGTGTAGAACATAGTATAAAAATATGGTCTCACACATACAAATCCGCACACCCACACATACTTGAGCATCTATTTATACAAAGTCTTCGTACTAAGTTTCTATTAGCACTCCGAGGGTGGGTGTCATTGTTGGAAAGGTCACCTCCCCATCTATAAGCCCCCATATGAGGAGTGCATGGGGGGAGTGTACCTAGGGTTTGAGAGACTGACACATGAGCAGCAGCATGGCTGCCGTGTGGGCAAAAGAAAAGAGAGAGGGAAGGGGCCGCCACATGGGCAGCACCTCACAGCCAAGAGAGAAGAGGTGGCTGCCACATGGACGGCAGCAAGGCTGTCATGTGGGCAGCACTGCTCAAGACATACCTAGAAGAGCTTCAGAGGCTGCCTCAGATGGCAAGACTGTGCAGGAAGGATGGCGAGGGCAACAGCCCCTGGATCTAGGCCTGGCCAGAGGCGCCACATGGCAAAGAGGCTCTAGGCAGCAGGCTACACATGGCAGGGTATCCCGGACAGATGGCACAACATAGCGAGGACTTGTAGGCAGGTACACGGCCTGCAAACAGGGCTGATACATGGCGTGAGATGGCGGGGGGAGTCTGCAGGAGCAGTCGGCCTTGTAGAGGACTGGTAGGGCTGGTCAAGAGCTAGTCTACCAGGTCGGATCAAGGGCTGCAAGAAGGGGCTGGACCATGTATATATAGGGGGGGAATGTGCCCTAGTTTTGTGGGCCAACATGCCCTTGTTTTGAGCCCTAGAAGGGGCACATTTAATGGGCCAGAGGGGGCAGGTTGACCGACCAGCAGGTTGGCCATTTTAGGTCTGCTGGGTCGGTTGGTTGGCCAGCCCTCTGGGCCTATAAAAGGGAGGGCCTTGTGCCCTCATTCATCATTCTCTGGAGCAGCAGATTTACAGCAGACAAGGCTTCCTTGGGCCTTTTCCCAGGAGGTGAAGGAGACCTAAAGAGGGCTGCAGACTGAGCTAGTAAGTGCTGCCTAACTAGGCTGATCTACAGGCACTAAGGTAGAGAGAACCATTCTGGACAGAAAGTCTACAGACGCTCGAGGTGGAGCACGCAGGCTCAAGTCTAGAGGTAACCGCAGATAAGAGGAGGACCTTGTGGCAAGATCAGAGGACCACACCATTGGTGGGACTCTGGATCTCTCTCTTTGTATTGTGTCCATAACTTTGGACAGAAATATATTATTTAGGTGGTTTCTCTATCTGGCTGGTTCATTGTCTATTGATGAGTCTGCACATCTATTCTATGCACATTAAGTTAAGAAGTATGTGATTCCACACCCCACACCACACTGTGTGAGCTCCTGGGCAATTCTATCAGTCTTCCGCTGCGCTGTGCATACCCTCTGTTGGGTCATTTCTAACAGTCACATCATCTTTCCCAGATCTTCCACATGTGTGCAATTTATAGTTTTCAAGTACACTAATAAGTACCACATAATCCAAGCAAACAAACAATGTCAAAAGCTCAGATCACATAAATGATAAAGTCAACTCACTAAATTCAAAACATACCTCACGAAAGAAGGTAATTGGCTGCTGTTGAAGAGATTGAGGATTTCCAATGTTGCAGTAGATTAACTAACGAGAACAAAGGACATAAACAGATCACATTAGTCAAAATCAAAACATTTGGTCTAAGTCTTTAAAGCTGTGACTGTTTCCAAATGTGTATGAAATCAGACCAATACATCTTAAGAAGATACACATTACCTCATCAAATGGAAGAGATGATGGATTTGTCTGAAGGACATGTTGCAGACGCTGTACAAAAAGGCAGGATGTGAAATGATTGATAAATGGAAATCACTAATAGCATTGCAAAAAAAAGATGCAACTAATGCGGAAATTTGATCCTTAGTTACCTAAGAACATGAGCAGGAAAAACACGCAAAAGTAGAATAAGAATGGGAAAAGCCCACATCAGTATGAACCATATTCCCAAAATCAAAACAGGACATCCGCATTCAATTTGCATGATTGAGACAACAGAGCAACATTGACACATTATATACGTGAAAAAGGTCATAATTCTATCATAAATAAAGCCGAAGTAGCTGTCACAAATGGTTGTCCAAACTAGAATAGCAGAACCCATTGTCTCAAAATGAAGTTCAAAGGCTAATCTAAACCCTCATTCAGTTTGAACACACCTTGATGGAGGCAAACCTGTGGTCTGCAATAATCCTACATCATCATTATTAGTACTATCAATCTGTGACAAAGGGCTGGTATAACTATCCCATCCAATGAGCTCCAAGCTCAAGGTCATACTAAAATCATTCGGTGTCATTATAGTTATAAAGCGCCCAGACTTCCAGCTCAGTGGTTCACCCCATCGTAGTCATGGTGTCATTACTACTAGATGTTGAAATCCTCCTCTGAGAAGACTTCTCTCAGGTGCTTATCCATGTAGTTGATTTGCTTCATTTGAGCCCGATGGACAACCTTTTACACCAACATAGCATAGATCTTTCCAAATAGGTTTTCCCTTGCTTGAGGGAAACCATTAGAGACACCTTACATCAGTCACTGAAATGGAGTCTGCTTCATTGATGTCTCATAGGAACCATTGATACTCCAACAACGAAAGCAATCCTCCAATAAGCTCAAATGTTTCAAGATGCACAGTCTAAGCATGATGTAACATGACCAAAGTCTTGTTCATCATCTATGGCTGCTGACATGTCTAGAGTTGAAAGGCAAAGAAAAATGGGAAGTTGATGCCAAAAACAATGAACAAGACCAGAAAAACTAACGTATGAACTTTCCCCCTTTTTGGCAAGCCATGCAACCTGAAAACACTTTAGAAGATCTAAATCATGACTTGGGTAAAATCCAAAAAGAAGTTCTATTTTTTTGCAGCTTTTTTGGCTAGCCTCTGGTCCTTGGTCTGCCCTTGTACTCTCTACCCTCTCCTGTCATAGCCATTGCTTGCTTTGCCTTGTCTCATCATTATCCTTGCCTTCCATTGCTTTGTCTTGTTTGTCCATCAACCCATTCATCAACGTTCACTTGTCCTTATAATCTGTCTACTATGTCACGAGCACTGCCCCTCCAAGGGACACATGGCTAGGCTGCCATGTAACAGTCAACAACGTTGTGCTGCCATGTGGTAAGCCATCACTCTGGTTAGATGCACACCAGCTAGATGGTCAGTCCCAAGTCAGACCTAGCTGAGGGGAACAAGGGCATTTGAGACTGGGATTACAAATGGTTGGCCTCGACGTCAGCCCTGTTTGTTGCGGCTCTCTGCTGCATTGCTGTCCTGCCCTGCAATCAGCCCGGTGGCTTTTAGTTGAGGAAAATTCTTTGACATTCGTAGGTACACTAGTGTTTCCTCCACCTTGGTTCTTGAGGCACCAATACACAACAGCCGCCTGCCACCTGGCAAGCTGGAGCCGCTTGCAGGGTCCACGGAAAAGTTAGCAGGCCCGCATACACAGTCCGTCAATAACAAGGAAGGTTTGCCCTAAACCATGTAACGAGCCCCTTCCCTCCTCATTCCATCATCAGCCTAAAGGAGTTCCAGCCTCAGCAGCAGCCCTTAGCGTACATTACCCTACAGGAGGACCAGCAGACCTTGAGCGTGAGTTAGGGGGAAAGAAAGAAAGATAGAAAGTTTATTAACGTCTACGAAAGACCAAAGGGTCTATGAGACTGGAAAAAAACAAGATACAATGAAAGCTAAGGGATAGGGCTAGTAAACGGGCACCAATACCCAAGGCTGATGTCTGTGATAATAAATACATAGCGTCGTCACTGTGAGAGAGAAAACCCCAAATAGGGGAACAATAAGGGAAGCCCTTGGTCATCTATCAATCGGTCAGGTATCCATCAGCGTGACTAGACCAATGCATGTTGTTTGTGGGACCAACTCCATCGGACGATTGAGGAAAGGCAAGAAGAGCTCGCCTGACAATGGCTCTAGATCTTGTGAGAGCTGGCATCAAGGAAGAATATAGTTGATCTGTCCTTGATGATGCTTAGCCTGTCCAAGTCCCTCCCTCCTCTGTAATCTCCATGAAGTAGACCGATGAGTGCTACCATCAGTCCACTGGTCTGTCTCCGCACGTCAAAAAGAGTGAAGGATTAAGTCTCTCCTCTTCTAACGGACTTGATGGTGGTGATGCTCTCATTCGATCTCTGCCTCACTCAACAGTAGGCTTGGTCTCGATTCTGAGTTGACGGCATAAGGCCTTACACTCATCATCGTACCAGCTTTTGCATGGGACCGATCCAAATGGATCTGGATTGCATCGCTCCACAATGATCATCCCCATGAGAGATGATCAGTATAAAAATTGTGACCTTGTCCAATCCATGTATGCCTCTTACGTCTTTGGCCTCATCCCCATAGGCAGACTCCCATGTGTACCCACAGACTAGTGGTAGCAGACGCTCCAAGGTCTGATGAGTCTCTGTGTAGAAGACAATGTCTCATCTTGTGTATGACTACGAGTCCCTGGCTCTAACCATAAGGTTCCATTATGGTTCCAAATGGTACAGGTAAGGGTCCTGGTCCTCCAAGTCTCATTGAGCTTGTATCCCTATGTGAGTGTGTCAACAGGCCCTTTCCTAAGGCTGATCAAGAGCTAACCCCTCATGTACCACAACCCACTTCCCCTCCTCACATGCAATGCAGTTTGCCTCTCCATATCCAATCCATCTTCAAGTAGGCACAGCCATTCAAACCTTGTATCTCAGCCTACTTGGCAACAGTTGTATCTCAGCCACACTAATAACAATAAAATACAATCTACAAAGGGCAAGGGGGGGAGGCAATTGCAACCCAATCAAGCATTGTCTCATACACTCATAATTGAAAGCACAGGTGTTATGTGTCTTTCATTTCCAATTACACTTCCCCTTTTCATAGAAATAACAAGCTAGAGAAAGAAAGAAATACGTGTCTCCTGAGAGCTGCAAAAATACCTTGTATCTGTGCCTGTTGGGTCATCTCTCACTATGGCGAGAGACGAGTCTCCATGATCTCTGTACCGAGTGGGTCTGATCGAGAGTGACACTTTTGCTCGGGCAACCCCTCCGAGTAGAGCTTGTAAGAAGTGCAACGGAAATGAAAACTCCTAGTCCCCCCCCTAAAAGTTTGTCACTTATAGAGCTTGAGTAGGTACAACCATAAAATCATGGACCAAGGGATCAGGAGCATCCTAGCTGTATTGAAAGAGAAGGGGGGGGGAGACGGTCTATCTGAATACCCTGGCTGTCAGACCATCTAGATATGCATGCATACCAGGCCATGCTAACCCATTCTCGGCTAGTCATCTATATGACTCTAGTGCCAACCTTAGTAGTCTCCACCCAGATAGGGCCCAAACCTTGTGAAGATTGGAAGATGGCATCAATCTGGAGTGGTGTCATGGCGCTCTGCCTGTACGATCTGGTGGGGAACTGAGAGCACATCTAGGCTGCACTGGAAGAAGCAAAAGAGGACTATGAACGCAAGCCTTGAGAAAATAAAGGAAGAACGGGATCAAGGTGTACTCCTATTTTGATCAGGCCACAAGTATCAGAGACATTCAATCGAGAGCCCACCAAGACTTCATTTCGTGGGAAGCTCAACTTCCAAAGGTATGACAGCAAGATTGACCCTTTCTAAGCATTTCGAAGCTATTTCTTAGTGGTTCCCACAAAAGACAACAAAATGTGTGTTCCAATTTCTATGCAACTTTCAAGTGAACTATAATTTGATGGCACAAGTAGCAAGCAAATCAGATGTAGATTGAGAATAGCTAGTTATATGTTGATGGAGTTCTTGAAGGCTATTAGGACACAGCTTCTTCCACATGAACTATTTGGAGACCTAGTTCTTCAAGCTGTCCCACAGCCCCTGCAAATTGCTCAACCATTGCGCCCACCAATTCACATAGGTAGCCATTCAATTACAAACAAGGTGAATGATATATCTATCATTCATCAGGCCTGCCCCTGCCTGAAGTGAAATGCACAGAGTGAGCATTAAATTGGAGGCCCCAAATTCAAGAAGGGATGACGAAAGTGAAAAGCAAGAAGGAGAGTGTGGAGAGAGGAGTAAATGTGAATGGCCCAAAAGTCATCAAGGGACCCCAAATCAGCAATTCTCTTTGCCAAGGTTTGAAGCAACCAATGGGAATTTCGAACAACCCCAAAAACTAAAAAAAAGGATTTTTCCCTTTGAAGACCAAATCATCACTAAGGGCTTCCCAATAGGGCAGGCCAAAAAGAAATGTTTTGATGAAGTTTGAAGGAGAAGAGTAAAATCATGTGTTTGTGGGGTGCTCTAAACATGGAATTTGGAAAGGCCTTTAAAAAAAACCAAATACGTGGCCAAAATGAATTAAACAAAGATGTATTTTTGCTTCTACTGAGAGTTGCCTTCACTTAGGCCTCCTCATGGCAGGCCAAAAAGGAAAAAGAAGAGACCATGAAATTTTCCATGGCCTCCGATCGGACATTCAATGATACTTTGGCAGTTTTCATCCAAATAATAGGACACCGCTTACAAGATCGATCACAACTTTGAGCTCATTAACAAGGGCCAAAGACCCAAGGTAGTCCTCAGCAAGAAGTACCAAGATTCCACTTTTTTATAGCTCCAACAATGAAAAGAAGCTGAGAATGAGTAGCAAAACAGTAAGAAGAACTGAAAAACGAAGGTTATCAATAGCTGCGAAGGTTTCTTGTACGCCAAGGCACTTTCCAGGTACAATAAAGAAACTATTGCTATTACTATCATGTGCATGGCCACAAGAAACAAGATTGCTCGCACGTCAAGAAGCTCAACGAGGACATGGCCACACCAATCGGGCCAATCACATCTTCAACTCTAGCAAAGACGACTTCCGGTTGAGGATCAGCGGACAAGAGAGCCTCAAAATTTAATATGCACCTACGTGTAGCATACATAGTCTAAATCTTGTGTTGAACGATTGGGACAAGCGTGTGGCATGGATCAAGTAAGTCGTACATGAAGTGCATAAAATCCTGAAATTTATACATTTGAAACAACATCTAGATGCCATCAATCTATCCAGGGCAAGAGAATAAAAGAAGGCCAATCAATTGTTGGAGTCAGGGAGAGAAGAACAGCAAAAATGTGGAGTTGTATTAAGATGCAAGAGTTGTGATACATTGAAAATGCCAAAAAGAGGAATATATCGTCGACAAAAGAAACTAATCCTAGGGGGAGGAGCCTCCTTAACAAGAGGGAAAAAAGGCCCCAAGGGGTCTTCACACCACATTACAAATAATCTAGATCAGCAACATTGTCCTGCATAGAGCAGTAGGTCAATTGTGAGCTCCCCTGCATGAAGAGCCTCTCTTAGCATAGTGACAGTGAATCTCAATGTGCTTGGTAGGGGCATGAAAAATTAGATTCCTGGCCATAGCCATAGCACTATCAGTGAGAATGGTTGTAGGGTCTAATGATACTCATGAAGATCTCCGAGTAACATCCTCAGGCATACACAATCTACCATTGCAGTGAAGGCTGTCCTATTCTCAGCCTCATAGGTACAAAGCAACAATGGGTTGTCTCTTGCTTCACCAAGATATGCATGACTTGCCAAGGAAAAGCAATCCCCATTGGTAGACTATCGGATATGATAATCAATGCTGAGTCTGAATCACTGAAAGCACATAACCACAAGCTGTCCACCCTTGGATAAAACAGTCCAAGATTCTATGTAACCTATAGATAAAGGAAAATACACTTCACTGCTTGCCAATGCTTAGAACTGGGACAGTGCCACCTTCACTTTCAAGACTAGTCACGCATGATATTTTCTTCTTCCATCCTCATGGTGAACAACTGATCTGGAGGTTGAGGATTCTTGTTGTATTGTTCGTTTCATATAGGTCCTTCAAGATGTCCTACGCTTTCTTCAAAGTACATACCAACGAAATGTGTAGAATCACTCCATCTGCTCTCGTCCCGATGATCATTGGTAATACTTCGGCATCCTTTTCTTCCCATTCTTCTACCTCGTCTACAGCAGCTAGTTTTCAGTTCCCCTTCCATAAGTGTAACTATCCCCATCCAGCTTGCCTGGATCTTCAAAGTTTGGGATCAGTGCATGTGTAGCCATAGAATTTTCTCGAATAGACTCAACACAGATGCAACTGATACAAATACTGTCAATCCCTTACTAAGGCATACAGGTTGGAATCTTGGTTACCTTCCTTCTCGCAAAGGTACCTGTGCTTCAACGTAGGAGATGACATCAATTTCCACAAGCCTGAACTCAGATCTCCTTCCAAATGTTATCTCCAAGCTCCACGCACTTGTGAATCTTCCTCAAGGCTCTGCTACCATCTTAGAAAACAGAGACAGAGGTTGCTTGCTGTAGCCAACACCCATGCAGTGGAAGACTGTATCGAAATGTAGCCCAAGGATCACACAATGCTAAAATCAAATCTCACTCTTTGTGCACTCTAATGTGGATAGAGACACAAATTTTGAACAATGCACAATAGAGTACAATAGCAAAACTTGTACTATAGATTGCTCCAAAGATGAACAAAACCTGATACAAAAGCATGCTCAGTGTGCGTCTTGCAGCTAAGGTACTGCCTAGATGTGGACCCCTGGCACCTTCAGAGCTGTTCTACCTCCTGGCAATTCCAATCATCTGTCAGCTGAATGCTCCAATAGAGCTTCAGTAGGCCGCTTAGATGCTGCTCAAGCAGACCTCCTTGCTCCTCCGCAAAGCAGGCAATGGTGAGGCACTGCACACCTTCTCCTTGGCCTCCCTGCTGCTGTGGATGCAGCCCAAGTATGAGGCATAAGGTGACCTGATCATGAACTCTCTGCTGCTGTGGATGCAGCCCAAGTATGAGGCATAAGGTCTGACCTTCCTGCTGCTCTGGATGCAGCACATACACAAGGCACATGCATGGCCATGTGGCAGGTGTCTAGTGGCCCTCCTCCACTGTATTGCCACCTGGCAGTCCGTACTGTACTCCTGCTCTGGCCACCTGCCTCTATAGGCCTGACCATTGCTGTAGACTGCCGCCTGGCAGAGACCCACATACATGCTGCTCCCAACCATTCCTAGGCTTCTGAATGGCCCAGTACATTCCGTCTTGCAGCTGTACAGATTCCGCAGAGCTTTGCTGCCCTCTGCAGGACCTGCTGCAGCAGCTCCGCTTACTGCCTACATGGCAGGCTCTCTTGTCCCAGACATGCTACTGGTCTACCTCCCCCATGTCCTTGCTCACAGGTGACCCATATACTCCCAACAAAAGGGCTGGGTTGGACAGAAACAAAGAGGTCTCAAGAGTAAGAGCAAAGAGGAAGTGAATTTAGTTACAATTCTCAAGTCATAGAATTATATAAGAGTCCCTTTTACCCCATGCGAATGAAACAGAATGCAACACGATGCCTTGCATCTTTAAAGCCCTTTTGCACCAATAACCAGTAAAAACACTTAGCCACAATATCACAACACCTCTGTTGGACAGTTATATACATCTTTGACTTGCTGAAAAAGAACTGCTGAGATTTGGACACATTTCTAGGAAGTGGATAGACAAAAGGGTCAGTAAGACTAAGCCATGCAAGCTGCTTCAATATTCAGTCCTGCTGAAGCTTGCATACTGCAAAGTGCACATATTTTTTTGTGTACGGTATCCATGCACGTAAAAGATTAAATTCTAACTGTAGACAATCTAATTTTCATGTCTCCCACCCTCCCATGTTAAGCAGTTGATTCAATATAAACATTTTAGAAGCTTTTAAATAACCAAAACATAAGAACATGGCATGAAATGGTCAGGGGGGTTAAAAGGAGCACCTCTGCATGTGCAACAATCTCTCCACGAACAGCATATTCACATGCAAGAACCTGTAAGCAAAAAGGCAACATCAACTGAGGAGTCAAGCAAGTTGAGATTAAGATTGAAGCATTCTCTGTTCATGTATGCCATCTTGTCTCAAGAAAAACAATGCAGTACGAAAAAAATGCAAAGATAAAATGAAATAACTACGTTGATGCCCATCTGCTCACTTATTAAGCTTGGCATAACTAAAACAACTTTTTTCAAGACTTTCCAAGCTTAATAATCTTTAACCTATTAACCACGGACACGAGGGGGGGGGAAAAAAAGAGAGGACACGTGGCAGCTTGGTGACCTGCCACGTGTCACAAAGAAGGAGCTCTTGGATGGAGGCTTGGAGAGGGGAGGAGGTGGAAAGACAAGAAGCAGGCTTTGAGTGGGGAGGAGGTGGAAAGACGAGGCAGCTTTAGGGGAAAGGAGGAGACAAGAAGCAGGCTTTGAGTGGGGAGGAGGTGGAAAGACGAGGCAGCTTTAGGAGAAAGGAGGAGACAGATGGTCAATGGAATGGAGGAGATGGAAGTTCAACTTTGGGAGGAAGGAGGAGATGGAAGGTTAATGGAATGAAAGGAGGAGATGGAAGGTCTCAAAGCCGTTAAAACAAATTTCAAAAGCCAATCCAAGTATGCAAGGTGAATTGATTAGCAATTAAGAATCGATCATTCTGCTGGATGGCTGAGGAAAGATCCACCTTCAGATGGGGAGTGGTTGAGGATGATCATGCATCTTTGCCCATGCAAAGCACGGGTTCAGTACTCGTAAGTCTTAATGCCTTCCAAATCAGCTGTCATGCAGGTGCTATCATCTAACCTTGAGCTATCCCACAACAACAATGCAAAATCTAGCAGAGGCGTCCTACACACTTTGTACGTAATTAGTATGTTGACAACAAAGCTGCTTGTGAAGTGTTGGCATCAACTATAGAAACTGAAACATTTGCAGCATATAATCCATTGAAATCTGATTCCAGACCGTTTTTGTGCTTTAGATATAATGCATTGTTTAATTTAATAGAACGGTAAAATAGTAATGGCCGTGAGACGCTGAAGGCGTAAGTAAAACTAGTGTGCAACCGATGATGAATTTATTGCATTGGTTAGGTGATGGATCGTTTCATTGTGACCCCAAAAGTCGTTAAAAGACCGTTCCATCCCAGGAATGAATGATTGATTGCAAGAGAATAGGTATCCGTTTGAGAAAATCCTTTCCGATAATTCCGTTTTTTGTCCTTCCAATTAATGCAACATAGTAGTCAAGAAGACCAGGACGAAGAAAGGGACCTTTGGACTGATCGTGTCCATGGTGATAGGAGGAGACCACGGACTGGACGAGAGCGGCCTGACAAGTTCTTTTAGACCGTGTCGAGCTTGCGGTGCCATCGCAGGAGCTATAGCCGTTGCCTTGGTGATAGCACGTTTGAGAGTGTAAACTGATCGTCTCATTGGGTCTCAACTTTCTCCCTGCAAAGATATATAGGAAGACCGTGGGCAGCGTCGTCTCTCTCTCTCTCTCTCTCTCAAGTGCACAGTGCAGCTCTTACTGTTAACCCAGCCTCGACGTTAGCTCTTCTTCTGAAAGATCGATGCAGCTTGTCGGCTGTGCGCTCTCTCTCTCTCTCTCTCTCTCTCTCTCTCTCTCTCTGCCTTTCAGCTAAACGGATCCACCTTTCTTCCTTCCTCCCTAGCTTACTCTGTTGCGCTCTCTCTTTCTGTCTCGGCCTTTCGGCTAAAGGGATCTCTCGCTCGCTCTCACTCTCTCTCTCTCTCTCTCAATGCCAAGTGTTCTACACGGTGGACCCGTCAGCCAACCAGCTGCAATGCCTTCATACTCGACTTTCAGTGACGGAGTGGGTGACTCGATCCGTGATGGGCACCCACGATGCTAGTCATTTCGCATCTTACGGCGCTTTGACTTGCATTGAACCTAGTAGCGAAGAAGGCAACAAAAGTTTCTAGTGAGCTGAAAAAGCTTGTTCTCTCTTTTGTCTCGTTGATAGTGTTGTTGCTGCTTCTCACCATCTTCCTTCATGAATACATTAGCATCGCTCCATGTTCTTTTACCTTTTACGCAACACAGATTCCACTTGCATTAATTTAAGAAAAAAATTGCAGCATTAAGCTCTGTTTTTTGTTTTCCCAAATTTTTAAATAATAGATTTTTGGCATGCCCCATGGGAAGGTCTAATTGGAGGTTCCACTTTGAGGTGCTAAAAATGTTGATTTTTCAAATGTCTAATTGGAGGTTCCACTTTGAGATGCTGATTTTTCAAATTTCTCATTTGGATATTTATGATTGGGCTAAGTTTGCAATTTCTACTCTCTCTCTCTCTCTCTCAGCTTTCAATTCGCCCCTTTTCGCACATCATCTCATGCAGGCCACATGAATGAAATTCATCTTGTAGAATTATATGTGCATATTCATTGTTTTATTGCAAAATTGTAACTTTGAGCAACATGACTTTATGCTTATTTTTGCCACGCTCAAAGATATTAGCACCGACTCAAAATCTACAAGGTAGTTTGACTCCATGGCAATGGTTCGATGCCCAATTTAATAGTTTGGTTTGGTGGTAATGACCCTAGCTTCTCTCTCATACGCATTGTGTTGGTGGGTTTGTTTTGCTTGCATTGCTTTAGGGTGGTAGGGTGCACAGGCTCAGATTGTGGTTATCTCTCCCACGTGTCTCATGTGCGTACAAATACGAGGTTTCTACGTATAGTACTTTTTCATCTAAGGGTATGCCTGACGCATCAAGCAGCGAGCCTAGTGCATGCCAGACATGTCTTAGGAGCTAGTAGTGCCTCTCTCACTCTAAGCCATGGAGTGAGGACTAAGTGTCCTCACAGGGATAGACCAGTTAGTTCATCCTCAAAGGTAGGTATGGAGCGTGGAGTGATGATAGAGGGCATTAATGGCGGGTGAGCAGTTCTTGCACTTAGCGAGGGGGAGGCAATCAACGAGAAAGAAAGTAGCATGGAAAACCCATCCTCTTGCATCCACGTGGTTGATGGTCGCTTGAGTGGAGGGTTCTTTACCATCTCTAACAAGGAAGCCAAACAGATTTTACATGTTGACATTGCTCGTCAAGCCCAAGAGTTGAGCGAATGGGGTGACACGAATCAAGTTTCAAGCACCCCTACTAATGCAAGGTCCCCATGGACAAAATTCTGCCTGAGTTCAGTAGGTTGGTTCAAGGGTGATTCTGGTCGTCGCATCATTCCTCTAAAGAGCTATGGAAATTTCTAGAGTAGGAGTACGAATTTGTCCTCAAATGGCTATGAAGTCCTTTGCTGTGTTTTCAAAGCTCTATCTAATGGCATTGTTGGGAAGTCCTTTGTTTAGCAGTGTTGGTTATTCCTTGGACTCCTTCTTTTAGTGTGGATGAGTTCTTATATAATGAATAGCCAGTGTTGGTTGACTTTTCTAATTTGCCTCTCTAGTTGGGGGGTGCCCTTAAGGAAGTTTCTCCTCATCCCTCCCTTGACATGAACCCCGTTTTGTGCAAAGAAGGCTTGGATTTGTTGTGCTTAAGAGATTACCAAGCAAATGGATATCAAAGATGGCCAAGGGTTTAGTGCATATTCAATAAGTTCGATTAGGGGTCTTTTCAGAGACTTGTTTTATATGCAAGAAGCGTGGTCATTTCATGCATAGCTACACCTCAAAAGTGTAGAAGGATGTTCATGGTGCACGAAAGTACTTGCATGTGGCTATTTGTGTGGGGGGATTGCAGTATGACAGAGAGTTTAGAGGATAGTTCGGATAATAGAAGGGGTGTCTCTAATTCTAAGGCCAATTGCTTTGTCTGGGTTGGAATTTAGTTGATTGTGCTACATGGGTCCAAGGGGAGTTGAGCGGGTTTTCTTGGATGAATAGGAGAAAGGGTCACGAGTTCTATGCAAGGTGAATCAACCACTTCTATGCACATAGAGAGGGATGGTGGATGTGTCCCCCCCTTGGAATATTTTCTCTATTGGATTGTCTGACCATATTTCTATGGTCTAATGGTTCTCACTCCCAATGTTAGTCAAAAGATCATTCTTTGCCTAGGGCCTTTGCCTGCATCCTTGTGATGACCTTCAAGGGCACTGCTGCTACTTGACCTTGTTCAATGCTTAGTAAATTAATGCTAGTGCTCTTGAGCGGAAGGGTTAGAGTTGTTGGCCTCCTCAAGGGACAATCCTTGAATAAATGCTCCACTCCGCATCTAGAGCACAAGAGTGTGGGACTTGTTGTGGGCGAGACCACAAGGGTAAGATCCATGTATGGATAGTTCTTTAAAAGCGCGGCCCTTGGCAGTTAAAGCATGATACAGGGGGGTTCGTTGCGACCTTATATGGGAATTCGCTTGCCTTGCGTGGACCTTGACATGCATAGCATTGGATCGGGGGCCTTCGTGCCAAGAAATTCATGTCTCTTGCCCTTGAGGCCACGAGCATTGTCTGATATTCTGGGACATGCTAATCCTCATGTAAAAGATAGTGACTTATGATGCCACTTCCCTCCTCGTAAGTATGATAGTCAAGATGTCCATGATCATGCTCAAGCTCTTCCCAATCATTAGGTAGTTCTTCCATCAATACTTGGTTGACTGGAGTTATACGAGGTGGGGGCGGTTGCAAACCTAGTATGGGTCGTGGTAATGGAGCATGTTGTGCCCTATATTGCCCTGAATTGGCTAGACGGGCTCCTTGCCCATTCATCGGGTTGGGTGGGGCCCTCAGGTTGGGGCCTCGGTTGGTAGATCGGTGGGGGAAAGGACCTTTGAAAGTCAACACTAAGAGGTGTCGAACTTTCCCAATCTATAGCAATGTGCACAAGGTCATGCAGCTTCGGGTCCACCAATTTGATGAGGAAGCATGGCAACACTCGCTCGTCACTCATTCTCGCAACAGGAATTGACGTGTTTGATCCTAGTGATGTAGTCTCAAAGGGATTCAATCATTCTGTTTCACCTTATACAACCGATTAATCGGGCTCCACTTGTGACCATTGGGGGCGAACCCTACAATGAAGGCCCAGTTGCCTTTCTCCTCAGGGCTAAGGGACTTACACCATTGGCCAGCCTTGCCATCCAGGCTAAGGCCGAATGCGTCAACCATTTCTAGATCTCCGAGAGCACTAAATGCTTCACATATTTGCTCAAATCGCTCCACGTGGGAGATTGGATCTCCTTCCCCATGGAATTTAGTTATCAGCTTCTTAGAGATGTCTATGGATCGACTCCTAGAGGGATTGGTGTTCCCTGTTAGAAATACGGGTACAATCGAGGGTGGAGCGGCCCCCCTTCCTAGTGCATCCACCAAGATGTGCATCGCCTCATCCGATAGCACTATTTGGGAAGCTTGAGAAGGCAACATTGTTATGGACCTAATAGGACATAAAGGCGGCCTCAGGCCTTGCCCTAGTAGCGGGGTCCATTGGTTCGCTTGTGCTGATGTTGGGGCTGTAAGGCCTACTCCCCTGACCATCAGGGTTGTAACTATGGGAGTAAACTATCAGACTCCTTGAGGGAGCAGGTTACCAAGCATCTACATGGATGCTCCTTGCATCGGTCTGTAGGTGGAACTTGCAAGGGTGGCTTGTGGCCTAATGGGGAATGTTGGGGGCACCTAGAAGGTCGAAGGTTCATAAGGGTTTCCCCCTTGGAAGTCTTGTGAGTTTCCAAGGCAAGGGTTTTGTATTGCAAAGTCCCTCATCCACGAGTCTTCGTCTTCCATGTGCTCTGGGTCAGGGTGCCCAGTGAAGACTATGAGTCATGGGTCCACAAAAATGGCCTCAATCCCTACCTGTGGCTCAAGGGCTGGTTGTCGTCATTGGGCCCTTTCCGTGGGCATACTAGAGCAAAAGGGTTAGCCATTTCTACTGAATCCATTCAGCCTAAGCGTCCCAACATGTTGGATATAGTCCCCCTTATTATGGAGGCTACAAAAGGAGGAGGAGAATGAGGTAGAGCTATGCTGGTGTAGGGGGTTTCGAAGGCCCTTGGGCCAGTAGCTTCTTGAATTTCCTCATTCAAGCTCTTGGTCTCATTTGAACTAGAGGGATCACTATGTTGGGGTCCTAACACTGAGTGAGAGATGAGAATTGAACTCCCTGTTGGAGCTGAACCAAAACTGGGGCGAAAGGTGGGTTGCATGTAGTTCAAAATGATGTCCTCGGGCTCAAGCTCCTTGGACAAAATGCTCTCGGATCTCAAGTGCATGTATGAGATCCTTGCAAAGGTACACCCTACTTCAAATTCAGTTCTGTATTTTTATCAAAGAATTTGTTCCCAAAGCTATCCCTCTGGTCAGAGGGCTAGCTGTATGCCGCCAGGTCGAGTGGGTTAGTAATGGTCGGTGGGATAGTAGATGACACATGTCGGTGGGTTGGGTTAGGATTGGTA
This sequence comes from Dipteris shenzhenensis, assembly GCF_047967505.1. NCBI lineage: Eukaryota > Viridiplantae > Streptophyta > Polypodiopsida > Gleicheniales > Dipteridaceae > Dipteris > Dipteris shenzhenensis. The sequence goes on from NC_141616.1 coordinate 18,303,476, forward strand.
TGTCATTGGGTTGACGGATTAACGTTAAAAAAATGGGCGGTGGGATAACTCAAGTCGACAGGATGGAAATACGACAACGGTCATAGGGTTAACCACCAGCGGGGTAGCTTGCCTAGGAGGGATACCAGAATGGCACCGGTCGAGGGGATCCTAGTTTAAGGTGTCAGATCAACGCCTGTCAAGGTGGCGGGATAGCAAACCCTTACACATCATCATTAAGGCAGTGGGTTAGGTGACTATAGGTCGGCAAGATAGCGAGCTAAGGTGACGGGTCGTTAGGATAGGAATTGTCTAGGAACACGTCATGTCGCCGACTCTCTTCTGATGATTCTTGGTGGTTCAAGTTTTGTTCCAAGTTTGTGTGCATAGGGGCATTGTTAAGGACCTAAACTACCTATCACAAACAAAAACATCACAAAACAATAACTTTTGGCACACAAACGAGTGGTTTCTACAAGTTGGACTATCAAGCACCCAAAACCACTTCAAAATTCTCCTTCGATCTTTATTTCCAAGTGTTTTTGGTTGGATTTGACACTACAAATAGCTTAGCAATCATTCTAGCTACCTTCTTATATAAACAAACAATAAAAAACAAGCTCAAATGCATGAAAATGGCTTTATGGATAGAAAGTTGAAAAGTAAGCTTTTCTACTTTAAAATCACTCTTTCCCACTTCAAATCCACTCCTAATCTCAACTAACAGAGTCCAAGGAGATGTGCAATGGGTTGTTTACGGGAGAAAGACAAACAAATGCAAAAGCATACCTCTTATCTCCCTGGCAGCAGCAGCGATGCCAAAGATGTGTTTTTTGGCAGAGACACGTGTTGTGGGGATGCTGGAAGCATGCCGATGGAGCTTCTCACTCCTGTGCTACTCCTTGTGGGAGCATTGCATAGTAAATCCTTTACTCTTGTCACTTGAGTGCCTATTGGATCATTGCAATGGGGTTTCCACTGAGAAGAAGGGGGTGAGAAAGAGAGAGGGGAGGGGCAGGGAAGAAGGGATCGTGGCAAACACCAAAGGCAAACAAGGAGAGCAAGCAAACCTCAATCTCAACACATGAGCAAGAAGAGAGCTTGTATTTCTCAAAGGTTGCATACAACAATGAAGACAAAAGTCAACCACTTGGCCTTTTATACATGATGTCACCTTTCGAAGGGAGGGTCAACCCTATTCCTTGTACCACTCTCTCTCTCTTGTTACAATTACTTGGACCCATATGGCGCCAAGGCATATGCAAATTCTCTCAACCTTCTCTCTGTCTTCAAATGGCTCTTGTGTTATCCATATACCGGATCCAAATGGCTCTCGTGTTATCTTTGCCAATTAGGGAGATCCCCGTGACTACTTTGAAACTGAGTGGCTCAAAACCCGTAGGGTTTGGACTGGCCAGATACATTAGCATGCTCAATGGCTATTAACCAAAGCAAGCAAACACAGCCTCCTAGAATTCTTAGCTTTATTCCATCACATCAACACTCAAATACATAAGCCCACAAACCTTGGCACTCCACTCCCAAGTGCATGTTTGAGTATGCTTTAGATCAACTTTATTCCATCACAACAATACACAAGTTCATAAGCACACGAACCTTAGCACTCCCAAGCACATTTTTGAGCAGTCTTTAGTAGCATCAATTCCTTGCGAATTCTATCAATCGAAGCATTCTTGCTTGAGGCACGATTATTGCTCCAAGCAAAAATGGTCAAATTCAAGCAATTAAAAAGTAAACTACAAACGCGAGGGGAGGCATAAGTTAGGCCAAAAGCTAGGACATAAATTTGGAATGCATGCCTTGAATTGGATACAAGATCAACATCTACAATTATGACACGTGGCTTAAGGGGGGATCACAAAAAGAAAACACAGGTCTAGGTTGCCTGTCGTAAAGAATATCATCCAACCCTGAGAAAACCTAGAAACAGACAAATAAAATCCTTAAAACTAGCCACAAGGACAATGCAACATCAAACTTAGTTGCCTATATGCAAAGGTCAACACATCATAGGAAGCAACAATTCAAATTCAAAGGCAAACAAGCCTACTCCCTTATGAGAATTTTGTTAGACCAGCTACTTATAGGCTCTAGCCACATGTAAGCAGATCCATCACTTAGAAGCATGCGCACTTCAGCATGCTTAGAACCTTAAGCATAGACAAAAGCAAACAAATCCCATCAAACTTAGTTGCCATATATGCACAGGTCAACACATCATAGGAAGCAACAATTCAAATTCAAAGGCAAACAAGCCTACTCCCTTATAAGAATTTTGCTAGACCAGCTACTAATAGGCTCTGGTCGCTAGGCTCTGGCCGCATGTAAGTAGATCCATCACTTAGAAGCATGCGCACTTCAACATGCTTAGAACTTTGAGCATAGACAAAAGCAAACAAATCCCAACAAAAGGAAATATCCTTAAATGAAAAGGCAGTATCCTTTTAAAAGTAACATAAAATAATATACTAGCATATATTAATGGGGTGGTCACCCCCGAAAAAAACATCAATATGAAATTGGGTCAAGTGTAGATTGGGCTAGCAGCCAATGGCCTACACTGTATTATAGCAGGACCAAAATGTAGGGGTGATTAAACAAGCACACGCTAACATCCAGCAAAGAACAACTTCCCAAGGGGTCTTTAGGACTTAGCACCACTCTAGCATGGACTTCACGCTTGTAAGGACACAAAGAGTATGAGTTCTTGTCTTCAATCCTCCAAAGACAAAGTAATTCCTACTTCCTCATATTACCCGAAATGTTGCAAACCTTAAGTAAGGCTAAATAAATGTCGCTGTTGAGGTTAAACCGTGGGGGTCACACATGAAGATTGTTCTCCACATAGACAAACATCAAAAAACCCATCATTAGGCTAGACTTTCATGCAACTCCTTTTAGACTCCGCGAGGCACCTTACCCTCTGACTAGGAGCCAATTTTCGAAAGAGCTTTCCCCACTTGGGATGACTTCTAGATATTCAACAATCTATCTTCTCTCCATGATGACCCCCTCTTAAGTTCCACTTAAAGTTTATGGCAAGAACAATGAACCTTGTGACACTAGTTGCTCGTAGAACACCCCTGTTACATATCCTTTATTAGCATCACCTTTCTTCCAGACACCCACCACTAGTTTCCCTCCAATAATTTAATATAACATAATTTGTCAGCCAATCTTTAGGAATACACTCTAGCATTCTAGCCAAGAGCACAAGTTCTCTATGAGAAAGACAAAAACTTAGGCGCAACTCCTCATTCGATCTCCAATCAACCACTTCCTTATTCCAAAGCTACTCTCACCTTTAAATCCCCTTCTTTTGAAGGCTTCAAGCACTAGAAAGAGCTAGCTCATCTTATGTTTTCCCACCATGCACCATAGGCCTTCACGAGATTCACGAGATGAGCCTCTAATCACCCTTTTTGCTTCAAAGAACCTCCTCAATGCTCAACAGAGTCCACATCTAGCTAATGGTCACACCCACAAGGTTTTTTTGTGAGAAATCGGCTTACCCAGACAAAAAATTCGTCCACTCTATCTCAGAAAACGTCTTTTTTGGCTCCAAAATCGCTTTTGGGCTTACCAAAACACTTCGAGACTACCAAAAATCACTTGCAAGCTTCTACAAGTTTCCAATACCACTTAGGCAACTCAAACAAGCACCCGCAGGCTTGCTCAATCCTTCCATAGAGCTGTAGCAACAGCAAACACACGGGCTCAGCTAGACCACCCACAAGCATCAGATAGACCACCTGGGCTCTAATACCAATTGAGAATGCTCTCAACGGAAGCGAAACAGAGGAGAGAGAGAGAGAGAGAGACACACACACACAAGTTTTTAGTGGGTGCTGAACACCCTAATCTTCTATGTCATCCATATGTGTGTGTGTGTGTGTGTGTGTGTGTGTGTTTGAGTATTGTACATAACTGGGGTTAAGGCACAGCGGCCTTTAACCCCTACACAACCCTATACCATTGGCCTGGTATAGTCACACTCATAATGGATATCGGTCAATAGGGTGCAGTCGAGGGGTAGGGAGTGTCTCCTAGGGTACCCACCCAAGATGGGTATAGAGGGGGGCGAGAAGCCATTGTGCATGGGAGCATGTTCCCCCAAGTCCATCTGTTCATTTCCTTGCATCTCATGACTCGATAGCCGAAAGCTAGGTATCATGGGCTCATAGGCTCTAATGAAGGAGGGCTCTCCCTCATAGAACTAAACATGAGGCCCCCTAGGGTTCACTGGTGAGGTGAATGTTGGGATACTTTGGGCACTTCCAACTATAGATGTTATAGGAGCCTACAACTCCTCCGACCCTCTAGTTTGCCTAGCAAATAGGTTGACCATGTCAAGGTCATACCACTCGAGTCTCCCTATTATATCAGAGAGTGATTCCCCAAGCCGTGAGGCTATAGTTGATGGTGTGGGGGACTGGGGTCTGTGATTGAACTACAATATGGAGCTCTGGAGGCCCTTGGATTTGGGTTATCACCCTTTTCTACATCAAAATTCATTGAATCCTCTGAGCTAGAGGTGTTTACTTGTGAATGACCATGCACGAACTATGAGCTCAGAGTTGAGTTCCCAGATGGTGCTGATACTAAGGTGGTTACTTGATTATATATAGTATTTTTGGAGGCACTATCTTATGGCTTTGGCTCCTAGGATCCTACCTAATCTCGATTGCATGTAGGTGGGTTAAAGTGAGTGGACCCTTAGCTAGCAACTATGTTTCCGGCCTCGAATTCCTTCCACAAGTCAACTAGCTAACCCAATGTGTGTTGGGTTATTAATCCACCAGCATGCGCTGGGTTGTTAACCTGACATGCAATGCATTTTAATGTAGCATGTTTGTGGGATTACAGTTATTGTAGTGGGTTCCTATCTTTTGACAGTTTGGGGCTCAATTGGAGTTTTTTGATGACCTTGATATATTCTTAGAGGTGATATGGATTCTCAGCTTGCTTGGTGCCACTTAGTTTGATGATTCCCTTATAAATTTCTCCTCTGTTTATTCTATGAACACCCCCACCCCTGAGGTTAATTTTTTAGAAGGTCCATTGAGTATTTCTGGGTGGTTGGTGATGGTTCGGAAAATACCAGATCACTAAATGATCAGATATGAATCACAAGGGTCTATTGACCGTTGACCAGTTAACCCGGCAAGTTTGATGGGTCATTAACCCAATGCGCACGATATAAACCCGATGTACACTAGGTATTAATGCAATGGGTTCGCGGCTTACTAACTTGTTGGCATGCGTTGGGTTAGGGTTGACCTCTACTTTGGCCAAGAATTTGTCCATTAGTTATGCTAGCTGGAAGATTCTTTTGTCAGGTGTCAGGCTATCAGTGGATGCCAGATGATGTCAGGGTGTCAATTTGGTAATGAAGCGAAGTCAATCAATATTGCAACATAGTCAACGTTAATGCAATAGAGTCAACGGCATTGTAGCAGATTTTTAAATTGTTGTGCGATGCATTATATTGCAGTGTATTCACTGCATTAAGGCTACAACAATGCTTCTCCCCCATACTGTCTGGCCGATGGAGTTTTTGGGATTCTCTAATGTTCTAGGGCTTTTGTGCACTTGAATACTTGTTTTGAAACTACTCTACCTATACTAAACAACATGAAGCAACAAAAAGAAACCAAAAAAATCAAAAAGCAAGCAAGCATGGAGCAAAATGGAAGGTTTCCTTCCCAAAATGGACTGTTTGTCATTCCCCATACCTTGGAACTTCCACCCAATCATCACTATTCTACTTTTTCAAAAGGATGGGACTACCTCCAACGTTTAGCAATGATTCTAACTACTCAATCTGAGATTTTCACACCCTCAATCCTTTAAAACCCACAAAAAATAGCTCGAGTTTCTTCCCACCTTCCTCTCTCTCTCTTCCTCCACTTTTTTTGCTCATTCCTCACACAAAAACACCAAAACCAAGCTCTTGGCAATGGAAGATAGCAGAAGAGACATGTGCAAGCAAAAGCATACCTTGAACTCCTTGGCAATGACACCAAAATCAGGCGATGACTCATGTGTCATGGGGATCTTGAAGGGATGTCGAGGGAAACTCTCCTCCTACTAATTACTTCTCCCTATGGGAGCAATGTAAGCACATGGGGTCCAAGAGTGTTACGCCAATGGCTTCTAGAGTTGTAGCAATGTGAATCCTTGAGAGAAGAAGGGGAGTGAGGAGGGGGAGAGGGAAGGGGAAGCATGAAGCAAGAAGGGGGTGAGAGGCATCTACAAAGGCAAGGGCAAGAGAAACACAAACAATGCTCCTTTGGAAAAGGGAGAGAGCTTCTATTCCTCAATCTTGCAAATTTACAACTCAAGACTAAAGTCAAACTTTCAGCCTTTTATTCATACCACCTTTTGAAGGGAGGGCCAACCCTATTCCTCCTTACCACTCTCCCTATTTCTCATTTTACAAGCACATGGGCCATATGCCAAGGTGGACTTCCATTGTTTTCCTCTCATCCTTTCCTTCTTTCCACTCTCTCTTTTAAAAAATCCTAGGAACTGGCTTTGCTATCCCATGGCATTAACACTTGAGCTCTTAGAAGAGACGGTTTGATTTTACTTGGACATTTTGTAGTAACCATATCGTTTCCTAGTGGGTTAAGTGGCCTACTGGTAATATGTAATTCATTTTCAAAGAACATGTGCAATGAGACCTTGAACATGTTGAATAAATCAATTTTCATTAAGTATTTGTAACTTTTAATGAGCGACCTATTTCATGTAAGCATATGGCAAGGGAATAGGGCCCCTAAGGACTATCAGTTTACTTGTTCAATTTTGAAATTATATTTGGGATTTGGCTAAGGGTGATCAAATGTGGCCTAGCAATCATATCTCTCTCTTCAAAGGTTGATCCAAAGAACAAGCTATAATGAGTGTGGATGATTGGTGCCTCTTTATATGTTAAATGTTTCATATGAAATATTTCCAAAGCTCGGCTTGTTGATAATGAATAATCTAGCTTCATCTTTAGAGTAAGTATTTTATTATAGGAGCTATTGGGATGCACTATACCTCGGTCAAGAGATCTCCAATGCTTTAATTGAGCTTAATTTCATCTTTAGAATATATAATTTGGTGAATTTATTAAAATAGCTATTGGATGTACTATCTGATGCTTTAGTCAAGAGATCTCGAATGCTTATAGTGAGCTTAGATCCTAATTTTGATAAAGTCAATGATCAAAATTGTCAAGTAGTAGTGTGATTTTAGTATATGCCTTCAAAAGATAATTTGATCAATGTTTAATGAAACTTGATCATTTTGTTAAATGCATGACGTAGAGGTAGTGGATCTTGCATGTGAATTGCTTAGAAGGAGATGTATGTCTTGCATGCTAGTCACTTTGAGTTTAGAAGGGGGTAATTAATAGATGGAGAAAGGGGTGGGTGGAGTAGCAAAAGGAAACTGGCTTAATCATTGGAAGGAGAGGGGGAGGGGGGGGGAGACTAGCAAGAAGAAATGGCTTGATAGTTGGAGGAAGGGGTAGTTAACAGTTGAAGAAATGGGGGGTTGAATAGCAAGAGGAAATCGCTTACAAGTTGCTCGTGAAGTACTCTAAGCATCATCTGCTATAGGAGAGCTTTGTTCACCTTAAGGAATCAAGCCGATCAATACACCACAAGTATAAAACATTGAGAAGCCTCAAATTTCACGTCAAACTTTGTATGTCATTCTTGTTAGCTTGCATGGTAGAAGTTTTTTAGTCCAATTCATTCGAGAACAAATGTCCAGATCAATCATTGTAGTTTTTTAGTCCCGATTGCATTCTCTACATCCTCCTTGGTGTAGTATTTACAAGCCTTATTTTGATTCAATGGATTTGACACCCGTGGAAGGAAATCTAGACTTGGTTTAGGATGCATAACAACAAATTGCCATTTTTTATCCCCTATGTTTTCCTCCTCTCTTCTTGCTCATTGTGTGTACAGCAAACGAAATAAGTTAACCTTGGGGGAAAAAGAAGGGGAGGAGATTATGGAGCTACTTCTTTAAGACAACACCTTATTGTCTATGAATTAGAGTTTGAGCACCAAATTTTTTTGTACATTCCGTGGCTGTAAGCAATGCCTATAATTGGTAAATGGGATTGAGGAATAATGCTTCCTCACATGAGAGCATAGTACAGGATTATCTACATACATATGATCACATTTACAAATACGCTCACCTTTGACAACAATAAGGACACTAGTGAAAAGCTTATTCAACAATGAGAGATCTCTTTGTTTCGTAAGGCCAAGCTTGCACATGCATTCTTAGAGGTGGGGGTTTGGGTGCTTCTTTGTTTTGAAAATCAATTGTCTTAGATTTTTCATGTGGTGGCATAAAGATGTAGATTGGAATGGTTGGCAATTTTAGATATTGCTATTTGTATCTTTTGAAGGGTTATGCTTAGATTACATGTCAGCCTTTTTAGCTTCGGGCATATGCTAACGCATCCCTTCACGCTTCATGGGAGGTAAAGCTTCAACCATCTCTAGCATAACATGTTGTGGGTGAATTCCTTGTTAAGTTCTACAAGGGGGTGTGAAGAATATGATGCAATCCCTCTATTGAGATTATGTGTACGTATGGACTCAGAAGCGTAAGTATTATTTGTTTGTGCTAGGATTATGTATATGTGTGGACTTGGATGTGCATGTCTTGTTTCTTCATTAACACTGCCTCCATAGAGGTTGTGCTATAGTGGAGTATTGAAACTCTTCTTGCAAATTTTCACGTGTAATTTTTAAAAGCAAGTTATGTGTTCCAAAGTGCCATTTATGGATCATCCAATGATGAGAGAAACCAGAGGACCATGGGTGACCTTTATGACAAGTCTCTAGCACACCAACATACATTGAACACTAGAAAAGGGCCAACAACTCATATATTTTATCAGCATACATTGCAGCATCAATGACTTCTACAACCCACACTTTTTCTTTCCACTTTTGCAAACAAGAACAAGGATCAAAGGGGACTCTCATACACGAGGAAGACTTCAATATGGTGAAAAGTAGGAGCACCACCCTTCTTCCAATCCCAAGATACTCACAAACTTCCTTTGCTCCTATAAAACATCAGCTATCCTAAACCTTTCACAACAAAAATAGGTTGCCTATTGTATTCTCAAGTTTTGACCCTCTCTTTTTCCAATTTAGACCCCTACTTCTTCTAAAAAGTCATAGATCTCAATCTCGACTTCGTGTAAGTAATAAAAACTTCTATATTCAAGTTATAGGTCTAAAGTTATTGCAAAAATAACGACTACTTTTTTTGGAGAGGTGCGACTGTTTTTTTTAGTTGCATGCTCTTTACCCATGCCTCCATTGGCCTATCTACCATTAGTTTCAAAATCAACGATCAATTTCTATCTTCATGCAAATAAGCATCTAGTATTTTACCTAGTTCCTATCTCTAGTAGTTCAAAATTGTGGTCCTCGAATTCCGCCTATCATTTTTGCCCACCCCTCAGCTGTCCGGACATTCATGTCCAACAGTCTCATTTTTTTTGCCTTGTTATCCTCTTGGATCAAAAGGAAATAAACCCTTCTTTCTGTACCAACAATCACATTACCTCAAGCCACCCAAACTTTGCAAGCTACAAAAACTACATGTTGCCTGCACCACTTGCAATCCACACTCAATTACTAGGGTACTTGCATCCAAGCATAGTTGAGTCTCATGTCTCTATTCTTCAAAGTCTACAGCCCATGTTTTAATATCTCCAATATGCATTCCATCTCTAAATCCAACTCTTTAGTTGGTTTCTCAAATCCCCAATCAAGATCCTCTCAGGCAAAAGCATCGATCTCATAGCCTTGCACTTCTAGTACATCCATAGCATCAAGAGGTACATCCCTTCGAGAACCTTTGAGCTCTGCTCTTGCATTGGAGTTGCTACATTAGGCTTTGCTACATCATATTAACACAAAACATCATGGCCCAAGTAGGGTAAAGCAAATGATTATTTCTGTTAAGCACATTAGCATCATAAATAAGAAGGCCTCATTGTTTCTCTGCTTTTCATTGTTCTCACATCCTCATTATTTCCTTGCTCTTCATTATCATCCTCATTGTTCTCACATCTTGTTACTATCTCTTCATCAATATGGGGTTGATATGGCTCATGCTTGCCCCCTTGTTGGCCTTTAGCATCTATGGGAACCCCTTCTCGTAATCAGCCATGACTGTCTCTGCCTCATGTACTATGCATCTCAAGCATCTACCTCTCCATCATGTTGAGCATTTGTCATGTTCAAATGATATTCTTTTTGGTTGGAAATATAAATCACCTGCTTCTCCTCTTCTTTAGCATTAACATATGCCTCATTTTAAGCATGCATGCTAGGTTCTTCTTCAAGAGGTTTTGGATCCTCTTCTAATTGAGCCTTTATATCCATAAGAGCTCTCTCCTTCTTCTTCATCACCCCCTTCAAGCATCTTTGGCTCCACTTCATTGGCCTCAGCTAAATATGATTCCTCATCCATGATGTGAGAGTCCAAAGTGTCATAAAGCACTCCTTCACCACCTTCTATAAATGTCTCTTGTCATCCTGCTTCAACATGTATCCACTTGCTTGGTACTATTTCTTTTTGTTTTTCAATAGTATGCTTATTAAGAAATGAAAAATTTTCCTACTATTCAGTTACGGACAATGGGGACTAGGTCTAGCATTTGAGGGTGGACCCTCTTGCTTGGGGTTATGGGCATTAATGACCCACAAGAGTGATGGCCTCTCTTTGAGAGGGACATCTGGAAACCACACCCCACCTGAGTACCCAAACATGGGACCAATCAAATGCACCAATTGCATACCGACCTAGGAACCATTCAAGAGAATGTTCCCTGAGCTTTGGGTGTGGGCCTGGCAGCATGCCAAGAGTAATGGAGATACAAGATAAGATGACAAACAAATGAGCTCAGTATGGCTCAATTATGACCTTAGAGTACGTCAATAGATAGTCTAAGCTGTTAGGAACCCGTGGGTGCGATCAGAATTGAATTCTGACAACTTTGAAATTTTAGGGTTTTTGGGAGTGACACGTGGCAGACTGCCACATGGAATCTGAGCTGGCAGGTCAGTCCACCTATCCCACACATGTGGCAGCATGCATGGCAAGTGGCAGGGCATGCAGGCCAAGTGTTTGGCCCCAAATCTGGTAGATTTGGGGTAGGTTGTGGGCTGTCCTCTTTGGGACTGCAGCCCACCAAAAATCTGGGACAAGTGTCCACCTTTCACTCTAGGCCTGGGGGGGGCTGAGTCTATAAAAGAAGGCCTCTCCCCTTCATTCCTCACATGAAAAATTCGTCACTTTTCTTCTCCCTCCTTTTGGATGATGCAGCAGAACCTCTCCAGCTCCTTGGGTGCAGCCAGCTTCTACCCAGGCCATTCTCTCACCTCAGTAGCACTTTCTCTCTCTACAATAGCACATTCTCTCTCTACAGTTCCAGCCCCTCCGCTCTAGAAATCTGCCCCCTCTTAGCTCTTCTGGAATAGCAGCAGCATCCTCTCTCCTTCTCCTAGCCTGGAGCAGCCACAACCCCTTTCTCTCTCCTGTTGCAATCTCTACTCGAGTGAAATTGCAGGTGCTTGTGCTTGTGATGCAACCTGTTGTTGCCTATGTTCTATGCCACAACCTCCCCCTTAGTATAGAAAGGCGCCTAGGGCAACATGAGCGGGATGGACTTTGTCTCATCGGGAACATAGTCCCAAAGTGCCTTAGCTACCAAAAGACTTTTGACCATAAAGCTCCAAAGAGAATAGTTGGTGCCATCCAACTTATCCTCTTGGGCAAGCACATCAAAAAAATCATTTTGACTTTGATACAAATGCACAAAGGCAACAAACCCTATCATTGGGGAGCTGTGGGGTTTCAAAAGGGTCTCGTAAACAATGGATTAAGAAAGGGATTAAGGATGGACTAAGAGTCCCGACTATATAACCACATGGCTAAGCACCTTCCAGTAATTACTCAACTATCACGGGTAGCTTTTCTTGAAATTCATCAACCTTGGACCTTGGATGGACGTGGATGATGATGGATGCATCGAAGGCCTAGGATGCCCAAAAGGATAGGAAATTGAAGGAAGGTACCTTTGTTGGGCTACTAACTAGCAAAATCTGATAAAAAGGAGGTGTATTGATGAGGCAGAAGGCACCTGATATTGTGGACCATTGGATCTTGTGGGTAGGTGCTGGGAGTAAAGGAGAAAGATTGCAACAACAACAAAGAGAGAGACCACTAGGGTAATTATGGGGTCAAAACCTAGGATGAAGCCTAAGTAGGGTCAACATACATGTGGTGACTAACTCAATCACAAACTCAACCTCTAATTGAGGTTAGGGGGGAAAGCCCTTTTTAAGGCAAAAATTGCCCCTAGCCCCTTATTATATTGGCCATTTCCTTAGAGACTAATATTCCCAACACAAAGTCTAAGAATCAAATCAACTATATTTAGGAAAATATTTTGATGGCACAACAAGATGAGAAAAAGGGAGTTCCCTCTTGGAGGCATAACATTTTGGTTCCATGCATGGTATTCCAAAGACAATATTTTGCAAATACAAACAACATGAGCTTTGTGCACACAAAGGTATAGGTATATGTTGAAAAACCCTATGAGGCTTGTGGACATATGAAAACAATAAATATTTGTGAAAATAGCACAAAACATATGCCACATAGGAGACATAGATTGATGAGTCACACTCAAGTGGCCATCCCTTCTACCTATAAGCAAGTGGACATACTGTGTGAATGAAATGCTACATTAGAAGGGCTAAAATACAAGAGCTTGTCAAAATTTATGTTTAGCAAACCATGGAATATTATCTTTAAGCTAGTTAGTCTATCAAAATCTAGCATTTTCTCTGAGTGTGATACACGTAAAAAAATCGTAATGAAACTTGAATCTACAAAGGTTCAAAGTGAGAGGGAGCATTTTCTACTTTACAACATGTCTTGTAGAAGTTTGTATTATGCATCGTGCTTATCTTCAAAGCTAGACCAAGCCCGATGTCTTGTAGACTTGTATTATGTACATGTCATTGTCAACCCGACAACTCTCATGGGCATGGTTAGTTAGTATATGGGAACTTTGCATTACAATTATGGAAGAATGATCCTATTTTACAATAGGTCCACTTGCTTTTTTATGCAATCTTGAGAAAAAGGACAACCACAGTTATGGCGAGCTCTTAGTACAGGAAAACCAAAATTGCAAGAAATATTCTATACTTTTTGGGTAAAGATGCATCGGATTGCCATATGTAGGTGAAAGAATATGATACTATATCTTCCACATCTCTGTAATCTATGGTTTATGAGATACATCTTATGTGTTGGTTCTGCTTGCAAACAGTTAATATTGGTGGCTTGGGAAGCCTTTTATGGATGGGTGTAAAACACACTTTTTAAGCTACAACACAAAAGTGCCATTGCAGGGAACTGTGTACTCCTGCATTTTGTAAATTATCAAAGGACTGGGGAGTTGCCAAAAGGGCAGACTCAACCATGACGAAGGCTAGCACTATAGAAGAAGGTTAATCAAACAGTAGTCCTAAATCTCTTCATTCAAGCTACTTCGCTCATGAAGACTAAATCTGGCTGATAGGGAAATGCACCACTTAAGAGAGAAAGAATTATTGCAAAACCAGCATACCACAACATGGACAAAAACTAGCTTATAGGGAAACGTGCCACTTAAGATAGAAAGAATTATTGCAAAACCAACATGCCGCAAGATGGACAAAAACTTCATAAGTTGAAATTTGCATGATGGAAAAGGGAAGCTTGTGGATCATTTCAAGATATCCCAATGTCGTTCCTACATGAATGATGGGATTCCAAAGTTCCAATATATGATGCATTCAAAGTTGATTCAATGGTTGCCAATTAGTGCTATAGAGATATGGAAATCCAATGCAAATGGTAGGCCTCCCAAAGTCGTTCCATTACATGAGTGCCTAACTGACAAAGATATAGTACTATTTGGATTGAGGAATCATGTGTAGTATTGAAGATCTTGGATTGAGAAGGGAAATGGTGAAAGACTAGATTAGACAAGGCGTCTAAAAGATGCCTCTCTCTAATATTGGATGATTGTTGAGACAAAGTGATTTCTTGCATGACTATGAGTCAAGAAGAACTTTGCCATCCATTTCGACCAAGCAGCCAATTTTAAGATCGTATGTTGAATAATGCAAATGAGGTAAGGGAAGACCTTGAGTTTTTGGGCCTTCATGACCTTGATGATCAATATGTTGGATGAGCCTATGATGATCCGAGGCATTCCTCAGCAAGAGGAGTCGTGACTCGTAACCACTCCCTCTTGCAAAGGACATAACGGATTTCTTTGCTAAACGTTTTCTCATGCATGATGTGGCTGTTTTAGGGCCAAACTGGGAGGGAAAAAGAGTGACACAAACGTGCATCATCATGCTATTGTGTGTACTATGTTAGATACATACAAAAAAGAGATAATATTGGATAACAGTAACGTCGTATATTTGCAACGTACTCCTTTATTATGGAGGACCTTACATCCCATCAACAAGAGGAAAGGCAGCTGATGTATGAGGCACAAAAGAAGAGAAAAGAAGATGTCAGGAACAAGAAAAGAGAAGATCGGGAGTTGAATTGCGCTCCATAGGATACATGGGACTCAAGCAAAGCTTAAGGTCACGGTTAGAAATTGTAGAGGTTTTTCCTGGCATAAGGACATAGAGCTCAATAATACACTACAAGATGCTTGCAAAAACATGAAGCCCTAATTCCCTTGGATATGTGGTACATTCTATTTGCACGCAGGCTCACAAGGCCAAGGCAAGACTGCACGTGTATGATGTATCTATAGAGAACACCTGCAAGACACCATCAGCACATGTAAGGATGATGTGCATAAGAGCATATGGATTCTGATGGACAAAGACCATTCTCCATTTCAAATTGCAGGTTCTTACATACCTCACTGAGAGTCAGACTACCACCAAAGATATGAAGACTTCGCCAATCCCTTTGGAGACCTATGTTTTGATAAAGACAGGCCACATCATGCTTGTTGGTGATATGAAACCCTCCACACAACAAGGAGAATGGATCCTAGATGGCACAGATGCCCAAATGACCAGGAAAATTCACATTGTATATCCAAACACATCTTTTACCCAAAATACACACCCCACGTGTTTCCTGGCAAGTGGAGGTTCCATGTGGTTGATTATGCATTGATCAGTTGGATGCAATACATTGGATCCGAATCCCTCAAAGTCAGACCACACCAGCAAGCCCTCTCCTCACTACAGTAGTCCACAGCCATCATCTCAACATTACAATTGACATACATGTGAAGACGCGTCAATTTCATTTCAAGTGGGAGTCTACCAAATAACTAGAGCCGCAGGAGTCTCTAAGCATAAAGGTTGATGCTTGAGAAACTAATACGAGCGATCCAATCAGGACATATACCATCATTGCAGCATCTCAATGGTAGGATGTCCGCAAGTTACCTTACAGAGAGATGTCTCAGACGATAGCAACATATCTTGGACTTATTCTAGAGACACCTAGACTCTCGGGTTGGTCCCATGCAGAGCTTAGACTACTTATGACTGATACATGATAGGGCACGAAGGATTGTTGAGCGGAACACACCTTTTCCCAAAAACACGCACCCCCACTTGTTTCCTGGTAAGTGGAGGTTTCATTGTGGTTGATTATGCACTAATCAGTTTGGATGCAGTACATTTCATTGGTGATTTTCCAATGGCTCCGAATCCCAGGAGTCAGACCACACCAGCAAGCCCTCTCCTCACTACGGTAGTTTACAGCCATCATCTCGATATGACACTAGACATAACATCTAAAGACAAGTCAATTACATTTCAAGTTGGAGTCTACCAGATAACTAGAGCCATGGGAGTCTCTAAGCATAAACGTTGGTGCTTGAGCAACTAATCTGAGCAATCCAATCAGGACATATACCATCATTGCAGCATCTCGATGGTAGGATGTCCGTGAGTATGGTCGCATGCAAAGCTTAGACTACTTTGGCATGATAGGGCATACAGCCGAACACACCTTTTGCCAAAAAGACATGCATGATAGGGCATGAAGGATTGTAGAGCGGAACACCTTTTCCCAAAAACATGCACCTCCACGTGTTTCCTAGCAAGTATATGCATTGATAAGTTTGGATGCAGTACATTTCATGGGTGATTCTCAATTGAGTCTGAGTCCCTCGTGTCAGACCACACCGGCAAAGCCCTCTCCTCACTAGGGTAAGTCCATAGCTATCATCCCGATATTACAATCGACATAACATCTAAAGACAAGTCAATTTCATTTCAAGTGGGAGTCTACCAGATAAATAGAGCCGTGGAAGTCTCTAAGCATAAAGGTTGATGCTTGAGAAACTAATCTGAGCAATCCAATCAGGACATACAATCATTGCAGCATCTCGATGGTAGGATGTCTGCAAGTACACCCTATAGAGAGAATCTCAGACGATAGCAACATATATCTTGGACTTATTCCAGGGACACCTGAACTCCCAACAGCAACGTGGTTGGTCCCATGCAGACTTACTGATACATGATAGGGCATGACAAGACAGGAGATACTCCCAGGACTTGGAGTTTCTTTTTCCTTCATGCTGGTCCTCATCTCAATTCATGAGCTTTTGTAGCAGCTCACACTCATGGTTAGGGTAGCTTCAGCATGAGGGGTATGGTATTACTGGTTTCCATATATGGCATCTCATTGGGCACAAATCCTAAAGTTTTGGTCAGAGCCATAGTTGACAATGCCTTTCCGTCTCGAAATGTCATCCATCGAGCCTGAAATAAAAGCTTGGCCATCACTATAGATTGGATTGATGCAAAGATTAAAATATATTTATAGCTCTATCTCTACCTATGTGGCAGTGCCTGAGAGAGATTTCTACTCCTTTGCCACATTAATAAAGGTCCATATGTGCTTAAACTAGTGTTGCCATCCCTTATTTCCTAGTCAAAGAGGTGAGAACTTGTGTGGTTGCTCTTGGCCGCCATGACGAAGCATGAGAGTTGCTTGGAAGGGGAGAAAAAGAAGGCATGCACCTCCCCCCCTCCCCAAAAAAGAGCGCACATGCACACTGCATGTGTCACACTATGCAATCTTCACATTTTCATAGCCTATTTGATTACTCTTTGAGCTTCAATCTACATAAATTTTCAATGCAACTTTCATTAAAGATGATTAATTTTGTACCATTGCTGATCGACCCATGCTTTATATTTTAAACATCCTAACTAATTTTTATTTTTGAAGTTATATTGACCAAGGCAATGACTTAGTAGCATTGCTACATCACCCCAATGGCCATACTCCATCCAACCAAACAACTCAAAGGCACAAAATGCATGGATAGCATAGGAACTCCTAGAAACAAAACTCATGAATTAGCGAAGGAAAGGGAAGCCACAAAAATTAGTAAATGAATGTTTAAAGAGGTGGTCATATATGACTTTCTCAAGGCATAAACAACAATGAGGCTCTCATGATCCTTTAATTAATTAATGCAACATAATAAGCCTTCATATGGACACTAGGTCTTAAGCATCATGTACATTTGTTTTGATCCAATAGATGATTTAAATTATACATCACCATCTCCCTAAAGGATGATTATACGCTGAGCACCAACAATAGGCAAGGCGATCGAATACAGCACACAGTCAAGAGGGCATGTGGATGAATTAGTCATGGAGACATAGTTCAATGAAACGTTTCAGAACGTTGAAACGTGAAACGTTTTGAAACGTTTCAAAACGTTTCAAAATAATAGGTGAAGTTTCAAAAAACCAAATTGTATTTTTTGGGTCCAAAAAATATAAATTTTATGCATGCATACATTTGGTATGCCAAAACTGTGCAAAACTAGCTAAAAACATAGAAAAAGAGTCAAGACTTGACAGAAGCCTATAATGGCCAATGGTAGAATAGATTATAGACTCCAGATTAGAAAACTCAATCAAGCCTTCAACTTTATCAACAAGCCTATAATGGCCAATGCTAGAAATTAGAATAGAGTGTAGATTACAAAGCTCAATTAAGCCTTTAAATTTTAGAAATTAGATTTCAGTTGAGTAGATACTAGAATCTAGATAGGTCACAAAAAATCAGATTTCAGATTACAATTTACAAGCTCAAGCCTTAAACTTTATCATATTTCAATTTTCACAAGTTCAGGAATCACAACCATGGAGTCTGGACATAAATGAAGTTCTCAGTTTCACTCTTGTAAATAGTCTGCTAGTCTATAGACTAGAACCTAGATTACATAACTCAAGAGTCAAGAGTGAAGGCATCAACTTTAAATTTCCAACAAAACTAAAGTTCAAACTCTACTGAAATCTGAAAGAAAGTAGCAAGTTAATCAGCAAGAATCAAGATCTGTAGGTGCTTGGGCTGCGGGCATCTTCTCCCTGGCCCTCAGCCCCCTCCTCCTCCTCCTCCCCATCATCACTATCAGAATCTGCAGAAGTGGATGAATCCTCTTCTGTTGATGAGGAGGTCTCCTGTTCTTCTGGAGCGGCTGCTATTAAAGTTGGTTCTGTTCTCCCTGCTCGTCTGCCTGCCTGAGATCGTGTGGCACGTGCCAACGATGCCCGCTCCTCAACAATGAATGCATATGCATCATCATCCTCATGCATAGGATGAAGCATTTCATCCTCAGGGACTTGCACACGTATCTTATCAGGATCCACCTCCTGTGGACCTTCAATGGTCTTCATTCGTCGAATAAGTCGTAGATTGGCATGGACATATACAAGCCTACCATACACCAAATGAATTAACAGTAAATACATGTAGGTTGTAGCATAACTATAATTCAAATGCTAATAATGAGCTGTGTGCTGAGTGCATATAAAAGAAAATAGATATGCCAAAGGCCGGAGTGCTCACACACAAAATTATGAATTACTTGTCAAGTTGTCCAGTGCCTAGTCTATTCCTTTTTTTAGTGTGTATAAGTGAGAACACACTCCAATTCCTTTCACAGGCGCTAGATGAGCAATCTTGTGAAAGGACTCGGAGGGCAATGCGCTTCAACTCCGACGTGCCCCGACCATACTTCTCCCACCAGGTAACAGGCCTCAACTGACCATCACGGAGACATGCACGAGTTGATCCAAACTCCCCAAAGGAGTTCCTAAATGAGAGGAGTTGGTCCTCCAAAGCATCTTGCAATATTGCATCTTGATATGCACGTTCAAGGAAACCTGTCCACCCTGCAGTCAACTCAGCATCATCCGATTGGTCCTCCCTCCTCCATAGAGGATGCAAAATGTGTGCTACTGCATGAATAGGCCTATGGAACCATGTCCATCTTTTTTCCCACAAGGCCATAATCTCTTGCTCTCTGTAGGGTGCAAATGAAATATATTTAGGTTGCTGCAAACCTAGAATCTAGATTCTAGATTCTAAATACAAATGTAACATCATACATGCAATTCCTTAAAGCTGCAAATAAGAAAATTAATTGCAGCCAACAGTGAATTGAAAAGTCAAGATTCATGATTTGCATTTACCTTGTTGCATCAAGCCATGTGCACCCTTTCAATGCCTCTCCAACCTTCTCCATGAACTCATACACGAGTCCAATTGTGCATCCTTCTCTATCAACAAGTCGAAGGGTACTGAAAAGGGGCTGCACAATCCCCACAATCTCCTCAGCTGCATGCAAAAAATCACCATCAAACACAATGTCCTCAAAGGCACGTGCCTTTGGTTTGCTGGACTTATCCCAGCTCAACCATTCCTCACTGACTACCATGCGCCTTAAGTTAGGCTTCACCTTTACCAAGCGTGACAAGACTATAAAGAGATAGGCAAAGCGGGTCTTTGAGGGCTTCAGAATGTCATGGGAGCTATGTTGCCGAAAAATTGCAAGGGCTTTATGCTTCCTTGTCAAGAAAGTCACCATGCTCCGTGCCTTGTCAACCACCAAGGAAATCCAAGGAAGCTTCCCTATGTCCTCTATAAGAAGATCCAAACTGTGTGCAGCACAGGGAGTCCAAAAGATATGCGGATAGTCACTCTCAAGTAGCGCACCCATGCGCTGACAGTTACTTGCATTATCTGTAACCACCTGTACTACATTCTGAGGCCCCACATCCTCTACTGCCTTCTTAATGTGGCTGTAAATGTACTCACCTGTATGAGATTCATTTGATGCATCTATGGATCTCAAAAACATAGTACCCACGCAAGATGATACAAGAATGTTAATGAGCGGGCGCCTCCTGGTATCTGACCACCCATCACACAAAATGGAGCACCCGTATCTAGCCCATGATGCCTTAATAGGCTGCAGCTCCTTCTCAACTTGCAAGACCTTTGCTTTCAGCTCCCGAGTGCGTAAAGTCTCTGAAGATGGAGCCCTAAATGAAGGGCCAGCCTCGGCCACTGCTTGAACGAACTCCTGAAAAGCTGGAGTACGAGCAAGGTGAAAGGAAAGGTCACACTCATAAAAGAGCTTGCGAGTTGCCCGACGAGCAAATGCAAGCAAAGTTGTGACCCAACTGGCTCGTAAAGTCCTTGGCCTGGGTGGTAACCTGGTTGAATTTGGAAACCTTGGAGGCTTCACAACTCGCACTGATGCCCGTCTAGTGGAAGCACTACCAATAGAAAAAGAAGCCCCTTGTGTAGGTGGTGAAAGTGGAGGAGGGGGTCCAGATGTCACAGATAGAACGGGACTCCTGGGAGGAGATCCAGGACGTACTAGTGTTGATGAGGCCTCAACTCGTGCCCTCTTTGACGGGCCACTTGGTGTGCCTCCCAAGGAAAGAATTACATCATCTGGAACTTCTCCTACACATGGATTGACACCCTTTCCAATGATACCAAGAAGATGTGCCCTTACACGAGGTGCACTACCACAAAATGAGCCACCACAATGCTTACACTTCCATTGTTTCGAACCCGAAGCACCATACTGTTGCTCCACATGCACTTGCTCCCAAACAATGTCCTTTGCTCGCCCCATCTCTAAACAATGTCCTTTGACCTGCGAGACAACCAATAATCCCTTTGATTATTTGTTGCTTCAAGCTTGCAAGACAAATTACAATAAATTTTGTATTGTGAATTGTGAATATAGTAGTTAGTAATACGTATTACGTATAGTATATACTAATGAACATAACCAGCCAACTGCTTCCAATGCTCATTGCTCACAGCAGCTAGCTAATAGCTAGCTAGCTGGCAATTAGCAGCATCATGCATGCAACAATCTACTTGCCACGCTCCAACGCAACGAACAAAAGGGGCTACAACCTACTATCGTCATGCATATACAGCTAACGAACCTGCGTGTCCACGATGCACTTGGGCGCTCCTGTTCGTCGTTCAAAGGCGTTGGAACTTGGAGTAGATATCGATTGCTGCTCGACGCTCGTGGACCGTGGTACTTGCTTGCTGCTCGACTCCAGTGTGCACGTATTGCGTAGGGGCCAAGGCGCTTGAGCCTTGCAACTTGCAAGTTAGCGGCGCAGGGGCCAGGGCGCTTGAGCCTTGCGTAGGGGCCAAGGTGCTTGGAGATAGCAACTAGCTAGCCGCTAGCGGCGCAGCCTTCAGGTGTCGTCAAAAAGCCCCTAGACCCTGCATGGCTACTTGTTGACAGTTGTGCGCAAGGGATGGCCTAGTCGAGGGCCGAGGCTCATGGGCTTGGATTTCCAGGTAATCGAACGACGAAGAGCAAGGATGTCACTTGCACATGCACGCCACGTCGCCGCCGTACGAGAGATTTCGCCTTGCAAACTTTTATCTAAGCTTACCCTAGCCACATTTCATTGAACATGAAACGTTTCGAAACGTGCTGAATTAGGCTGATGAGTATGATCAGGTTACCCATCTTTAGATCTCCATGCATAGTCACAATGAAACGCGTCTCATTGAATTCGAAACGTTTCAAATTCAATGAGACGCGTTTCATTGTGACTATGCATGGAGATCTAAAGATGCGTAACCTGATCATACTCATCAGCCTAATTGTTTGTATAATCCTAGCAACCATTTTTGCTGCTGCCCATGAAGAGGTCGGGCGACTGTGCAGATGCTATGGAGAGACTCATAGATGACGAGGCTGAGAGCATAGGTATAAAAGTTGATTGCAGGTTTTGGTCGTCTTGCAAGTTGTGTCCACTACATCAAGGATATATCTCCTGTGACATATCATCAAGGATATATCCGCTGGAGATCTCATGTGACATATCAGTAGTCATCTCCTGTGAACCCAAACAAGAAATTTTATCTCGCGTGTCCTAGTGACGAGGGATAGGAGTCATACTAATAATGTTGAGACAGCATGGCCTACTAGTAATGAGGGATAGGAGTCATACTAGTAATGTTGAGACAGCATGGCCTACTAGTAATGAGGGATAGGAGTCATACAATATGTAGAGTCAAAGTCAAGCCTATATCGTGAACTGTTTGGCATACAAAATGCTGAAATGTGATATGCCATGCCTTCAAAATCACATACTCATAAAGGCAAACGTATACAAGGGCTAAAAAAGATTATTCCTTGTCAACGATGTCAAGAAACTGTTGCAAACACTGGAGGCACTTGAATCAAAAAATAGATTTGTGCATGCTAATACATTGAATACTTATAAATTGGAACTCCAAAAATTGATTCAAAGCATGCAAACCCAATAAGATGCTCAAGACAATACACTTGTACCCATGAATGAAATCAGACATCAAAAGAAAGTACAATAACAGGACAAATGCCTTGATAACATGTCAATCGGAACTGCAAGGATGTCAGGCTAAAATCAAGTCTTTGAACAAAGACATACAAAGATAGAGAGAAGTCTGACAAATGATCCTTTAAGGGAATGAAATCATCTACTGAAAAAAGGGATGCAGACATTAGCAGAGGATCAAAAAAGATAACTCTCCATATACATATTAGAACCGACTCGCCCTGGTCAGGTTGACCATGCGTCCAGCTCCATCTGATTGGCTACCCCGAACAGTATTAGCCGAGGCTGGGCCAGTTTGATATGGTGTCCTACCTACACTACTGTATGCATCCTGGTACCTTGTACTTTGATACCCTGTCGAATAGGTATTGCTACCACGAACTCCTCCTTGGCTAACCCGGGAATCCCGGAAATTACTTCCACCCGCATTGACAATGTTTCGACCTTGTCCAGTTCTACCGGTACCATAGCCAGTCCGCCCGCCAGCACCACCGAAACCTGCATAGCCACCTTGCTTCCCCTGTCCAGATGAAAAGTCATTCTGCCATCGACCAGCAGCAGCACCAATATAGTCCTGACCTTCCTTGCGTCTACCAAGGGGCAGTCCTTCCAGACCACTACCTGTGCGAGCTTCATACGCCCTCTCATTACTCTCCACAAGAACTGTCAACTTTTCAGCAAATTGAGCAGCCAAGGCTTGCAACCTTGTAGGCTCAACATTATGAGTGACAATGCAGCGAGTTGGTTGATCCCAACTAGCATGAAGCTCCTCAGCAATCATCATTTTACTCACAATACTATGAACCTGAGGCTCTGACAAGCCAAACATCTTCATGAGCTGGTCAAGGCTGAGGGCATCATAGTATGACGAGTATGTGAACAGGTATGTTCGAAGAGCCTCCTCTTGAATCTTACTCTTAAGCATTTCAAGAACATGGTCCTTTTTAGGAAGCAACTTCCACACATCAAGGCCTTGAATTACCTCCACTGCCTTCTCCCAACTGCCTTTGCTTAGTGCTCGTGTAGCTGCCATGACATGATCTCGCACATTTTCTGGGGGACCATTGAATGTTTGCCTCTCATTTATATCCACAAGACGACGGAAAGCCTTACTAATTACTTTTCTTTTCACATCATGCGCATTGGCTGCCATATTTGGTACTTCCAGCAACATGGCACAGATTAAATGGACAGCTTCAAGCAATTCCAGATTTATGTGCATGTGAAAAGGCATCTGCCTGCGCCTCTCCAGCTTTTCCTGCACCATGCCACAGCCATTATTGACACCAGAAAGCCTTGCAGACACTTAAATACCGAGCAAGACAATGCATGCCTGACATAACTTGTAGATTGTTACAATACAATTTACAGTTAAACAAGTACATTTTAAAAACAATGGTTAGTATAAATGAAGACAGAAAACAGTACGACTTCCACCATTCAACGCAATGGAAGCTGTCAACTGAAAGCCTATCAACTAGAGTTGCATCAAAGCACACCTGTTCAGGAGTCTTTTCATGATATCGACTCTGTGAAACTCCTTGGGCAAGCAACTCTTTCACTCTTCCGCCAGCATACAGCTCAGACAGACAATTATGGGCCTCTACTATGATGGAGGCCCGAAACGCACACAAGCCAAGTTGAGCCATGGCTCTGTTGAACAGGATCTGGGTTGAAATATCCATATGCTGAATGCTATCTTGCAGATGACTCATCAACAGCAAGTCTCTTGCTGTATGAAAGTTCTCAGAGATTGCGTGGTGATAAATATCACAAAGCATTGCCCTTGCCTTAGTGCGCTCATCACCTATCCGGTAAATAAGTGTTACTAGCTGATCCATCAAATCTCTACTAAGCTCAGGAAAGGAGCACCTACGTGCCACAAGTTCTGGTGTGGTAACGAATGAAGGAGGACCCTTCACATCAACAATTGACTTCATCTCAAACTTTATCTCATCATCAAAGCCATCCTCTCCATCTTCAGCACCCTCCAGGACAAGGTCTGGACGTGCTTGCAACTCAGCTAGCTTCCTCATAGCTTCATAGACTTCTTGAGGCTTGTAGTAAACATGTTCCACCCTTCGCAGAGCTACCCTTGCCGCAGACCTCATATCCCCTATGCGTTCCAAATACTCCTGCACGTTCTGGGCAAGAACCATGAAGAGAGGCTCATCCCTCAGCCTCTCAATGTAGTCTTTAGTATGTGGGTCAATAAACTGAAGACTTTTGAACAGCTCATCATCAATCCGTTCCAGAAAAGCAACAACATTCCCCCACACGTGAATGGGACCCTCATAATCAGAACCCTTCTGTGTCTCGTTCTCGATCTCAGGTTCAGCTGTCTCTTCCAATACAATGTTAGGGAACTGGGCTAGTATATCTAGGATCACCAGAATATTCTGAACACACTTCTTCCAGACAGGAATGGGCATATGAGTGCTCAAACTCAGATTCACATCAAACTGGGCTGAAACAACATGTATCATGACCTCCAATTTCTGAGCAGGTGTCTTAGCAACTCTTAACAGGTAGCTCAGCTGCTCAACTTGTTCTGCTCTATCAGTCCCCTTCCGGCCTCTGGCTGCTGTGATTTCTTTTAGCTTCTTATCTACCATATCCCATGAAATCTCACTCGGATCTTTAGAAAACTGTTTGTCCATAGACTTTTCCTTCTTCGTTCTCTGTTTCTCCCAACCTCCATCTTCAGCATTCCCGTCACCGTCATCCTCATCATCTTCTGAGTCTGATAAACCTGCAATCTTTCCGGGCTCCTCATCACTGTAGTCAACTTCAGAATCTGGCTCTTCGTCATCGTCACCCTCCTTTTCCTCCTCTACCTCTGATTCAGGATTGGCTCGAAATTTCTCAATTGCAACTTCGTAAAGCTTATTGTTTTTCTTGAGCTTCTGCTTCATATAGTTCAAAGCCTTTGCGTTACTTGGACTCATTTTTTTCTTTGCGTCTTTGTTGGCCAGAGCTTGGGTCAAAAAATCCTCCAGCGTTACCAGAGCCTTGATGTAAAGGCGAGGAGCAACTTCAGATTCCGTCACTCGGATCACCTTCTCCAATTGCTTATTCAGTTTGTCGAAATTTTCCTGGATACTGACCCAATCGTTGATCTTCATCGAGTTCTTTATCTGCTCGACTGTGTAAGCCATCTCCTCAAAACGCTTATCTTTAGCGGATCGAACCACTCGCCGTTGATCGTCCGAATCATCGCTGTCACTACTATTCTCCTTCAAGTACTTCGAGGCTGCCGCCGCTGCAGATCCTCCATCCTGTGCACCGGCTTGAACTTCGTCCTCGATATCGCTCTCTTCCTCCTCGGATTCACTGTCATCCTGCAAATAGACACGGTAACACGAAAAGAGTGAGCGTAACACTTGAGTCGGCATAAACCGAAACGGACCAATCCTCGGACAGATCCCTAGCTTCAGAAGCTTCCACCCCTTTCACGGATGCGTCCCAGATCCACAAAATTTCCCCATTGCAGTAAGGATTGAGGAGGCTAAATCATGACAACATGTTCAAAACTAGAGAGATTCTATGCGAGCAGGGAGAGCTGCGAGCTAGAATTGTTCAAGGACGACAAATTTTGAGCGAAGGAAAAGAGGGAGGGAAAAAAACATACATGCTGAGTCCAGAAACGGGAAGTCATAGCTGAAGCTGGAGATGGAAGAAAGCCTGGAAACCAGCAGAGGGCAAGGGAGAAACAGAAGACGTAGCAGAGGCAAAGTGAAAGATGGCCTTGCGCAATTAGGGTTTTTCTTTATCTTTAGGGCGCTCTGCCTTTGTTGCCCTTGCTTTCCTTGACCTTGGTCGGTTACCCCGGTCTAGCTTTTTGCAACCCCTGGCTTTTTATCTGAACGGAGCATCAGCCACGTGTCACCCACATGTCTCACACTCTAGCTTCACGCACGCGTGCTTTTCAATTAACCTTGATAGTGTTGTGCAACCCCTGGCTTTTTTATCTGAAAGGAGTATAAGCCACTTGCCACCCACGTGTCATCATGCTAATGGCGGACACACCGAAGCGTAGCGCAGGAAAGCCACAAGCAAGGAAAGCAAATAGAAAGCTTGAGAACGCTCCCGTGTCATCATTGTGATGGCTAAAACAGAAACGTAAAGTAGGAACGCCGGAAGCAAAGAAAAGCAAATAGAAAGCTGAGAAAGCCACTACCATCATAGGCTTATTATAAAGGTTACCCACTGTCCTCTGGTTTCTCTCATCACTGTTTTGAGGTGACTGAGAAGAAGTTGTCACTTCACATATGTAGGTATTGTTGCAAGCACAAGATGGCCCAAGATTTTCCTAAGTTTCTTAGGTTGCCTAATGAGGATGCTTCTCAATTCATCAAAGACCTAGAGTTCGGAGTGCTGCTAAAAGGTAAAGATAAACCCAAAGGTCTTTTGCAAAACCTAGGTTATTGTCTTCAAGGTGAAGCGAAGATCTGGTTTCAAAGTTTTGTTTAAGGTGTTGTGGGGAGCCAAAGTCAAGGAGCTGAATATCTGGAGGTAAGAGCTGCATTTTAGTTCAATATGTGTGTCAAGGGATCCCAATTGGATCCGAAAGGAGTTGTGCAATTACCAACAAGTCAAGGTGCTGAATATCTGGAGCAAAGAGCTGCATTTTAGTTCAATATGTGTGTCAAGGGATCCCAATTGGATCCAAAAGGAGTTGTGCAACTACCAACAAGTGCCCAATCAGGAAGTGGACCGCTACTTGATCGCTTTGTTGAGCAGTGGTAGGAATGGAAGGCTTATTTGCATCCTGAAGTCCCACCCAAAGTACTAAAGATCGAGAGATTTGTTGCTAGGCCCATGTTTGTCGGATCTCAGGTTGAAGGTGGATTTGAAGAATCCTCGTCGATTTAAAGCGGTTGAAATTGCATGTGCCAAGCAGTGGAAAATGCATCAGTTGGGTTTGATCAATGTGCCCAATTTACAAGGGAAGTGATCTTATGCATCAAAGCTTACAAAGCCTTCTTTGGATGTGTCTGTGTTGTCTTGTATGCCAAATAGTGGATTTCTTTCCGATGTATCACTTCCACAGGCTAGTAATGTCAGCGATGCAATCGGATACGATGTAATGAAATCGAAGGAGACCAATGATGTGATGGGATGTGGCAAATAACTTAGGTGGTGCAGAGATGTAAACTACTCGGTGCTTTCTATCAATTCATACAACAGATTTTGGAGAGGCGTTTGAATGAGATGATTGCGAGTTGCCAAACACATATACTTGAACTTAAGAGTTTGCAATTAAGTTGGAATTAATAC
The DNA here is from genome assembly GCF_047967505.1 of Dipteris shenzhenensis. Taxonomy (NCBI): domain Eukaryota; kingdom Viridiplantae; phylum Streptophyta; class Polypodiopsida; order Gleicheniales; family Dipteridaceae; genus Dipteris; species Dipteris shenzhenensis. The sequence goes on from NC_141616.1 coordinate 18,331,531, forward strand.
TTATACAGCTTAAACACAAAGTAACATCATTGGAAAATGCAATATGATTGAGGGGCCAAGACGGCGGGCCCCCCCCCTTATCCAGGCTCACTTTATTCTTGAAAATGGAGATACAAGACCAAGGTGCAATTCACCTTCCAAACTGATGAACTCAGTGAAAACCTAGGACCTAGATACAAGACTCAAGAGCATATGTGCAAGGTAGACAACAAAAAGGAGGACTCCAAGCTCAGGTTTCAACTCTTGGCTTGCCTAATCCACAAGGAAGAAGCCTGCAACAATCACCACTTACATCCAACATTAGAGACAAGCACTAGTTTCTAGAAAGATAGTAGAAACAACATGAAATAGTGCTGTAAATGAGATAAACTTGACAATACAGGCTCCCTTCATGACTTGACCCTTTGGTAGATAAAGTCCTTGATGCCTCTGAAGCTACCTTGGGTGAGGAGAGTGTGGAAATGGGGCTGGAATGAGAACAGCTTAGAAAAACAGCCTGTAGGCTAGAGAGAGAAAGCTTTTATGGAGTGATAGCTATAGAGAGAGTGCCAATGCTGATCCCAAGGGAGGGGATGTAAGAGAGGAGCTGCTGCTGTTCCAGAGGTGCACAGAAAGGCAGATTTCTGCAAGGGAAATGGGCTGGAATAGTAGAGAGAGAAATTCTACAGTAGAGAGAGAAGGTTTCAAAAGTTGGTGGTAGGATGACCAGACCACAAAGAATATGTTAGTGATGCACATGGTGGAGAGCAAGACTTTACTACAAAAGATAAGAGTAGAGGCAAGTATTGGCCCAAAACATAATGCTAGTCATACTTCTGGAAAGGGCAAGAAGGATGCAAATAAGCCCAAGGAAAAGGGCGAATTCCATTATTGCAAAAAGCTAGGTCATCACATCAATGAATGCTCAAAGAGGATTGTAGGAGTTTTGCCACTATTGTAGGAAAAAGATGATGCTGCAATAATCTTGTAGAGCATGCTTGGGGATTTCTTCACATGCGGTTATGATGCCTGTTGGAATTCACACATACTCAATGTCAGTGAAACTATGGAAACATGGTATTTGGATAGTGCGGCATCCAAACACATCACATCCAAGGACTTATTTGACATGTCTTGTGCTATTGTTGGCATGAAGGCATCTTGTCCCAACAACTCTTCTTATTTATTCTCTGCATCCATGATTCTTTGTATGTTCGTGGGATAAAGAAGAACTTATTTTCGGTGTCCTCATTCTCTAGAAGGAATTTTAGGTCAATTTTGAAGATGCTAGGTGTACAGTTCGTGTGACAGAGAGTGACTTTGCATTGGTGTTATCATGCACACTTTGTCTCGGTCTTTTTTTATCTTGGTGCATGTGAGGAAAGGGCACAAAATGTTTTTATTCAACTCTTCCATGTGGGATGTAGACTTGTGGCATGCCAGGTTCAGACATGTAAACTTTGGTAGTCTTATGCATTTGCAAAGATTTCAGATGGTGGATACCTTGCCTCCTTGGAAACTCCCCCTAAGAATATATGTGAGGTTTGTATTCTTGGAAAAATGAATAGTTTCTCATTTCCTAAGGATGGTGTAGTTTGAGTTGTAAAGAGATTACAGCTAGTTCAGTGATGTTTGTGATCCTATGAGGACACTATCTCTTGGGGGTCATTTCTATATTGTCACTTTCATAAATGACATTGCAATAATATGTTTGCACTCAAGAGAAAATCAAAAGTGTTCACTATGTTTAAGCCATGGTGGGTAATCCATCTAATTGCAAGATACAGACTCTATGTTCTTGGGTGTTTGCACTCAAGGAAAAATCAAAAGTGTTCACTATGTTTAAGCCATGGTGGGTAATCCATTTGATTGCAAGATACAGACTCTACATTTCGAATAAAGGGGGGGATACATGTCCAAGGATTCACGAAATTTCTTGGGTGAGAAAGGCATCATACATCAATGCATGGTTTGTTGTACTCCATGGATGGGTAGGTGCATGGTTTAGTTACCTTACAATGGAAGTGATTATGTGTTCTAATAATGTTTTGAATAGGTGTCCCACCAAAGCATTTAAGGTTATGACACTGTATCAAGCTTGGTATAAAAGAAGACTTGATGTCAGCTACTTCTCTATATTTGGATGTGTAGCATATGCACATGTGCTTGACGAATTGAGAGAAAATCTTAATGACAAAGCTGAGAAGTGTATATTGTGGGCTACAACATTGAGAGAAAGGGCTACATACTTCAATCCTATGAAGAATGTCCTTACCACTAGAGATGCTAATTTTGCTGACAAATCAGATTTATCCCTTGTTGTTTTTGATAGAGCTCATAGGATACATTTAAATGGTTGTTTCCCAATTTTTGTGATGCTGGAGCTAATATGCCTATTGAAATTAAATTCACAAGATGTTAATGCCTCAGTTCAGCCTAGGGTTGGTCCTATCACTCAATAAGAAACTAAGGATCTGGTGGCACAAGAAAGTTCAATAGTGCATGAAGGTAAGACAAACTCTCAACATATCTTCTTGGGCACACACATACTGACACTAGAGATGTTGAGGATGCCAACTCTTGTGACTTATCTTGGTCCAGTAATTTGCTAGAAATGGACGAAGGTGATTGTTTTGATGACGCACAAAAGAGGTGCATTGGATGCAGGCTATGCAAGAAGAGATTGACTCCATTCAACAAAATAACACGAGATTTAATAGACTTGCCCATAGGAAAGAAAGCAATTGGTAAAAGAGGGTATATAAGCTAAAAAATTGATCAGATGGATCTATAGACACCTAGGTACAAAGCTTATCTTGTTGCAAAGTGCTATGGATAAAAGAAGGGCATAGATTATGGCAGACCTTTTCTCCCACTTTTGGTATGAATAATAGTAGAGGTGTGTGATTTCTCCCACTTCTCATATGACTACCATTATGTGTGTGGTTGCCATCTCACTGGCGCATGTGCCACATATCTTCTCTGCCAGTTCTACCCATGAAATAGCCGATCGCGACCATTAGATCTCTCTAGATCTGATGTTCCAAAGAACAATAGTCTCTGCCACATTAACGATCATAAGGTGGCCAGATTTCCACCATTTGATGAGCCTTCCATCCAAGTGCACGCGGCATTGATCCCTCACTCTTAGAGCCTCCTCTCATCCAAGCTCCTAGAAGCTACCGCCGGCCACCGCATTAGCTTTGTGGCCTGCCACGAAATGCACTGAGTCACCACTGTCCAATATGCCTTCCATCTAAGGGTACATGTGCAATGCCTATCCCTCACCATAGATCTTGGACTTTATCTAAGGGCTTAGATGTAGCTATGAAATGCTATAACTAGCTATCACATGGGAGCCACAATATGAATTTGAGCGATTGGATCACTACACTCTCAAGGGCTAGGATAAAACTAATGCATTGTGAATCATCCATCTTCAATGTCCAAGCACGATCTAATGGCCAAGGTACCTCTTAATTCCTACCAAGCACCTTTACCAAAGTTATACGAGGTAAATTGGATGTAGTGGCAACTATTGCACCAATCAAAAGAGGATGGAAAACCTCCATTCTTTAAATGCTCAAGCTTTCCTATTGGCCAACACATTAATCTCATTTCTTAAGGGCCTAATCCAAGAGGCCAGAGCTCAAAATTCCCCTAATGTATGTCCCCCCACCTCCAAAAAGTTTCACAAGTTGTTGGCCCCTCTTCACGGAGCTTCGTGGCACCCATCCTGCTTGTCTCTCCCCTTCCCCTTGCTTCCCTTCCTTCTCTAGCCTCTCTATCTTGCCACACATTCCTCTTCCTCTCCATTGTTCTTGGCTCAGTTCTCTCCCCTCTTCTTGTCTCTTCCCTTCCCCTTCCCTCCTCTCTGCCTAGCCCTATCCTCTTTTGACCTCTCTACCTCGAGCCCATTCCTCTCCCTCTCCTCTTTGTTGCTGGCTTGTCTCTTTCCCCTCCTTCTTGTCTCTCCCCTTCCCCTCGCTTCCCTCCCCTCTCCGCCTCTCTAGTCTCTCCCTCTCTTCTCGCCCCTCTCTAGACTCTGTGGTCTCTCCCTCTTTCAATCCCCTCTCTCTCCCTGATAGCCCTTAGACCTTGCTCCCCAGATGGAAGGACAACACTGTGCCATATTTTCTCAAGCACAGCAAGAAATTATAGTTGTCCGAGCTGTATGACTTGGTAGAGGGAGTCACTTCATAGGTGAGGTCATGGAGGACCACGGTCAGTTGAGAAGAGGGGAAAGGGCTTGGCAGATGGTGAGAGAGGTGGTTGAGTGCAAGGGCGGGCTAAGGAGCCTGGAGGGAGAGATGGGGAGGGAGATATATCAATGGAATAGGGAGGGAAGTAGGGAAGAGGGAATAGAGAGTGGGTAGAGGTAGAGATGATGAGGTGGCGGAGGGGAGCGATAGAGGGAGGGCAGAGGAGGGAGGCTAAGGGAAATAGAGGAGGGAGGCTAAGGGTAGTGGAGAGGGTAGAGGGGAGCAGCACAGGAGGGAGGGTGAGTGCGTTGACATAGGACTTAGATTAATTGGTTTAATGTGAGAGGCATGTACTAACTTAACTATAGGGGAAGTTTGCAATCCTCATTGCAAGAAGTTGGTGGGTTCATGTGAGTAGTTGTTTTTGCAATGATGGCATTTGGCTAGTAAACTGGTTGTATACCAAACTCAAATCTCAATATATTATAATGGTCATGCACCTTATCTAGGGTTTGTGGATCCTAATCTAGGGTATCTACCTTATCCGATGTACTATCCTCCTCCCCCCCTTTCTCAGCTTATGGTTGGTGAAGACTTCTTGAAGTTAATATAGGCTCTAGGAAGGGGGGGGGGATGTATTGTTTGTGTAGCAACCTTGAAGATTTAGCCCCATAGTTCCATGTATCCTTGAACGTGTTTTCTGAATGTAGGAGGCTTTGATTCTTTTGGAATGTAAAATTGAGAGGTTTAATGATACACTTTCTTTGATAGTTCACCTAATTAGTATGAGGCTAACATGGAAGTGGTGTACCTTAATGTTTACAATAAAAATATTATAATAAATGAAACCCTAAATTAGCTCTAAAATGCAATCAATGTGCTTATATGCATCTAAAGCATAATGATAGAAACTATTATTGCAAAATTGCAATAGTTGAAGAGCTAGATTTAAAGTTAACATTATGATTCACAAGTAAGTCTTAAGAAATGAGATGTATAGCATTAGCGATTCTCATGTAACTTTTGAGACAAGTTTTTAGAACAACACTCATTTTAAAATGGGCAACTTTCCATGTAGAATAACACTTGTCACACTTAATAAAACAAAACCTTTTGAGTTTCAACCTTGAACGTTTTTACATTTTTTTAATTTAAATAAACATAATTGCAAAAATTCATGAATGTTGAAGACATGTGTTCACCTCCTCTACTTGATCTCATGACTGAGATCTTTTTGCCTGTCTTGTTTTCTACCATGGCTTTGAATTCTTGAAATCTGGAAAGCACTTCAGATTTCTCTTTCAGACCCAACAATATATGTTGTAGTCGTCGATGAAAGTCAAGTAGTAAAGTGAACCATTGATGCTGCGGGTTTGGGCATAATGTTGTTTGCATCTTTTTCATTTTAAAAAATGCTTTGTTTCGTTTTAATTTTTCTTAATCCCTAATTAAATTTTTTTTCTCTTAGGTGTCATAGGCTTTTTATAATGCATTCACATTTTATACTATAAAATCTTTTATGAACTCCCAAGAACCGAGCATGCTACTACTGAATAACACATGTCGTGTATATACTGTTAGGCTAATTAATGAGAAAATTGATTGTTTCTAGCACCACGACATATCTTGAAAGATGAATTAAGGTGAAATAGGACACAAAATAATATGTTTTTTAAAAGATATATCAAAGGGAAATCCAACTTTTGATGCTATCATGATGATAAACTTTCTCATTAGCATAGATATAAATTAGCACATAGGAATTGGTGTCATCAATTAGAAGTTTGTGCATGATCACCTAGCAATGGGTAGAAAAAACAAAAGGATCATGGTGAAACATTAACTTGTTTTGATGCACACTTGACATAGTTAAGGGTGGGATGGATAGTAAGATACAAGGGGTGGAGGGTAGATTACACCTAGGCATATGCAAAATGTTGTTATCCATTTAATAAATCCTCGGCACAACTATTGCACGAAGGGGGATTAGCCATGATGAGGGGTCTAGAAGCATCTTCAAACATGTCCACATGTTGTCCGACATGAGACCACTTGAATGTGTGAACAAGATTTGCAAGAGTCATGGGAAATAATAAGAAAGTCAAGGGTAAGCTAGGGCACATACGCCTCCCTGACTCGCTCATAGTCACGACCAATAACATCCCCTTTCTACTTAAAAACCTATGAAAAAACTAATCTGCTTTGGTCCTTATCGATTGACCACACATTCACAAGTAGCCTTGCTCTTGCAAGAATATTATCAACTTCACAATCTTCTTATGATGCATGTGGTACTAATAATGGCAATGGTGGATGAAGCCTCTGAACACCTCCTTTATTATAGCTTTCAAGTAGAGTAGTTTTTCCAAGTCAAACTCTTGCACTAGTCAATTCTCTCCTGCCATTACTATATCAATATCACTTTGTAACTTCTTCATCACATTGGAATATTGTAATAGCTCTGCCATGGTCCATTCCACTACAGACCTAGACATGTCAAAGTTTCTGATGAAACACAAAAACACAACTGAAGGATCAATTCCAAGCAAGCAAAGAAGGTAAAACTAGCTTACAATATTGACCTTTTTATTGTGTTAGATGATAACAATATGGTAGCCTTTTCATTGTGTGAGATGATAGCAATATGGTTTTTAATTGTGGTCAAAAAGTTAAGAACTATGTAAGTAGAACATATGAATGCAACAAACTCTTTAGTAATAATTTGAAGGCACCAATACCTTGTCCTTTAAATAAAAACAAAAAGTCATGTCCTTTTCCCTAGCTTTTAGAGAGAATGAACTTTAATACAAGATGCACAACAAGAGTTCCCTTGCAACACAAGTATGGTATGTCCCTCCTCATGGTGAAAGATAAAAATTTCCTATTACATTAGTCTGCCCCCTTCGACAATCGCAGCACCATTAAGCTAAGCATAATGGTTTGCCCCAACCATTAATATAAGATAAGGTATGCCCTCAAAAAATTAATGTATGTCCCCCCTCCCTCCCAAAAGCTTTGCATGTCATCATACCCCCTACGCGAAGCTGCATGACACCCCTCTTGCTTTTCTCTCCCCTTCCCCTTGCTGTCCTCCCCTCTTTGGCCTCTCTACCTCGTCGCTCATTTGTTTAATCTTGGCCAAATGCCATGAATTTCCTTTGACTTTGCCTAATTTTGACATCCAACTATTGATGTGGCAATCAGACTCAAATTGAAAGCCAATATCCTACCTGACTATTGCTATTCGAGTACATAGGCACGCAATGCCTGAAACTCAATCGACAGCCAACCAAATGGCTCCGGCAAACATGTGCTTACCTTTTGGAGCCATATGCCCATAATTCCAATAGCTCTAACAAATCTCTAGTAGCCATATTCCCATAATCGATAGCATACAATAAGGAGGACGACTAATGGAATGCACTCTCATGCAAGTCATGCCCAATCTATCTACCTCTCCATTGTTCTTGGCTCAACTCTCTCCTCTCTACTTGTCTCCCCTTCCCCTTGCTTCCCTCCTCTTTGCCTCGTCTCTTTGTCTCTCCATTCCCCTTACTTCCCTCCCCTCTCTGGGCTCTCTGGTCTCTCCCTCTTTCAACCCTATCTCCCTTTCTAACAGCCCCTTAGCCCTTGCTCTAACTACCCCTTTTGATATGGTAGGACAATGCTATGTTGTGTTTTCTCAAGCGCAGCAAGAAATTACAACTATTCTAGCTGCGTGACTTGGTGGAGGGAGGTGACTTCATGGAGAGAAAGGTGAGGCCATGAAGGACCACGATCAATTGAAAAGGGGGGAAAGTAAAGAGCAATGCTTCAGCTTCTTTGCCTTCTTCTTTTGCAATTCATTTCAGTCCCTCACCTTCCAGTCTTTTCCTTGGGTGTTCTTCTTCTTAGGCCCGCCACCTCCTTTCTTGCTCTCTCCTTTGAACTCATGTGATGATTTGTATTTTGCTTACCCTTAGTCTCTTAGTCATTATTTTTTCGACTCGATGTGGACATACATGGTTGCTCCCTCTACCCACCTTCATGGTTGCTCTTGCTACTCCTCCACTATGTTATTGGGGCAGATGGTGAGAGAGGCAATTGGGTGTGAGGGTAGGCTGAGCAACAGAGAGAGGAGGGAGAGAGCAATGGAAGAGGGAGGTAAGTAGGGGAGCCCGTATGTTAGTATGAGTGTCGCTAAAATGCACTAGCAGGCTAGTATGGTAGTATGAGTGTCGCTTACGTGCAACAACACTCGTACTAACATAATGGATGCACTTACCCACACTAGTGATTGGTGGTATGATTACTAGGAGAATAGACTTCACAAAATCGAGGGCATCTGCATCATCATGTGGTATGTTTGCCAACAACACATCCAATAAGTCTTGCCTTGATTGCTTGAAATTTTCAAATGCTCACATTGATAATTAATCTCATCAAATTGTCCTCCCTTTGATGTACTTGATGCATGAGTTCACCACCCATCCAAGCCAAGGGATGAAGTATCCAATCAGCACACGGAGAGCTAAACGGCCACCTCGTTCAACAAATGTTGCAGTTCATGGCACTCACCGCCTGCCGTTGGCTAAGTCTACCAACCTTATCGACAGTGCCAATTGTGATATGATATTTGTCTACATCGATGAAACCCATTTCCTCACCTCTACATACCCTTTGCCTACCCTTGCCTCCCACTCCATGCACTTTATCATGCTCGCAACCTCCTCATACCTCAAATTTTGGTATTCTTGCAGCCTTTTCTGTGTAAAGAGCTCAAGTGAAAAGACTTTCCAGAGCTCTCTCCAGTTTTGTCCATAGTGTGCAAAAGCGGCACCCTTGTTCTATCCATACAGCAACACCAAACAGATTCCAAGGGGAGGGCGAGAAGTTCTTGTCGTGGGTGAGCAAGAATTGTTTGGCCCTGGCGGAGGAAGACATGATGATGGGAGGGAAAGAGCTGAGTTAAAGGGTGAAGATGGGTTGGGAGAGGCGAGCGAGGGAATGGGGGGTGAGAGGGGAAGAGAGGAGGAGGGGAAGGTTATCGATGATGGGCCAAGGGCAGGGGCTTGGGGGAAGGTTGGATTTGCTATACACAGAGGAATAGAACAAGATGAGGAAGGCAACCAAAAAGAGACAAGCCATCAGGAAGAAGGGAAGCTCCATGGCTCTATGTAGCTTCCGCATAGGGGCCCAAGTCATTGAAATACTGAAACTTGGGCATAAATGACATCAAGTGATGCTTCTGGTGCCGAGTTCCTGATTCCTTTATATAGGTAGATTTGTTTTCCCTCTTCTCATGAGTGTACATGTTTAGATTACGGGGGCTCGGAGGGACGATCTAAGCTGTTTGATCAAGTCCCTTTAAAAGGGTGCTGTGACATGGTTGATGTGTCAAGAATGCCCGAATTTGTTAATCACATCATGGTTAAAAAATTCCATGCATGCTCACGTGCCCTAAACTTCCACACTAGCCCATCACTTCAAAGGTAAATTTGCAAAAATTAACCCTTTTTGCCCCATCTACTTGACTGTCAGTAGAAGCCATTGGTCGACCTTTATCCCATGTATAAGTAACTCGTGGCTTCATCGCTCGTCACTTTCACATGGGGTAAATGCCTCCACATGGCCTCTAGCTACTCCATCATGGCCACCACTATTCATAATAAAATTACATCAACCCAATAATGCATCCACTAGATTTGTTTTTGGCCCTCAAAGGGGTCTTTGGAAAGGACCAAAAATTGTGTAGGTGTTGATATTGTTTTGGAAAAAGTCATGTTGACTTTCCTTAGGTGCATGTTGTTGATTAGTGATTGTCCTTAAAAGGTAAAGAAGTTTAAAACATAGGTTAGTTGTTAATTGTGGATTAGTTTCTAGGTTAGTTATGTGGTAGCATATAAGGGTTAGGGTTGAATTAGGGTTGAAATGCAATAGGTGCTCTACTAAACAACATTCTATGGATCAAAATCTTTCATCAGTGAGGGATTTTGTAGATCATTTTCATAGATTATCGCATGTGTCTTCTTAATCACTGTCTTCCCCATGCGGGATGCTTTTGCTTTGCCTTTAACATTATAAAATGGTGAGGTTTGTAGTCCCTTCCATGCTTTCCATCCTCTTCACTGCACATCATATGATTGGAGCGCTCTTTCATCCTTTCTATCTAGATTTAGAAATGGCAGAAAATGAAGGTGCATGTTCCATACTGCTCTACTTTTGAGGTTAACATTTCAACTGTTGTTAACGAAGGGTACCAGTCCTCTTTTTCATACAAAAGATGTCGACTTCAGTTTATTGTTCTATTATATTTGTTTAGCACTGTGGTGATAGATTCTTTCACACTATGATTTTCTTAAACATAGAGTTTCTTTCCTTATTGTTGTCGATGGACAATTGAGCAGTTCAACTGTTTTGATGTTACGTGCGCATAAAATTCTATATTTCGAACATTGTGTTAGATTAATAGTAATTATGAGAAGAGTTGTGGTTGTCGTCTGCAGTTCAAATAGCTTGATTTTTTGAGTTCAACCTCGTTTTTTTTGAGGTTTATTTCGACATATATTTCATTGGCTCTTTCCCACGGCTTCCGCAGGAAGAGCAGGGTATTCTTAGTATGTCGGGTTTCGAGGCTTTTTGTCACCTATAGATATATTGGTGTTATCGTTTGTAGTATAAGTGTAGCTTAGGACCTCAAGTCATATTCTGGTGAGAGACGTAGGCTTAAGTGTGGTAAGCAAACATAGTGCATGCATGTGTGAAAGGAATGTGCATCATCATGGTTGGGGTAATGAAGGCTTTCACCTTCATTGGAGGTTGAAGGGTTTAGGAGGAGTTTAAGGGTTAGAGGTAGGTTCAGGATTTAGAAGGAGGTTCCAATGTTTAGAGAGAGGTTCTAGAGTTTAGAAGAGGTTCAAGGGTTAGAAGGAGGATACAAGGTTCAGGGTAGAGTACATGGTGGAGAACTCGTCGCCCTCGTAGATCATGGAGGTCAAGGGTTGAGGAACTAAGGGTTTAGGGGGAGCATAGGAGTGGGAGAGGAAGAAGGTGTAAGAGCATGGGGGGAAAGGAGAGGAGGGAGGAGGAGGAGGAGGAGGGAGGAGGAGAAGGGAGGAGGAGGGAGGAGGAGGAGGGAGGAGGAGGAGAGGGAGAGGATGCATGGCAAGGTTGGAGGAGAGGAGAGGAGGAGTTGCAAGGTTAGGACATGCTTTTCGACATGGAGTGCAAGGAAGCATGGACACTTGGAGACAATTGCTTGGAATACCAAAGTGGAACTCAACACGATGCCCCAAAGAGTGTGGGCTTCATTCCATTATGGGGTATTTATACAAGTTGGAGAGCTTCTCTCTTTGCCTGTAGGAATTGTAAGCCATTCTCTCTATGTAGAACTTGTATATAGAAGTTGCATGTAGAACTCGCATGTTGCATGTTGCATGTATGAGTTGCATGTAGAACTCGCATGTTGCATGTTGCATGTAGGAGTTGCACATAGAACTCGCATGTTGCATGTTGCATGTAGAACTCGCATGTAGAACATGTAGGACTTGCATGTAGGAGTTACATGTAGGAGTTGCAAGTAGAACTTGCATGTTGAGGATTCGTAACAGAGATTATTCCTAGCCTTATGCAAGTACAAGTGGAGCTTTGCCGCTACTCTACATGCACATTCTGAACTACCTAAGTCCATGTTGGCATAGAGACAACAATTTTCATTGTGTTCTTCTACTATACTTTTGTGGAGTTGAAGTTGTACACTCTTCCCTTTTATCTCTACAAGCCACCTCTCTCCTATTTTTCCAAGTGCTTTGGTTCTTGCCCCACTACCCCTCTATATCACTATTGTGTGTCCATGGACCTGTTCTCTCTGTTCTTAGAGACGAGTGTATCTTTGGAATGTTTATCGTGCCTCTCTAATGCTATCAATATTTATTTGTATCCCTGTTTTGTATCGTTTCTTGGCAGCAACAGCTATGTATATGATGTCCTTGGCCCTGCATGTTAGTCATTCTTTCTATTAGATTGCATGCTGGAAGGAAAATTTTTGTCTTTCTTTCGTTCAATGGTGGCTTCTAGTTTTATTGAATTAATTCTGTATCAATATACTATTTCTATGTTGTATTGGAGAACAAACCTATGTTTTCAGGTTGTAGATAGAATAGCTTAACAAATGTGAAATATGTTCTTAGAGCATGTTCTAAAATAACAGATTTATTAATGGTACATTTAATATAGAGGTGTCTCTGTTTCACTAGCTAAGCATTTGTTCATATTCACAGGTACCAAATTTACAAGGTAGCTTAATTACATTCTTTGCCATGTATTGTGATAACAAAAATCCAAGGATAGTTTATGTTTTTCCACTCCTTTCATATAGCTATTGGAGGAGAATACACAGTATCTTGTGTCGCAGCTCTTCACCAAGAAAGTTGAGTGGTGCTTCTTGACCAATATGTTCGGCATGCTGACTAATTTCATAGTAGTAAAGCCTAAAGTCCAGATTTGTAGTTTAGTTTTTTGGGAGCTCTTGTGGACAGTTATTGTCACTGATGCTTTGCTTTTCATATGTATTTCAATTACTTGTAGGACTATATCCTTTCCATATGAACACTATATTGGAGAATTTGGGAATCTCCCAAGTCCCATTTTCAACTAAAGGGTTAAGATTTGACCATAGGACTTAGGAGGATTCCCTAATATTATGTTTAGGATGGATTCCACGTTCAAGTAATGGGTTCATATTTGAACATGTGGCCATATCTTAACCATATTTACAAGTCCCAAACTATTTAAAAATTCCCAAATTTCCTAATATTTTGTTTATGTATGCTACCACTCTTTTGAATGGTTTTTGATGTTTATGCAATCTAGAAATTACTTTGCCTTCTATTTCTACTGTTATACTGTTTAATTTGTTTCCTAAATTGCTGCTCCATTCATGTCTTATTTGCATTTTTGCCTATGGTGGTTAATATTTTGAAACAGTAGCATATTTTAATATGTGTACAGCTTCACCTTTAACTTTGCAAATCAGTTATATGAACATCATATGTATTGAAGTTTATGTGTGGCCTTATAGTAGCCTTACCTCAGTGCCATGATTTTTTATGCTGATTTTTCACTTTGCAAATGTTCCTCAGTATGGTGAAGCATTACGTGCTTTGTTGTTCCATGAGCATTAAAAATTTAAACGATTCTTGTTTGTAAAGGAATTTGAAATATTGTTTTCCAACATTTTCGAGTGTTGCAATTATAAAAATTTCCTTTTTACCTTGCTCAACTCTAAACCTGTTGTTTTACTTTTGCTATCCAATATGAAAATCTGTTAGAACAGTACATAGTATTGTGTTAAGAATTCTTCAAAGTTGTTATTTTGAATGCTATCCACAACAGATATATCTTCAAATAGTAAAATTTCAAACAAAAGAGAAGGATAATTTTCAAACTGAACTATAATATTAAAGTGGAGGTTACCATAGTTGACTTAACATCATCCAATTCAATTTGTAATTACTCTCTCTATGACAAAGAGGTTTTTTTGCTTGAATTGTAGATAAGAATTTATTGTTCTTCAATTTATGGTTAGAATTTGCTTCGAAAGATAAGTTCAACACTTACATTAGCAGATACTTATCATATGAAAGCAGTTGCAGATGTTTCAATGTACATTGTTTCTTGAAAGAACTGAATCTGTTGAAGTATTTTGAAGGATCTCTTCCTCTTTGCTGTCCTCACTCTCAGTAATTTAGACATCCGTTAAGGTCCTTTGTTTGATTTACAAAATTAAGCATTGTAGAACTTTAGTCTTCCCATAAATCATGGAGATTAGTGCAGATAAAAAGTCATTATGAATTGGACTCCAAGTTTGTGGATATTTTTGAAAGTAACAAGCGCATATTTACATGCCTTTCCTACTCATTGAACTTCCATGTCAGTTTAAATGCTTTTAAAAAATAAATAATTGAAAACATAAAGAATGAATTTAGAAAGAGTATAACTGAAAGTATTGGCAGCAGTCGAATGGTTTGGGAATAATTTTGTTACAAATACTTATCCAAACATTAAATGTGCTGAAGACTATTTGCAATCCTTGGATGACAAGTCATTCATATTTCCCCCCTTCAATTTAGTGTTTTTCAATACTATCGTGAGAATATTTAACTTAAAATCCAAGTTTACCACAATAACAACAAGTTCATTACTTATTAAAAATACATAAGCATATGTACCTCCCACCTAACATCGATACAACTTGTTGTGCAATTTCCTAAGATAAATATAATCCCATGCATATTCACAAACTCTTTCAATAGGAAGATGTTTTGGACACCTAATTTTGAAAATACATTGGCAAAGATTATTCATGAAAATGAGAACATAAGCCTTAAACATATTGCAAAAACTTTTAAAGATGCCTTTCTGTCTAGCAACATGTCTATAAACACAATCATAAAAAAATTAGAGACTTCACGAAAAGATTTGATAGTGTTGATATGGTTTGTGAACCACAGAAGTCTTTCCCTAAGGTTTTCCTATTGTGGGATAGGAGGAAGGATCCTCCTTAGGTTATGGAGTTATCTTCGGCACCTAATGACTTGAACTTTATGCTGAAGGTTCGCTTCGATTTATTTCTCAATGCTTGTTACCTTTGTAAATGTGTTAGTCATATTGATTGTAATTGCCCTGTCAAAAACTCAGGAGTCTCGCCCCCTCTCTTTTGGTGGTTCTTTCTCTCAAGGCAAAATCCCCTCCCCCTCAAGAGGACACTATTGTGCTAGTTGTGGTGGATCCTAGTTTGAATAAGGTGGTACCTCATACTAAGGAGAAGACCTAGACTTGTGAAGAAATCTATTTGAAAGGATGGCACAGTGGCCATCAGCAACATTGGTTTTTGCATAAGCCCCTAGCTCATGTAGCAAACATCCAAAAGGAAAACAAAGCAAACATACAAATGGGCCACATGGGTAAGGAATCATCCCTTTGGGCCACTAAGGGAGTGGAATGTAAGGGTAAAAGCAAGGCCTTTGTTAATGTTTGTGCACTTTTGGTTGAAGGATGGAGGAAGAAAATGTTCCACTAGATGCATGACTACCGTGTGTCCTCCCCACACCTTACGATGATGAATTGAAATGTGCAGAGTATTTGCTCCCCCTAGAAACAAGGTTCTTTGAGCCACCTTGTTAGAAATGTTCGTCTTGACCTTGTAAATTTAGAAGAGTTGAAGGCATGCCCTGATCATCTTTTGTCTCTTGATTTTAGTCCATATAGTGTTTTTATCAATTGTCCTATATTGGGTAGACGTGACACAACCTACTGGTGGTTAAGACTTCCCTTTGTTTGTCTATTGTCATGGAGGATGATCGTGGTGACTTCCTATCATTGGACCCCTCCAGTTCAGGTAAATTCTTCCTAGCGGTCTCAATCTATGCTTCCAATCAAGCTTCCGATTGTGCCTTTTTGTGGAACCGACTTGCTATGTGTATCAAGGTGTTACTTTGGTATTCCTAATTATGATGCTACCATATTGGATGCCTATTTGAAGGTTCACCATTTAGGTGGTAATCCTATCAAGGTTTGGGAGAGGTGTATTGTTGCAGTCACACAGGCCAGTAAAGCGTAGAGCTTGAGAAGCTCGATGAGACAAGATTGATAGCAGCACATGGCATTAAGGTAAAAAAACTCCGCTGCAAGAAGTGGTTTGACTGCAACCTCCGGAAGCCAATGACTGTAGTAGTGCCACAAGCACCTATTCCTAAAAATGGGGCAGTAACACAAGAACCTGCTATATTGAAAGGAAAATGTGAGGCTTGAACGATTACCCTCTGTGGATGTTCAAAAGTAACTTGGTTAGCCATTTTGTAAGAGCACCATGGCTATTGCAAAGCTAATAGCATCAACCTCAACCATGAATGGTTTATTAGGCTTCACCCGTTTTAAGATAGTAGTTGCAACTATAGCCATTTAAGGTTTTGACATCTTTTTCTTTTGGCTTCTTCCTAAATGAACCCTTAAGCTTATCCATCATCATAACAACTAGTTTTCCATATTCCTTGATGAACCTATAATAAAATATTGATAATCTAGCAATATATGCAATTTTTCTAAACTAGTGAAATACGACTATTTTAAGATGGCCTTCACTTTATTAGAATTCCATCTTGGGATATTATATGTCGCAAATACTATACTTCTTCCACAAAGAGATAGCAGCTAGGTTCTTTTGCAAACAAGGATATTCTCTAAGCAATTAAAAAAATTTCTTCCTATTGGTTAGTGCGTGCACGTGTCATCTTCTAACATTTTTGAGTGTTGGACATATGATAAAAGAAATATGGTGCCCAATGCATCACAAGAGGTTTTTGTTGTATAATGAATTTTGTCTATTCTATCACTCACCACGATGTTAATAAAGTTTTCTATGCATTACTAAAATCACAGTAGACACTTTGTTTCTATCAATCATTTCAAGAAACGAGCACCTCTATTATGGATTCTATAGGTCTCTATGTTGAGAGACCTTAACTCCTCATGTTGAAAGGAAGGTTAATACTAGTTTGACACCCCTCTACACATCCTTCTCATTATGAGGGATTATTAAGAAAATCCACCCAACCATAGGAAATCATAAAGCTTCCTTGACCACCTTGGTGTAATCATCTAATCTCTCCTCAAGATGTTTTTCTCTTTTGCTCTTAAACTAGGGTCCACCCCCATGCCTAATACCTACATATGGAGACCTCTAGTGGATGCCAAGTCTCCTCATAAGAGAAAATTCAATTCAGAGCCCTCGCTTGGACCACCCCAAACATTGCATCCCTCAACTAATTTTAAGGACTAGGTATGTCCCTAGCCCTAGCCCTAGTTTAGACCATTGTCGAATGTTCATGCCCTTTCTTGTTCCATGCCTTGGAAAATGTCAATCCCTCATGGTCTCCCTCCTTATCATAGTCCACATCCATGGTCTCAATATTACAATGACATAACATCCAACATAAGTCAATTTTATCTCAAGTAGGAGTCTACCTGATGACCCCATTTGCTAGAGCCATGGGGGTCTACTATTCTAATTGTAAAGGTTTATGCCTATGACTATGTTATAACTTATTATTTTTGCTTAGTCTGCTTGTCATTTTGCATAAGGCTCCAAAATCATCCAACTCAAGCAACACATTCCATGGAATAAGTGAATCAACACATTGTCTTTAGGTGTAACATACATGTGAATACTAGGTGTTTTGTGGCTCCTTTGAGCACATTGCATGGCTATGTTCATTAGAGGAGTACAATTCTACTATTTTACTACCCACATAACTTTATCAAATTGCTCTAGCTTCACTTGTTTCATCTTTGGGCTCAAGTGAATAGCTAATTACAAAACTTTATGAGACTTTTCTCCTATTGCTTATGAGACTGCTCTGCTATTCCTTATGAGACTCCTCTAGTATTCCTCATTGGTTCTAATTTTGGGACAAAGTACATGTTTAATTGGCACTCAAAACTCAATATTTTTGCTATAAAAACTTACAAAATGTAGTAAAGCAACCATTGCTCTAAACATTAGGGTGGAGACATTGGGGAGGGGGGATTGCTTGATGGTTTTACAAAGACTATTATATGGTTTGTAGGAAGATAGTACATAGGAAGCTCTAGAAAGAGCTTTCCTAGATTTTATGTGAAATATGCAAGTATTAAGCTAAATTGAAATATGTGAAATATGCAAGTATTAAGCTAAATTGAAAACAAAGTTTCTTAAGCATGTTTCACATTTAAGTCAAGAGGGAATAGGCTTAAAATATCACCCTAGTCAAAGTAGTTGATCGACACAACGATAACAAAAGGCAAGGGGATCTATGGTAATATTTAAGGAGTATCACATGTTGAAAAGACTCATTGTGTTGGTCGTTTGGATATTAGGAACGAGACTGAGTGGAGCATAGGCTGTTGTATGGTGCATGCATGAGGCTTATGCATGACATGGTGTTGCCCTGGTGAGCGGGACGTCTTGCAAGCATAGGAAGCATTCTCATGAGCCTAGCGAGGAGTTCGAGGTGGTTCTGGTGAAATGCAAGGGGGAGTTCAGAGCGGTCATTGAAGGGCGTGAGAGAGGGTGAGGTGATGGTTGATGCATGCGAAAAGGGACCTTTAGGATGTGAGTTACTCTGGTATGCCAAAACCGTGTCCAAAAAATTATTGAGTGGCTTCTCCCCGCTTGAGGAGGATGAAGCTTGGGAGCTGTTTTGTAGACAGATGTCCAAAGAAGGGTGAGAAAAGTAGAGAGGAAAGGATGGTCAGAGCAAGGCGAGGAACACTCTATTTCATATGAGCTTGGATGTTGTTAAACCAGAGTTGGAACATTTGGTAAGAGGAGGGGTTACTTGTTTTCTACTAGTAGTATTTTGTCCATGGAGGAGTTGCATCAATTCGTTACGTTCGAGTGTGATGTTTTGCCCTTTTTTTGCCAAATTGATATGCTACGAGATTCTTGGGGAAGGGTTTTTTCTTGGTTAGGTGTGTGTTAGTGGGTGAGGAAGGATTTTTTGTTTTTGGGGTCAGTAGTTTCTAGTTATGTCATGGTCTCTCAATTTCCCCATTGAATAAAATTTGCTCTAGGATTGGCGGGTTTGGGTGGAACTTTGGTTTGCCTCTAATGTGATAGGTTTTTTGGCCAACATTTTGGGAAAGCTATTACTTATCCCCCTCATCATTGAGATTGTTGTTTAGACTTAAAAAGGCGTGGATATTCTGGGATCATGCTCAAGAGGTTTTGGATTTTATTGACATCAAGCTCACCAATGGTCTCATGTACACACAAGTAGTCCATTGTGGGTCATTTCTATATTCCTACATATATTCAAGGACAAGACATTTAGCTTGAAATTGCCTAGAGAGAACAACCAAGTGGTGCTAGCCAATAATTCTCAGGATCTTGGCATGGTTGAAGACTTGAGATATACCTAGGAGAAGCCACAACTTGATGGAAGTCACATGATTGTTCTGTCAAAGCGTTCTTTGGAGAAAAAGCTGAAAATATGGTGTCAAGATTGATCATGGAGCCTTAGAAGGTGGTTGGGAAAAATGGAAGAGTGGTTCTTAAGGAGATGAGAAGGCAAAAAAGTAGAACGAGGGTGTCTAAGGTTCTATCTTTGAAGAAGTTCCGTAGGCTCAACACGTGGAGAGATCTTTCCAAGAGGCAGCTATGTCGAGGCCTACGAAGAAGGATTTTGGTGCATGCAGACAAAAGGAAGACAATTTGATTAAACAAGTAGAGAATGGCCATGCACACAAGGGGGAAATGCTTGAAGCCAATCGTAGGAAGAGGGCCCTTGAGAATTAGGCTCGTTCAAAGAAGTCGCTGTCATAATGTAACTCATGTTTGAATACATACTGAGCTATTAGGATGTTGAAGTGTCTTAAGGGTGCAATGAGGAATGCAGGGTTGGGGAAAGACAACCGCTTTCACTTCCTACACGATGCTTATAAGGTCAGAAAGAAGCTATTGAGCTTGATGACTGATGGTGATGCAGAGTTTACCTCTTCAAGATTTCAGCATCTATGTGATACACTTGGTATTAGGAGGGTGTTGACCACTCCTCATCTTTGGTTTTTAAACCTGGATGCTCTCTGTGAGGAGGTTAGAGTGATTTGGAAAAGTTGCAGAGTAGGGATATTAGATCCTTGTGATTAGTGGGCTGTTGCCATTAGAGGGGTTTATAAGGTGGATAGAAAATGGGATTGGCAATGGAAGATTGCTAAAAAGGAGGTAGAGGGAATCTTACTTGGCATTAGAGCTTCATTGAGGCTAGCGTTAGAGGAGTGTCCTCATGAATTGTTTATTAGTTGAGGTAGAGGAAGCTCTAGCAAGTTCGGAGCTGGAATAAACAGAGAGATTCTGAGTTAAGAGTTGCCAGCTATGGCTTTAGATAGGTGGCTATCCTTCAAAAGATGTCTTTGGTTCATCCTTTAAGAGTCAGCTTAGATGCCTTGCCTCCATGGACTGGGGGGTTACTAGTAAAATGGTTGGATATAGGGGTTATCATCGAATATCTGGGTTCTCCTTTGGCGTATGGGTGTCCCTAAGACAAAGATTTGATTGGTTTAAGAATAGACTTAAGTAGAAGTTAAGAGGGTGGTATGGGGTAGAGGATTTAAATGAACATATCAGTGCTCAAGGCACTGGTGGGAAGCATTCAATTGAATCACCGTTAATGATTGTTGGTTTCTAAATCATAAAATCTAATAGGAGCTCTAAGTTAGCACTATCTGCTTGTATTGTGTAGGCAAAGCTTGTGGGAAAAGTGGAGAATTCAAGTAAAAGCAAGCTATTTCTTTCAGGAAGATAAAACAGTGCTATTTCAATCTAGAGGGTATGGAATCAGTCGAGGATGGAATGCTAGGATTTTTGTCATTAAGCATATATTGTCACCTACTACTACACACCTATCTTCCTTGTGGAATTTTAGGAAGATACGTTAGATGGAAGTTGAAAAAATGTTGAGGACCTTTTTGTGGGCCGAAGATGGGGGAAGAAGGAATCTTCCTTATATTCCTTGGGATGCGCTAAAGGCAACTAAGTTGTAGGGGGGTTTGGGCGGTTGGGGATGAATGATATTGCTACGAGGAACACCTCTTTATTGTGTAAGTGGCTAGCTAGAATCTTTGAATATCCAACACCTTGGGTGGAGATTGTCAAGTGGTTTGTGGAGTAGGCTAAGATGGGGCACTGGAGAAATTTGGATTGGCATGATAAGTTATGCTTGGGTTCCCTTTAAATGTTATAGGGTTGGACATGGTAAAGGGGCTTGTGGAAGTCTGGAAGATCTGGTGTCAAATGATGAGATGGACATGGTTAAGAGGTAATGCAAGCTTGCTTGAAAACATATGGTGGACTTGGACTCTAAAGTTTTATAATAAACCTTTGGCTTTGCTAGATCAAAAGAAAGCTTGAGTGTTCAAGAAAAAGAGATTTGTAATTGGTTACAAATATGGGATGGAAGGAAGGCAACCTGGCTTTTTATAGATGAGATTGGTCAAAAGTTCAGGCTTAATATTAGTGACAAGAACTTGGTTAATCGGGTGTTGGGGCTATTTCCTAAACATTGGCCATCTAATTATGTAGGTGCTTCTAATTAGAGAGTCAATCAATGGTCTATGGGCAAAACAAATCAAAGGAAAATTTCAGCCAGGGGTATTTACAAGAAGATTATTGAGCAGACATCTTTGTTAAGATGGTTGAATGCTAAATGGAGTTTAAGGAGGGGATGAAGATGGTGGCGGGATAGACTTAAAGCTATTTGAAAATGATATTTGGCAGGGAGAGCTAGCTTCTTAATGTGGAAAGTCTTGCATTTGTGGTTGCGACTATGTCTAAATGGATGGCAGTTAATCCTGGGTGCCCAATGTGTGGATGTTCCATTGAAGAAGTACAACATCTTGTGCTCGGTGTCTAGGAACTTATGGTAGCAGGCTGGAGTAGGCTATTAGAAGATAAGATTCTCTCTTGGTTCTAATTGGAGAATGTCTTTTGACTGGTGATTCTAAGGGGATTCACCCTATGCTTGCGGTGTGTTGGCCATATCTATGCTCGGTAGTTCTGATCGTGATCTGGATGTTACGTAATCTTGCAGGAATTTTTGTGACTTGAGATGAGGCTCGGAGGAATTTTTGTGTATTTGACCTCTTGGGTTTGCTAAGCATAACCCTCACCAATGTTGTTGCTATCACCAATAAGAAGTTTCCTATTGTTAGTCAGGGTCTTTGTGAGGTGAGTGGACATCCTTGTCTGCCGTGGGAGCATTGGCTCGATGGGAGTGCCCTATGGGATTGAGCCATCAATGTAATTTGGGGGTTTTGTTTTGTTGGGGTCTCCCCTCTTTTGAATAAAAGCTGGCTTGTTAGATAAAAAGGGCCTTCTCTTTGAAAACAAGAGACTTGTATTTTATCATGAACATTGAAGGTGGTGGGGGGCTACAGTAGTCTCTCTCTCTCTCATATGTCAAAATCATGGGTTGATGGAGGAGAGGTCTCCTTTGTCGGATTGGCTTGCCTTATGTAGTGGTGTTGCATCTTGGGCACATAGTGCCCAATCTACTTGTTGTTGCAGGCACATGGCTTCACATATTGTTGTCTCCATCATCTCCACGCCTTTAACGCTTAAGAAAAGCTTGGAAAAATGGCTTGTGGCCCTTGATTGCTTCGAGGTCTCTTAGTTGTTGTATCTCGTACACGCACTCTTCCTCTGTGTGTGTGTGTCTGTTTGTCAGTCTCAGTCTCAGTCTCACACACACACACACTTTTTTGGATGAAATCTCTCTCTCTCTCTCTCTCTCTCACACACACACACACACACACACACACACTTTTTTTGGGGGGTGAAATCTCTCTCTCTCTCTCTCTCTCTCCACATTCACACTCTTTTTATGTGGAACTCACACACTCACACACACGTACACATGTATTCAGGCATTCTCTCTCTCTCTCTCTCTCTCTCTCTCAAACGTAATGGATGACCCCATGAGTGCATGCATGGGCCTTGGAAAAGAGGTCCGGCATCCATCAAGCTTTCAAGGTTAGAACTTTGGTCGTGCACGGCGATGCAGGGGAGCCCAAGCCGCCGGGGCAGTGGTATCGTCACTCGTGCTGATCCATTGGCGACGTTTCGCGACGGATAGAAGCGGACAAGAGGGGGGACCAGTCTGCTGCTGAGGCAACGGCAAGATCGTGGCGAAAGGTGGGGGCTGCTGCAGGTTCGCAGAAAGCTCAAATTTGTGTTTGAAGAGGACAACGAAAAGGGAGGCCTTGGGCGATGCAGGCAGGTATGTCGTATGAAACGGATTATAGACGGCTATGGCGGGATGAACGAAGAAGACAGGGCCTCTCTCTCTTTCTGTGCGTTTGTGTGTTTCTGTTCCGGAGGCAAGAATTTGACCAAGTCTCAGCACAAGGGAACGACTTGCAATTTGCAAACACAACGGTAAAAAGACTAAAATGTTTCATTTTCCTTCTCCCACTAAGACTTTTATCTTGGTGTTTTGGCTAATCTCGAGACACACTCCTCTCGACTCTACCCGGTTTGCTCATCGGCTGCGCATTGAGATGCCCTTCTGGCACTCTACTTTCGTTCACGCACGTTTTAGCGCTGTTTTGCCAATTGTCACCAACACTCTGCCGCCCCTCTGGCCCCCCCCTTGCCCCTAGTTCTGGCATGAGAAAACCTCTCCTTCCCCTGCCATTGTGGGGTGGCGCAAAGGTGCTGAGTTTTGCAACCTCCCAAACGAAGGTGCCAGTTTGAGCAAACCTGAGGGTGCGTTTATGCGCCCTCTTCAATTAGATGTGTGCACAAACTAGATATGCGACCAGCTACGCTTCGGTGGTCGTGTGTGCACTAACTCTAATAAAACAAAGGTGGTATGCCCCTCAAGGCTAGGAAGGTGGAGTGATGCAGTGAGGACCCTTTAGTGGTGAAAAAAGGGATCCTAGTAAGAAGGAGTTGTTCCCCTCTGCTAGATTCGTTTCATCTTCCGCTAAATTCGTCTGTAGTCATCTTCTTGTAAAAGATATCATCCATTCACATTTCTTAGATGAGACCTTGATTCAGGGCTCCCCTACTATCATGCTTAACATCAAGGAATTCTCCGATGTCTTTTTCCACCTCCATTTCATTATGCAATAGGCCGTGGGAATAGTGGAAAACTGATGTTGCTTGAAAATAGCCATGAGCTTTTGCGAGTGTGGAAATGCTCTCTGAGTGGTGGTCAACAAATGCCCCTCACATTGGGGCAATAATGATGGGACATGGCAAATTGGTAGATTCCTTCTTGGACTTTCTTCCAAAAATGAAAACTTGAGTTTTGAAGGTAGCTCGAGCTTTAAAAAATTGTGGTCATCCCTATAGCTAGGATGATGAAAAGCTTAATCCAAATTATGATTAGGGCTTGAAGTCACCTATAGCCTCCCACACCTCTGGCTACCTTCTCCCTACACCTTAAAATTTGGCCTCTCCCTTGCCAAATTTTGTACTTCTTCCCATAATATAACACAGCTTGAAATTTTGCAATTTAAAACAATCCTTGAGGATTATGGGTCAAAGGTTTAGGAAAGTTTAAAATAAGGGTGCTTGACCATTTTGCCAGTCAAAAGTATTTGCTTGGGGTGCTGATCAAATCTGAGGCTTACTTGTACCACTTGGCTTGATGCACAATTTAGTCCCCATCGAGGGTGAAAATCCCTAACCTACTCCATGCATCAAATCCCTCTTCACCAACAATAGGTAATTCATAACTCCACCTCTGTTTTCATTGCGGCCTCCTAGTTGCAAACTCCTCTATGCACCTCATTGTTTTGGGTGCCAAGGGGTACTCGCAACCCACCGCTCAGAACAACTACTCCTAAATTCATAGGATGGTTCAACAAGGTCCTCCATAGGGACCTATATGTTGGCTTGAAACCTCTAGATAATGTTGATGCCTAGTGCATTGGTAGAGGCGCTAGCACAGCCTAAATCTATATGGGCTTCCATTCTTTTGGCAAAGATGGGATCAATGATGGGGACGTGCTCTAAAATCCCATGTTGTTGTGTTGTGGCCCCACATTTTCTAAGGGGAGGGTAAAAATAATTTGGGGGATTTAAGGTGTAGGGAAACGGTTGGATGACACCTGTCATTGAGGAAAATGGCGAGCGACGGATGCTGTGAGCCGTTTTAACTCGAGGTGAAAGGTGGACATCAGCACTTTTCCTGTCGTCAAATGTCGAGCGAGGATGCTGTAAGCAGCACTGCGACAGGTGTAATGCAGAGGCAAGGACTGTGTGACATGTACCATGGCCCGCAGGAATTACGATGACGAAAGATCCGTGATCTGACAATGTATCGGGGCGCGAGGGGGTGGGGAAGGGGAGAAAAGAGAGGAGGAGATGCCCATAGGGAATCCCTCACCCCCCACGGCAGGCCAAACTATGGAGTCAAGTCACAAGCACCAAGTCGTTCTAATGCTCTGCAATATTTATATGCTTCACGGCAAACTTGAATTTCTCTTCATTTTCTTCTTTAACGTTTACAAGGTCCCATTTTCCTCGATCCTTCCTCCCCACCTTCCTCTCTCTGCATATACTCATTCGCTTTGACCATCTCCTGTGCTTCTATCTCTCGCTCCCTTCCTTTTGTTCCTCCTCTCTTCCCAAACCTTCACCTTTCTTCCCTCCCCTTCTCCCTTTTCCTTCGTTTTCTCAGCTCCTCAGAGCCTTTCCCCCCCCTCTCTCTCAGATCTCCCTTCCCCCAGCCGCATCTATCGTTTATCCCTCCTCCATGGATCACGAGTTGCTCCTTTACTTGGCTTTCCGCTTGAAACCATTGTGATTCACCACCGGAGCTGCGTGGTTCCGCTCGGGAACTCTTTGCGGCTGGTGCGTTGCCGTGGGTTCTTGTTGCGGCTATTGCGTTGCTGTGAGTTCTTGGATCTGCAGCACCGTGCTGTTACCCGGCAGGAGCCGGGTGCTCCTTCCCTATCTGCACCACTCGAACGGCTTGTTTTGTGGGTGCTTGCTAAAGGCACTGTGTCGCCACAGTTGGGATGGCGACATGAATTGTTAAGGAGATTCAAGCCTCTGCTCCCGAAGGAGGACATTTTGTGACTTGATTTCTTCGAGCATCTTTCAGCAACAACACACTTTACAACAATGGCAGCTTCAGGGCTCATTCTGACCCCTTCTCCTCGAGAGGATTTCAGGGTATCTACTCTTTTCCACAATTTGGAATCCTTTAGTCTGGTAGGGAAGCCCATTCAGGTATTTCTAGCAATGTTGGGCCCAGATTCCCCGATGGTTCCTTTGGAATTGTCCAGGGATGATACCATCGCTTCTATCAAGATAAAGATCCAGGCCCATAGAGGCTTCTATGTTGATCAACAGAGGCTGGTGTATGGAGGTCGAGAACTCACCCAGGATCAACGCCCAGTACAAGACTACGGAGTAAGTGATGGCGACACAATTCACCTAGTGCTACGCCTTTCGGATGTTGTAGCTATAACAGTTAAGACTGTGAATGGCTCTACGTTTGTGTATAGCGTTAGGCGCAATGACTGTGTGAAAGACCTTAAAAGACGCATTTCGGACAGAGAGGGGGGTTTACCCTTAGACCAGCAGGTGCTCACTTATGAAGGTATACATCTTGAAGATTCGACCACCATCGAGGATTTGTCTCTCGGACGGGAGGCTGTATTGTTTCTTCGTGTACAGAAGCCCAGTAAATTTCGAAGCAAGTGTACAGGTAAAAGAGATTTGGAGTTGCTCGTGACCGCATCTGAGAGCTGGTCAAAGCCAGAAGTTGCCGTTTCCAAGGAGGATGTGCTTCCGAGAATCAGTGTGGCGTCTGGGTTGTCCATGTCAAATGAAGTTTCAGAATTCAAGCCAACTTTTTCTTCAAGATCCTCTGCTGCCAATGGGGGGAAGAAAAAAAATCAGTTGCTACCCTTGAAGTTTGGCCATGACCCAGCTAGCCCTCACACTATATTTAAGTATCCTATTGGATGTGAGGTTTCTGAATCTCTCAGAGATCTTGTGGAGCGTGTGAAGATGGGCCTTGATGCAGGTCAGGCTCCCAAACTGACCTCGGAAGGTTCTGGGGGAGTGTATCTCATGAAGGATGAATGCGGCTTGCACAATGTGGCAGTATTTAAACCTAGGGATGAAGAACCCATGGCTGTAAATAACCCTCGTGGATTTTCTTCAGCCTACTTTGGGGATGGCTTGAAGAAAGGCACAAGAAGTGGGGAAGGAGCAATTAGGGAGGTTGCAGCTTATATCCTTGATTATCCTGCTGCAGGTCCTATGCAGGGGGCCAAAAAGGACAAGGAAGGGTTTGCGGGCGTCCCTCCCACAACAATGATTAGATGTTACCATGAGGCATTCAATTACAGCCCTGAAGATTGCAAAATGTACAGGAAACCCAAGATAGGATCACTCCAGCAGTTTGTCCATGCGCTTAGCAGTTGTGAGGATATGGGCTCATCTATGTTTCCTGTGGAGGAGGTTCACAAGATTACAGTGTTGGACTTGAGGCTTGCCAATACTGATCGGAATGGTGGGAATATTTTGGTTTGCAAAGGCGACACTGGAGTCTTGAAACTGGTTCCCATTGACCATGGCTACTGCTTTCCTGAAAATGTAAGAGGCACCACCTGTTCCTATTCCATGGAGCTGTTAGTTTTTCAAATTAAAACAAGTAAGGTGAACTGTTGTAAATTGCTAAGTCTCATGCATTGGATTAAGTTTGAAGAATGCAGAGGCATCGAAATACATTTATGCAGAGGCATTGAAAATGATTTAGTTTTCCAAATTTGATGGTATGGTATGCTGTTGTAAATTGCTAATGTTACTTTGTGAATTCATTGGATTCAGTTTGAAGAATGCACATTTGAGTGGCTCTATTGGCCCCAAGCATGCCAACCGTATGGATCTGCTGCGCTAGAGTACATTGACTCCCTCGATGCAGAGCAAGATATTGTGTTGCTGCGGCAGTGTGGGTGGAGCATTCGACCTCAGTGTGCTCGTGTACTACGTGTTTCAACTATGCTGTTAAAGAAAGGTGCAGCTGCTGGTTTGACACCTTTCCAAATTGGTTCCATCATGTCGCGAGGTGAATGTATGGACACAAAATCTCCTATTGAACTTATGCTCGAGGAGGCTGAAGTCATTTGCCCAAAAGATGCAAGTGAGGGTGACTTTATCAGAATTGTTGCAAACCTGCTGGATGAATACATTGCTACAGTATAAGCTCTTTGAGGTGATCACTGTTTTCTTACCCCACAGCAATGTGGGTGCTTTCGACATGATCATTGTTTTTACTTTCTTCCATGCAAGCAGGCAGACTGAAAGCATCTCACATTTCAACAGATTCTGTCTCTTAATTGCTTTGCATCTGCCAAATTTTTTTGTGCCATACTCAGACAAGTGTGATAGTGAGGCTGTATAAATATATCCTATTTTCCTCCTTTTGGTTGCTAACACAGAGAGAGAGAGAGAGAGAGAGAGAGAGAGAGAGAGAGAGAGAGAGGGGGGGGGGGGGGGGGAGGGAGGGAGAAGTACCGTTAACTTGCATGGAAGAGAGAGAGAGAGAGAGAGAGAGAGAAGTACCGTTAACTTGCATGGAAGACATCACATCATCGTTGCACTGATATTATGTTTATGCTAACAACTGTACAACTGTTGGTTCCCTCATTGAAGGGGCTGAGTTATGACATTGTGGCCCCACCGAAGGAGCTGGACTGAGGCTATGGAGTGCTGCTCATGACTGAAGCTGACTATATAGAGGCTAGGGTGATTGTTGGGGTTGCTGTAGATGCTGAGGGCTAAAGGTGCTGCTGCAGGTGTATGTGCTGTTGAGGCTGCTAGAGGTGTTGCTACTGCTGGAGCTGATTGACCTGACTGAGGGGAGGGGCTGCTTTTATAGGCGCCAAACCTCCCAGAACTGCCTGACTGGATCTGACAGACTCTGTCTGTGAGAAGGGCAACCTGCACAGGCCCGACCTGCAGCAGAATGCCGATCTATCTGTAGGGGTGGCCTGCCTGATGCCTTCTGCTGACTGGATCTGGGCCCTAAAAATGGCCCAGGCTGCCCAGTATCTGCTGCTGTCTGTTGCCTGCTGTTGTAAGCAATCTTGGCTACCCTTGGCTTTAAACAAATTAGAGAGAGAATTATTTGGAATGCAGGACTTGGCTGAGGATGCAAAACATCAATGTAAATATTACTTCTTGGAGTGGCATGCCATGGGCTGCAGATGCCCATTGCATCCCCTTTTGCTGAAAGGGTCTGCCTCATACGTGCTGCTAGTGTTGTAGGCAACGTTTACTGCCCTTGGTTGGTGAACTGTGTGTTGGGTGGCTGCTACTTGCAACAAGGCCTCCTCGAGGTCCAGCTTATACCACCAAATCCCGTCTCTGGCTAGCTTGTCATCCATCATCTTCTACCACTTCCAATAGCACCAAGGCTCGTGCTGGGTCATGGATAGAAGCTTTTTGTGGCACTTTCGGGGGCAGCCAATTTGTTGGTTAAGCATATCCTTCAAACTGCATACCATAAAAAAGACTAGTGACTCTTCATTGTGCTCTCTATCCGCAACACATGAGAACCTATCTGATTGGTTCTTTTGGAGGGAACTTCTACCGCTTGTGAGACTGCCAAGTCTTCTCTATCCAGGGCTGCGGAAGGCCTTGATGGAAGGGAGGTTGTGATGGCACACTAGCTGGGGTACTCTAATGGGATGATGTCGCTTATCATGGAACTAATATCAAGAGTCATAAGTAGCCACTAACCATCCACTAGGCCACTAGCATTAGGCCACTAAAGCCTTATAAATAATGGCCATTGTCTTACTCTTATCTTCCTAATTCAAAATGTCCCCCTAGTTAGCGCTTCGACATGAGCCAAATAGAATTAAAGAGAGACATACATTCTTTGATATGGAATACAGGTTGAACAATTATTCAAGAATATTTAGTAAAGTGAAGGGATGGTTTAGAAGAGAATGCTACTAGGAAAAGTGTAAGCAAACGGAAAAGCGGTGTCCTACCATTGTTCCGCGGACATCAACTCTTCTTCAAGCCACTAACATGGAATACGGGATGCACTCTACATCCTCTTCTTAAGGCTAACTTGTAAGCAAGGTCACCGATCCTCTAAAGTACTGTGAAGGAACTTGGAGCCAACTTAGGGCATTCATTAATCTTTAGGGTTTTGGAGGACTTAGGGTACCCCTAACTAAACTTTTTCACCTTTGAATTTAAACTTTCTCACCTTTGAATTCTACTTTCCTTCTATGAGGATTTACATAGCTTTTAGTTGTATCTTGAACTCTCTTAGTATTATTTGGGCATGCTTCATCATTTGATGCATTTCTTAGAGAAAGTCTTTAGTGTCTTTTACACTTTTTCTCTAGGTACAAATAGATGGAGGAGCTCTATGCTAAAACCCGAACATAAAGATAAATTGACTATAGCAATAAATGCTTTGCTTTTTATAGGTAATGTCCAAAATTGAAAGCATGCAACTTATCTTTGAAAGTTCGATTGGTTGTTCTATGACATCTAATTACGGATGATCAAATGTGCTCATTATTTGAACTGTTGAAGACATCCCTCGAAAAGTGGCTATCAAACTTACTCTTGAGATCACTAACAACGTTGGTGGGCAAACCATACAACTTGAAAACTTTTGACAAGGAATTTCCCTAACTCAAGGGTTTCACAATTTTTGTGGTTGGGATAAAATGAGCTAGCTTACCCACATAAAATCTCGACTTCTATGTGTTCTCGGTAAATCAACAATAATGTCCATAGAGATACTTTCCCATTGCCAGATGGAATCTTTGATGTTCGCTTGAACTTGGTAGTTCTTTCACTTAACATGTCTTAGACACCTCATTTCTACCAAGCCAAAAGAAGTAGCTTTTCATAAGAGTATTAAGTCTTTTGAACCCTCAAATGTCCGGCACTTAACAATAGTTAGAGCCTAATGTTTCTATTATCTAGCCTAATGTTTCTATTATCTAGCCTAATGTTTCTATTATCCAGGACACAAATTCTAACCTTATAGAATACATAACCATCTTTATTATTGAAGACATAGATTCTACCCTTGTAGAATAGATAACCATCTACTATGGTAAACTTTTCCCATTTTTATCCTAATTTACAGCAATAGGAACAGTCAGGTGTTTTTTGCGCCAAAAGCTTTTGCAGTTATGAAATGCCCAACCTAAACCCCAATTTTTTTAAAGGCCATGTGGCACTTCTGTGGGTCAAAATGCCACATGGCTTTAGAAAAAGTTATTCACGTTGGCCTTTTGTTCACATCCAATCCACAACACAAAACAAAACAAACCAAAAGGGGGAAAAAAAGGCCACATTTGGCCGATTTGGTAGCTGAAGTGCAATGAAGCAACCAAAACGTCACATGGCCTTTCTCTCTCTTTTTTGGGGGGGGGGGGGAGTGGGGGAAGGCGGCTAAGGGTGGTGGTTCATTCTTAGTGGGATTTCTTTTCTTTTGAGAGAGGTAAGGGTAGCATGGGGGAGAAGATGAAGGGAAGTTTCTAGTGGGCTTTCTTGGGTGGGAGAAGGGGGGGAGTTTAGGCGGGTTTCTTTTTCTTGGGTGGGTTTGAGAGGGACGCGTGGGAGAAGGGGGGGTCACCGGGGCTACGTTTTACTCTTTTTTTAAAAAAAAGCGTGCCCTTAGACTCTCTTGTGGGTCCCGAATCTTGGATCTTTCTCTCTTTCAGTCCCTCTAGTTAGTCTTTGGCTTGTTGTTTCCTGATCGATGCTAGAGGAATGGAAGCTCCTACCAACAGGCTCACATTCAACCTCCGCATCTTGTGCTAATGAAGAGCCTACCCATTACCTCACTGCTAGGACCTTTGGGTGCCAGTAACGTCTCTTTGACCATCTCTTTTGCCTCTTGTTCTGGCAGCGCTTCCGCATACTCTGCCCGACCTCCTCTCATGAGCTCGCTCCACCTTGAACAAAGGCTTGGGAGCCATTGATTGCCTTACGCGTCGAGCACTCGATTTGGCCACATGGCCTCATCGGATTTGAGACTCGAGTCGGTTTAGTTGGACCACTCGTTGTGTGTAAGGTCAGTCCATTTAGTTTGTGGTTCCTTAGTTCCACTTCCCCCACTGACCCTATGAACACCACATGTCCTACTTAGGTTGGCGCTCTGATCTCTGATCTGTCTCAGTAGTTTATGTCCATTCCTCGATCTGCTAGATGGCATGCCTTGAACTAGCCCATTGGTCCTGATGTAGATCCAACACCCCCACGAGCCCTCGACCCACCAACCATGCAAATCTCACACTGCTACGTGCGCGTCTTTCTTGGAGCTCCACGTCAGAGTTGTTTGTCGAGCTGGCTTTTGCATTGTCTGCCACCTCTCAAGCTCTTTACAGCATTGCAAGTGGCTGTGTTCCTCACTGCTAGCCGCTTGCTTCCGATCCTTTGCGATTGGGCCCTACGTGCCCTCTTGTTGGGCCACCGCACGTACTGACAGTCTGCTTTGACTTGTGGATTGTAGGTCTACTACTGGTTTGTCTACGTGGCCTTGCAACATCACCTCGTCTTGGCCTACAGCAAACGGCTGCATGGCTACTGTATGTGCTCAGTCTGTCCTCGAGTTGTGCGACCTGTTGACGGGCTCCTACCTGTGCCATGTCGTGCCACTCGGCGAACCTTCTTGACTACTCGTTGCCACGTATGTATCATGTAGGTGCCAACTTAGCCCAACCCACTCCTCTTGGTCGGTTGGGTTGGCCCCAATGGCCTCTCGCAATTTGGCTATAACTATCCATGCTAGTTGCCTCGTAACCAAACTCCTAGTCTGGTCAGGTCTTTAGCTAGTGAGATGTCCTACGCGACTCCTGTAGCCATGTGGCATGTGATGAGTGGGCCCAAGGGTAAACACACCTCTTGGGACCCTTGTTAATGAGCAAGGCTGGTTATAGGGGGTGAGGGGGGCGATTTTTAGGGGTTTTTTTTTTTTTGAGGGGCGCATTTGGTGGGGTTTCTTTTAAGGGGGGTGAGGGGGAGCATTTTTAGGGAGGTTTAAGGAGAGGATGGGGGGAGGTAGGTCGTTTAGGGGATTTTCTTGTTTTAGCGTGGATTTGAGGGGGAGGAGGGGTGTTAAGGGGGGGATGCTGTAAAATTATTTTGGGTAGGCGAGAGGGGGGAGGCTCCAGTTTACCAGAGAGAAGAAGAAGGAGAATGTATTACCGTCCTCAGAGAGAGAGAGAGAGAGAGAGAGAGAGAGAGAGAGAGAGAGAGAGAGAGAGAGAGAGAGAGAGAGAGAGGTGTAAACAAAAGGTTGCAAAAAATGGGTGCCTTTGGTTCTCATGCTATGGATTTGGTGCCATTAGTTCACAGAGAGAGAGAGAGAGAGAGAGAGAGAGAGAGAGCAGTGGTAGGAAGGGAGAGGGCCTCGGGGGGGAAGAGAATATGGAGGAAAAGGAAGTGGGAGAGAGAGAGGTTAGTGGAGGAGAGGAGAGAGAAAGAGGGAGATGAGACAGTACGCTCACCATTTTTTGGACAAACTCGCCAAAAAATTAGACGACTGCCTGTTGGTGAGATTGATATTTTCCAAGTGGCTACTGACATCAAACAAAAACTGAAGGCCAAGCAAATTGCTAAACAAAAGATTTATTTCCAAGAAACTTCATTGAAGACATTGAAGGGGAGAGAGAACTGGTCAAGACATTAGTGACCATTACATGTCTCAGAATGAGCAATTGGTGCAAGAACTCAATCTTGGAACGGAAGACAAACCTACAAAACGATGGTGGCTAGTGCCAATCTCTCTTCCGAGCAACTGGAATTTGTTAAAGAACTATTCACTAGGTATAAGGATGTTTTTGCATGGAACTATACTGACCTTTGGGTGTGTTCCTCCCGAGTTGTGTCAGCATAGTAAACCTCTATTGCTAGATGCTAAACCAATTCGGCAACAAAAGTATAGGATGAATGCTAAGTAGGTAAGAGTATCAACTTCTTTGTGCTGGATTCATTTATGCTATTGACCACAGGGGTTGGTTATCCCCCATTGTGGTGGTGCCAAAGAAAAATGTTAAACTTTGGGTATGGGTCGATTACTGGACGCTGAATGCACAAACTGTTCTCGACCCATTTCCAATACCTTTGATAGATGGAATTTCAGATCAAGTTGTAGGACATGAGATGTAGTTATTTATGGATGGTTACAGTGGCTACAATCAAATTCCTGTAGCTCCAAAAAATCAATCTGAAATTATCTTTATTACAAACTGGGGTGCTTATGCAACCCAAGTACGCATTTTGGTTTGAGAAATGCACCATCAACTTCTTTCCCTAAATCCTACAAGAGTATGTTTTATGTCCGAGTTGGTATCTGACTTGGGCATGTCATTTCACAAGCATGCACAGAGCCACGTAAATTCATGCTATTCAACAAATGCCAGAGCCTAAGAATCTAACTCAATTGTGTTCTTTTGTGGGTTTCATTAGTCTTTATAGGCGTTTTATTAAGGATTTTGCCAAGATTGCAGTGCCATTGTATGAATCAACTAAAAACTGTGGACTACTCAGTTATCTGCGATCTTTCATGACTTGAAAAGTCGAGCTACAACGACACACATTTTGAGGCAAACTAGATGGAATGTCATTGTCCATGTGTATGTTGATGCTTTTGGATATGCATTAGGCATCATATTGGCTCAACCAGACAGTCGGTTGGATTGTCTAGTGTATTATGTCGGTTAGTTATTGACTCTTAGTGAGTCTAACTACAGTACCATCGAGCGAGTAGCTTTGGGAATGATTTTTAGTGTGAAAAAATTAAGGCATTATTTACTTGGCAACCCTTTTTGTTTTCTATGTTGATCATGAGGCCTTGTTGTATTTGATCAACAAGACTATCATTCAAGGGCACCTCGTGTGTTGGATGCTTCTTTTACAAGAGTTCAATTTTAAGATTATTCATAAGCCTAGGAAGACTCATGTAGGAGCTGACTGTTTGTCTAGGAAACCTGCCTCGAAAGATACTCAAGGAGCCACTACTAATCTTCTAGATGTGAAGCTCTTCGTAGTTGATTACTATGAGCATGAGTATGCCGAGTTGATGGATTATTTATCTAATGGCACATTTTTTGACAATATTCCATGAGACAAGCATAGGAAATTAGCCTTGAAGGCTTGGAAATTCACTTTAATTGGTGGACATCTCTATGATGAGTGTGCATATGGTGTTCTCCATCGATGGGTTTCGCCACATTAGCGAGCTATAGTTCTGCAAGAAGGTCACCCGGCTCCATCTGGTGGACATTTCCATGGAGAGTTGACTACCAGAAAAGTTTTGCAGGTAGGTTTATCGTGGGAAACCTTGTTTAAGGATGCTTAGACTAAGTGTATGTAGTGTGATGTGTGTCAACATACTGGATGTCTGTTACCAAACCAGTTTATGCCAATAAAGCTTACTCATCCTTGGGAAGCATTCCAAAGATGGGGATTGGATTTTGTTGGTCCTTTTAAACCTGCCAAGTTCACATAGA
The DNA here is from genome assembly GCF_047967505.1 of Dipteris shenzhenensis. Lineage (NCBI taxonomy): Eukaryota > Viridiplantae > Streptophyta > Polypodiopsida > Gleicheniales > Dipteridaceae > Dipteris > Dipteris shenzhenensis. The sequence continues at coordinate 18,366,747 of NC_141616.1, forward strand.
ATTAGTATATCATAGTGGCTACTGTTTAAGCTATTAAGTGGGCAGAAGCTAAGGCACTCCGTGATAACTCGGCTCAGAGCATTGCCAAGTATGTCTTTAAAAATATCATTTGCAGATATGGATGCCCCATACAACTTGTTAGTGTTCAAGGCTCACATTTTTTGAAGAAGTATGTAGTTGCTGAAGGATGAATTCAATATTATGCATACAGTTTCAATAACTTATTATGCTCGTGGTAATGGTGAAGCTGAACCAACCAATAAGACACTTCAAGTTAATCTTGACTAGGACTGTGCAGTCTCATAAGGTGATTGGGATGCTAAACTTCATGATGCACTTTGGGCTTACAAAACTACCTATTAGGTCACTATTAATCTAACACCTTTCCATATGGATTTTGGATTGGAAGCTGTAGTTCCCTCGGAATTTATTGTTCCCAGTTTTTGAGTGGCAACGGAACATCACTTAGATGAGGCAATCAAGGGATGATTGCATCAGCTAAGCCACCTAGATGCACTATGCCTCCAAGCTACGTAGTCATAGCAGGTGATTCAACACCGAAGGAAAGCATGGCATGATAGGGATATTATACCTAAACACTTGGGAATAAGTATGCTCATATTATTGTATAAGTCCAAGTGTATAAGTCCAAGCTGGGACCCCTTAATTTTTTTTAAAAATTTGGATGGAATGGGCCTCCACCATCAAGTCCCAGAATTCAATGAAGAACTCGATCATGAAGCCATCAGGTCCTGAGGCCTTATCCTTGGCCATGGCATTAAGGGCTTCCCCTAACTCTCTAGCTATGAACGGTCTTTCCAGGAGCGCTCTGTGAAACTCAGAAACTGGAGGGAGAAGGACCTTTGTAAGGGCATCCAAGTTCCACCACCACCCTACGTCCTGGGGGTTGCTCCCTCACCCACAATCTGGCTCAATCCCTTAATGAAGGTGTCAGCAGCGATGTGCTAGTAGTCTATGAAGAGATTCCCTTGGGCATCGAGGATATGGGCAATGGATTCTCTTTCCTGCTTCTTCGTAATGGCCTAGAAGAAGAACTTATTGGGGTAGTCCCCAGTCATCAACCGTGACTGTTTGCTACAGATCCTTGTGTTCTTAGTTTCTTCAAAATTCGTGGCATGGAGTGCAGCTTCTAACTCCGCTAGTAGGGTAGCCACCACATCGTCCTCAAAGTCGGCGAGGAGCACCTCCCTGAGAGATTTCCTAACATAGTCTAGACTCTTGGTCAGTTCTCTTTTGCCAACTCTGTATTCACACTCCCAAGCTTTGGTGGCTACATGGATCCTCCTGATCGCACAATCCCATCTGGAGCAAGGATCTAGGGACCCACCACCCTCCTTTTTCCATCCGCTTCGCATGAGATTGTAGAATTTCTTAGAGGATAGATGCTCTTTATTGAAGGAGAAGGGCATATCATCAAGCTTCATTTTTGTTGAGGGCACACAGAACGACAACACAATTGGGACGTGGTTAGAAATGGTGGTTTGTGTAAGGTAATCTCCCTTCATGGGAGCATGCATCTACCAACCTTCCTAGAGGCATAGAAACAGTCAAGTCTTCCAGATTTGAACCTTGACCCTATTCTTTGGTTCAACTAGGAGACCCTTGCAGCCCTTGATGATCAAATTCAATCCAATCCACTAGGCCCTTATCGACGAGGGATAGCTCTTCCCATGCCTCTCTTTCCTGAGGAGAACTGGACGAGAACTGGACAAGGTGGCATGCGATCTATCTTGTGTTCCTTTAGTAAAGTTCCAGTCCTCACCAATGAGCCAGTGATCCCCATCTAGCTTATCCTTTAGGCTCTTCTAGCATTCTCGTTTATCCAAGAAGGTGTTAGGAGCACAGACACATGCCAAGTTGATTGGAAAGCCTTCGACCAAGCTTGCTATAGCCACCATGTACCCCAGATCATCATAAAAGACTCTAGCAGCCTTGAGGGATTTGTGGGTCAAGATAGTCATGTCACCTTAACCTTTGTTAGGGCAATTGACAAAATAATCAAACCCCATCTTGTTGCATGCAAACCAAAATTCATAATTAATTCCACATTTAGCTTCCTACAGCATGATGACTATCGGCTTGAATCTTCTAATCACCTTGAGGCATCCTTTTTGCTTCAGCTCACCACAACAACCTCTTACATTCCAGCAGGAAAGAACCGCCAACTTGCCATGCACCCTACTTCCCACTTGGTCACTCTTCTATAGACTTATGCACACCGTGGAAGAAATTGAACCTATTATTCCTGACCTTGCCTCCACTCCTAGCTATGTCTTTGATTCTTTTTGTGAGATTTCACTACTCTTGTAGATTGTTTCCCCAACTAGAAGTCTTCTACAAACTTTGAATCAGCTTCTGCTCCTCCAGAAGTCTCTTCTTTTGGTGGGCGTCACATAGTTCTTCTTCATCAAAATCGGCCACCTCAGTTGGGGAGTTCGCAGGCAGTTGACCACAAGGAGGCCTTTCTTCCACCTGTATCTCCACTGGTTCAACCACCTTCTTTTGCCCTCCATCACCACTGGGCTAGCATTGGGAAAATTTGTCTTGCAAAATATCCTTATCCCTTTTCCCCACCATCTTCCAACCATCCATATATGGCACAACTTCCACAATCTCATTGGATGAGGCGTCTGTTGATGGCTGAGGGGATGTTGAGGCTTCTATGGAATCCTTTGGGGAGCTAGAAGGATCATTACCATTGTCCTTTGCGTTGGGTCCTGATCAATACTTTCCCCATGCGCCAGGGCAGTGTTCTCCGGTTTGTTTGGGTAGGATCTTGCAAAGTGTCCCGTTTTTATGCACACAAAGCAAGCATCTGGAAAATAACCAAATTTGACCTAGATCAGGAGCACCAAACCATTAGGGAATATGGCTTTGACAAAATATGGAGTTTCTTGCACTCAATCCCAAAGGATCCAAACTTTCCTCCTGTCAAACAGGGCTCTCGATGAGGGAGGAATGTATAGGACTCTTCCAAGGGTCGTGGCCAGCTTCTGAAGCAAGTCTCCCAGCCATGCAGGAAGCTCGAGAAACTCCACCCATACCAGGTAGTCATGATAGAGGAGCTCATCTATAGAGAAAGAGGGGCTCCATGGGATTACTAGCACTGCTGCACCAAAGAACAGGAGGGGCTTTCTCAGAATGTCATTGCGTAGGGGCTCGGCAATGCATCTAAGGAGGAAGAACCCCTTCCTAAGAAGTTTTGTGGAATAAGCATCATGGGGAAGATCACATTCAAACGTGAGAAATTGCCACAGTTCCTCCAATGATGGGATCCATCTTGTGAAGAAGAGATAGACCCCGCCTCGAGCCAGGCAGTCCAACTCTGGCATGACGTCCTCCACTTGAATCTCACAGGACGTGGAGTGCTTCTTGACCATTTCATACCATGCTTTATTATCCATTTCTTTAGCTCAGTGGGACATTTCTGCATGTACCAGCTTAGCAGCCTTGTCTGCTTCCAACTTTGAAAAGCCGGCATGGTATTTGGAAGCTAGAATCTCCACATATGATGGAGAGGTAGGGATGTCTCCTTTCTCAAGATGCCTCAAGCCCTCGGCCTCCAAGGTGGTCTCATCACTCCCACTCACGGAACTCATACCCTGAGTAGTCGTCAAGGGCTCTACTCGCATGTGCTTACAATGCTTGCCTATCCTTGATCCATTTAAGGGCTGCATAGGTTGCATGCATTTGGAAGTCTCTTTACCCTAGATCCAAGCACCAATGAGTTAACAAAGTCTTTAGATCAAAGCCTTTGCTTTCATTCCCAACCATTTAGAAGCAGTTATGATGCCCATGGAAAATGTTTGCTTCAAAAATATATGCACTTGAGTTCTCGCATGGAATTTGTGTTGTTCATTATGTGTATCCTCTGTTTCGAGTATGGAGTTGGGACATTTTGTTATTTAAGTTGAGCCACTACTTTGTTTGTATATACTTGTCTAATTTGTACTCGTATATGGGCATTTACACAGGGAAAGAGTTGTTAGATATCAATGCTCCACTCTCATGTAACTACGCAGGAACCAGCTAACTCTACTTGTAAGCCCCCCATATGAAGAGAAGGCATTTGAGTAGCTCGGTTATCCGATAGGTCCTGGTTTGGACATGAGATGGGGGTCATGTGTGGCGTGATGGCTGGACGGCTTCAGATAGAGTTGGCACACTGCCAACTAGGCTACATGCAAGTGCGGGAAGGCATCCTTTGACTGACCACACTGAGGGTAGATGGAGCATTTCTCGGGGCAGCCCACTCTCGGGTTGTAGGGCCCATTTGGAGCCTCAGATGATCCCGGATGGCTGTGGGCCGAATGGTAACCATAGGTTAGTTGCTCTGTTTTGCGCACCGGTTCTATCGTATGGTCGGTGGCCTATTTCGGGACCGACCCCCAGTCGACCGTTTTGGGCGGACTGGGTCGACCACCCAATTGAGCCTAACCAACTACGACTGGTGGCTATATAAGAGCAAGCCTGTGAAGCCCATTTCATCACTGGCTACAGCAACCTTGATTCCTTAGCATTCATCCTCCGTCTTCTACTGTTTCCAACACGCCATCGAAGCTTCTTTCGCAGGAGCGCACGGCTGGGAGGCAGCGCCATCTATTGTATCAATTCTATAGTAATCAAATTTTTGATTCTACATACTATCTTGTTTTCTCTCTTGCGTACGAGATCTTGTTATCTGTTGAGCACATACATTGTATTATTTTCTTACAAGAGTGAGTAGGTATAAATAGGAACAATGTGAGCAAATTGCAGAAGCTATGTTTGGTCTTCATATTTCTTCTTTTCTTTTCCACAGCTAGTAAACAATCTATAATCAAGAATGAGTTAGGTGATGACACCAGTTCTATTGGCCCATTGAGGGGAAGTGACAATTTTCATATCCCTATGCATACACCTCAGCTTAACACTATAGCCATTGTTCCTAGTGGGGAGGATTTCATGTATGGTGGAAGCTCACTATTTGTTCTTCAAATATGCAATTTGTGTGAGTTTATTCGATACCGCTTCGCCTTCCAAGGAAAGCTACTAGTGAACTATGGCACATACAAGACTAGAGATGTCTTTTACCCAATATGCTTGAGATTTGACTTCATGGATTGAGACAGTTGTAAAACTGTGACTCTTATGCTTCCACATGTATACATGTAATAGTTCAGGGATAGGCTTGATGTAGATTCATTCTATAGAGTCAAGGGGCCCCTATTATTGCAAAAGCTATAGTTAAGGGAGGTTCTTGTAATTATTCCTTGCATGTGAATGCTACCATAGCAATTGTTTGAGGGGAGCCCTTTGAGAGAACTGTGAGCTTCTCACTAGAAACTTCAATCGCTTCATATGTTCCATGATCTTCTACCATCGTCCAATAACAATCGAGGGTCAATATCTAGAGTGTCATGCAAACAATTTGCTTCATCTTATCAAAGTGGATAGCAAGGTAGCTGCAAATGACCAGATAATTGTCACAGATGGGCCATGCTATGAGGATCAACTTCAGTATGGATCTTGCATTAATGCCTTGTATTGTATGTCCCTATGTCAAATAATGTGAGCATGTAGCCTTTGAGTGCATTACAGTTGTCATTTGTTTATGAGAGGAAGTCCATGCAAGCACGGCTGATGCAAGAGTACAATGAGAAAAGCATTTTCATGTATCGCTAAAGAACATATCTTACATGAAAGCATGTGATACCTTGGGGGTCTTTGATTTCACGATACTAGGAGATATCCCTAAAGGAAGCAAGCGAAACGAGCTCAGAGATGCATTCATCACCCAAGTGTCTAAACTCAATTATAGTAGAAAGGTTGGTACTCTTTGGTTTGTGTGAGCATACAATTACAGTGATTTGTAGTGCTCTTTCATGAGTTTTTGACACATGTTGTTTGCAAGTATTTGGGATCCTATAATTTAGCAACTTGAATGGGAAGATTTTCTTGGCACAATCATTCACCTTGTAATTGCATGAACCACATTCTTGAAAAAGAGTAAGTTTGCAAGCGCATGTGCAAGACTTCCAAATGTTTGATTCTGAATTCCCGCACAACACCAACAGACTAGATTGTGTGCTCGCAACATTCACACAACATACATACGAGAGCTTGTTTAGTAGTCTATGCAACACAATCCTCGCATCTATGAACATTAATTCAACACCATGGTTTTCACTTGCCATTCCAACTTTTTCCAAGGGATATGTAAGTACATATGAAATATTGATAGAGATAGAAATATACCTTTATATAATTTCCATATATAATGTCCAAATGGTGACTTATTTAATGACTTTCAAATATCCTTTTTTTTTCTTTCACCATTGGAAAATTTTGATCAAATCTTCTCTTTATAGTTCCTCGGCCTGGGCTAAGGAAAAGATATAACCCTTTTTAGTAGAACCTCCAGCTGTATTCTTCTAGAGGAATATGGTTTGAAGAGCTTGCCCCAACCCTATTCTACTAGAAGAATACCCTTGGAGGGCCTACAAAGAAGGGGTCATAACTTTTGCTCTGAGGAGTTGTAAAAAAAAAGATCAAAATTTCATGATCTATGTGTCAAAAGGAGTTGGATGCTGATACTACTAAATATGGTGCTCAGGGGTTTTCTTTTTAGGTCCCTTCTTGTTTATACATGAAAGATTGAGATGTTTAACGTTGCTTTCCTTCTTGCATTCTTCACTAAAGAGATGATGATGGGTGTTGCCCCCCTCTGTGGTTTTGACACAATTTATGCTTATAGCTGGAAACCAATTTTATCCTAATAAGGATAGCATTATGATGTATAGCATTTCATGATAATAATATAATCACTTTTTTTGCCCAAAAAAAGAAAAAAGAAAATACGAAGGACTCCAAACCACAAGAAAGACACGCAGGATGTTTACAATCTCATAATCAAAGACACAGCCAAGTGCGTTTGCATATGCTGTGGGACACTGACATTCTATACGGAGCTCAAGCGTGCAAATACACAAGCTATTCATTTCCTTGAGGCAAATGAATCAATGGGCCAATCTTGCAAGCGGAATAAAAAAGCATTGTGATCACCTGTGCAATCCAAATAAAGAGCGGAGCATTGCCAACCTTGTAGAGAAAGAACATAAAGATGGTACCATCGATAGGCATCACAAGGACACTCAAGGGCATCAAAGCCCATCTTCTCTCCATTAGAATCCCTTTTGCACAAATCAAGGAATTGACACACAAGGGAGAATTTGGGCTATATGGTAGTGTCATCAACATGTTCGTGCACATCAACAAGGCACCGAGCATCTTTTTGAGGTTTGTGACTAATAACGCCACAGTTTTGGTTGCAATCAAGGAAAAATGGAGTACATTCACCATTACATTATAGCCACCATTACATTAGCAATCTCATGTGATTACAACCACCATTACATTAAGGGGACTCATGGGATTGACATTGACAATGAGGGCATTGGATGAACTACTCAAAACACCCCTATACAAAGAGAAACAATGTTTCACTCGACCACTCTTGGGCACACCACATCACAAGCTTATAGCTTGATAATAACGATGATACCCCAAGCACTAGTGTCGAAGGGGCTTGCATAGACATAGAGAACTTTGCTATGGACACTCTAGTGCATGGCATCTATAGTTTGTAGTAGGTTGTCGACCATGAAGACAAACCCATATTTGTAGCCCTATCTGAAGGCTTCCCACCACTTAGCATTTTCAAAGACAAGGACTGTGAGGAGCTAGCCTTCCCAAAACTATTCTATGGACACAGAAGAGCATATGAATTCCCTCCAAGCATCTCATACCAAGAGATAGCATGCTGGGAGCTAAAGAATGAAGACTAGTGATTCACACTGTCCATAGAGAACATTCTCTTCAAAACCATGAAAATAATGGTCTGCCAAATTCTCTCGTCGACTTGGGTTAGGGTGCGTAAAGGACAACTATAAGGGCATAGACTACAAGTGAAGAAAGCAATTGCAGACACAAACATTGAGAAAAGCAGTTACAATCGAACATCAAGTACAAGAACTTCACATGCTTGAGAACATTATTAGATTACAAACAAGAGTGCATGTATGCACAAAAGCACTGGCTTTGGCTTATGAGTCTCTAGACTTCTTTTGAAAGAAATTCCTTGAGCTCTATAGTTGCAACGACACAATATTATTTGTAAGATCGTATACTTGAGGCATTAATACTCCATTTGAAAGAGATGCCAAAAAAACTTGTTAAGCTCTGTAGTTGTAACGACATAATATCATTTGTAAGTCCATGCAATTCAAAAAATGAACCTTTAAATGCACAAGAATCCAAGTAACTCAAATTTTCCCTTCAATGAGGCCTTTAAAAAAAGTTTGAACTATGTCAGGTCTAGCCTCCCTGAGTATGCTAATTATGTTCTTGTTGCCACTTGTAGAAGCTAACTTGAATGAGTTCTTCATGGGGGCCACTGTGCCACGGGGCTACTGCACCACTTCTTCCTCAGGTCCTTCCTAGTAGGGCCTTTAATATTAGAGAGGGGCATGGGTTTGAGAATATTATACTAGTATTTTGTACCCATGTCCTCTTGTCATTATCCATTAACAAGCTGCCCTTGCATGTCCCCTGCTCCATGTTGTGAAGTGGATGGCTGTGTGGTGGTGCCCATGCTTGGGTGAGTTCCTATGGCGATGGAGCTTGGGCCTATTACCAATGCTATGTCGGGAGGGTGGTGGTGGGGTGGGGCAAAGGAAAAAAGATCCCAGGCTAAGTCCATATCGTGGTCATGGACTTCTGTGGGGTAAGCTACGTGGGAGTCATTAAACTGGCTAATGCTAGTTTGAAGCATATTCTGGATGGCTTGCATAATATTACTATATAGAACACTGATGGTGGTCAGTGGATAGCATTCGCTTGCTACCCTAAACAAGTAATGGAAAATATATTCAGCTTTAGTGCAACCACATGCCTACATCCATTCCAGACTTCACTGGATCATTTCAAGATTGCAGGGTTGGTTTTCTAGGGCATTAGGCTTTACTAGCTCTAGTAACGGTGTTGCCATAAGGTAGTTGGCCAATTCCTAGAGCACTTTGCACCACACCATAAAATTGTAGATCATGGGGTGGTAACAGAGAGTCAAGATATCCATATCTATGTTTAGAATAAAATCTTTGTGGAAGTAGGCCATTACTAGGAGAGGATGTGCTTGGATGGTGGAGTGGTGGAAGCCTCATTAAGGTCATGCAGTGTTAGTGTATGCTCAAAATTGATGTTGTGGGGGATTATTGTAGCTGTGAGTGTGTGCAAGAAGTAACTGTACGTATCTAGGACCATGTGCGGTGTGAAGTAGAGGGTGGAAGTGTGCGATGATGCTTCTTGCAGGCTATCATGGATTTGATCGAGGTCTCATGCCAGAGGGGAAGAAGCCAATTCCATTTGAAGGTCTACTTGCAATGTTTAAACTTGTTGCTCTCTTCACTGGGCACCTGCATGGAGTTTCTTTATTAGGGCGGCCTGTTTTTGGACCTATAGCTCCAACACCTGCTTGTCCTTCATGACTTGGGCACGCTATTGTTGATCTAGGTTTGTTTTGTTGTTGCAATGCCTTAAATTCAGCTTGGAAGCTATCCATTTGTGATCTTTCCATTTATGAGAGCCTCTTGCATCTATAGTAGCTCCTTCTTGAGCTTCTTGCCAATTTCCACTGCCTGTAGTCCAATTGCTTCAACTACCAAGCGATATGCATGTGCTTTTATTACAATGTGCAAGGTGCTTTACATCGCGACTTGTTGGTGAGATCTATTAATGGAGCCATGAGAGGATTTCAAAAATAGGTTCTTGGACCAAAAGTCAAAGGAGCAAAGATTTAGATTAGTACAAGGTATAATAGGATCAACAGAAGCAAGATGCTTATGACAAAACAAAATGGCAAGAATAAAAATTGGATTTAGTGGTTGAAAAGTGATTATGGTGAAAGGGAGTATGATTTGAAAGCCTCTTGGCACTAATGTAGAACATTCTATGCTACCATAGTGAGAGCATTGATTAAATTGCTCTTTTATATCTATGTTGCGATCGTCTGGACCAATCGATTGCTTGATCCAGTGTTCTTGCTCTCGGCTTTCTTGTATTTCTGCTACCTTTTCTGCTCCTCTTCTCGGAGCCTGTCTTATTCCTCTTGTCGCTCAGACATCCAGTGAGCATCATCTCTCAGATGATTCTTAAATTTGAGCAAATATTTAGTATAGATATTTCCTTTTTGGGTCGAGGTTTGTTGATGATCAATAATGCATTCACGTTCTAGTATTTCTTCTTCATCAACAATCAATGGAGCCTCTTCAAAAACAGGATGTATAGGTAAAGGTTTTTTGAAGGGTGTTGAAGCTGATATGAAAAGCATTATGTATTTTCCAATTATCAGGTAATTCAAGCCTATAAGCTAGATCATTGATTTTATGAATCACCTTGAAAGGTCCATAAAAACAAGGATTACTGGCCATTTCTCAATGCTCTTCAATCTTCTTTTCTTAATCTGAAGAAGTACATAATCATTCTTTGAAAAGAATGTGTTGCCGTTTCTTATTAGCTTGTTTTGTGTACTTATCTTGAGTGATTGCAATGGCCTCTCTAACCTCTTTGAGAATATTTTGATAGTCATGGGTAAATGCATCTGCTGCCTCCACTCTCTGGGTCAATCGTGTGATAGGATAGGTAAAACTCTCCCATTGATGATCTCAAAGGGTGCTCTTCCAGTTGCAGAATGAGGAGTATTATTGTAAGCAAAGTGTAAGTGGTGAAGATATTTGTCCCAAGTCTTTGGTTGACTTCTTCCCACATATGCTCTTAACATGTCCAGAATAGTACTATTTGTGACTTTAGTTTGTCCATTCGATTCTAGATGAAAAGCTGATGAGAAATCTAACTTAGTGCCTAGATTATGAAATAATGCAGTCCAAAAATTACTGCAAAACTTTGAATCTCGATCACACACTATAATCTTTGGCAAGCCATGATGAACAAAGATATGCTTGATGAATATATGTGTAGCTTTCTAATGATGATCTCACTCTCCTACAATAGGAGCATTGGAGGGAGGGCATGGCACATGTAATGGCAACTAGAGAAGCAAGGAAATGGGCTACACATAGGGAGGGTAGGGTGATCATTTGAGATGGAGGAGAAAGAAGATGGGGAGTTATAATGGTGTCAAGCCCATGGGATGAGTGCACGCAATGGATTGAAGATGGCAGTGTGGAATTGCAATGGCATGCTCTGGTTTGATCTGGGAGGATTCTTGGAAACATACACTAATAGATACATGTTCTTCTATACTGAGACACACAAGAGCCTAGAGAGAGGGCTACCCATAGTGACAAGATATTCATGGGAGTCAACCCATAGAAAGGAAGTGAGGTGAGATAGTGGGGTATGAGGTTCTAGGGGCGTGGTTGTCCTTTTCATATCACAGCTGAGACCACTCATAATCTATGGTTTGAAGAGAGGCACGCCATATGTGGATATGAGTCTAGCTCTAGATGCTCAATCGATCATCATTGTAGTGTTCTACTTCCCCCTAGATACATCATCTTATGCATATGAGGCCACTATAGAGGGACCATAGCCCTTATGAGATGATACATGATGACATCATAGAGTTCTCTAGGCATGGAGACACCCTCCTTCTGGGAGACTTCAATGCATGGAAAGGAGACAAACAGGTGGGCCTACTAGACTTTGCATATGAGAGAGATCCCCACATAGTTTTGGAGCTAGATGCTATAGAACTTGGGATATTGAGGCACTCTGTAGATGCCCCACATGTGACATGGTATGAGTGACATCTACTTGAGCTAAGGGAAGTACATGACCTCGTCATCTACAATGGACTTCAGCAATGGCCATCATCTAGGGGACTCACTTGTTTCCCACATGGCGGTGGGATGAGCATAGTGGACTACCTACTAGGCCCTTTAGCCTTTGCTTCATGGGTACAAGGATTCAATTGTACCCCCTCCCCCACTCGGAGCTAACCACTCATATCTGGCATTTTGTATCTCGGCTAGTATGTCATCCATAGGGAGAGATCTCCCCACACCGGCTCATACCCAGATCCACTTTGACCATGCCCTCGACCTAGCATATGTGAGTCGCTTAGCCAGAGAGCTTCCAACCCTACTCAGAGATGACATAGACCTTGCCCATGCCTTTGACACCCTCTTCTTAGTGATACAAGATGCTTCCATCAAATCCTTCCCCACGACACACCCACACAAGCTTGAGATGGGAAGATGCCTCAAAATCCTTGGTTTGATGATGAATGCTAAGAGGTGAAAGCCCACCTCCCATGGAAGCAACAAGGCCTGGGCTAGTTGACACTATTTGAGGCACAATGGGTATTTTGATGATTGAGATGCTGTAAGAGATGGGACTTCCTCAACACAAGATGGACAGGATTATTAGATCATTTTGAGGAGGAGATCTAACCATTGGATGGGGGCTTCTATTAGAGGGGGAGCCACCTACTCCTATCACTAGTTCAAATGTGTGGTGCACTTATGCATGCTCTCTCTATGATGTCCCTATGCAGGTGCCACCGGATATGTCCTCTATGCCCAGGCCACTACTTGTACTTGTTCACCACATAGAATGTATGGGCTACACTCTATCAGATACATAGTTGGAGAGCACAAGATCAGGAGGGCCTACAAACTCAGTGCTTTGCACATGGGCAGGAGGTCTTAGCTTTGGTCCTAACAAAAATGTTCAACCAGGTAGTATGCCACAGCTTCCCACCTGCTTGGAGCACACCACCATTGTGTTGATACACAAAGTTGGGGACCCTATGGAGACTGGCAATTTTGCACCCTTGTGATTGGCCACACTTTGGCCAAGATTTATGGATCGGTATTAGAGAGGCAGCTTAGTAGTCATATAGAGGTTCAGGGACAGTGGGCACTTGGACAGGCAAGATTCAAGAGGTAGCATTCTACTCTAGATCACATCTTCACTATGAGGGCTATCATTAAGGAGACGAGGTCTAGAAACCAGAAAGTCTATGCCTGCTTTGTAGACTTTTGGAAGTCCTTCAATACCGTCCCACAATCACGCATGCTCAGGAGACTACAAAAGATGTAGATTCTAGAGACAGTGATTTGGGTGGTGATGAGCCTATATGAGTCAGTCAAAGGTAGAGTTTGTGCTCCAAGTGGTTATCAAATTGGGTAAAGAGCATGATCGGGATGAAGCAAGGTTTCCCCCTCTCATCGACTCTCTTTGAACTTTACATCGATGAGTTCATATCCTTGACAGACTACCTAGGGGGTAAGGGATCCTTACTAGCTTATAGATATTGCTATATGCTGATGACATAGTTCTCATATCATCTTCAGCAGAGGGGCTGTAGAGACATCTAGAGGCCCTTAAGGTGCTTTGCAGAGAGAGACACTTGACAATCAACCTTGGGAAGACTAAGGTTATGGTCTTTAACACCTCACATGAATTACTTTGCCCAGTCAACTTCACCTACCATGGTGAGCTAGTGGAGATAGTGCGATTCTACACATAGCTACGAGAAGTCTTCATAGGACCCATTTTCATGCATCCCAAGCATGACTCACAGTAGGAGGGCAAAGTGCTTTGGCCCAACTAGAGAAATAGTGCTTACAAGCTCAATTTCAAGATCCACCAATGAATGGTTGGTTTTTGACATGTTAGTGTAGCCAAAAACCATGTATGTAGCACCCTTCTAGGGGAGTGATCTTCCGAAGATAGAGTGGAGGAGATTTGAGTGGCTACAAGTGACTATGGGGCCTAGGATGATTCAGAGTAAGCTCTCAGTCTTGCATGAGATAGTATAGGTAGTGTTCACCAAAGGTCGATGCCATCTTGCAAAAAATGACATTCATTCATAGAGTTTTGGACCTACCTCAAAGGAGACTACTAAGGCTGGCCCTGGAGTCATCATCGAGATGACTGGCAGAGTAATGTTTAGATGGATAGGTTTCCCCCCTTTTAGTACAGCATGGATGAACCTCTTGAGTCAATCCCACAAGATGAGATTAATCATATCATACGATTAGATCGTGTCCAACTCCATACATCCTGGACTTGGGGGGATCACAAGCTCCCCACCAAAACCCAATTCTATCATGACCACTTCTTGATAGTATCAAAGAAGGGATTCATCATCAGACCTCGGTATCTTGAGGACAGAGGAGTCTTGCATTCATTAAGGATTTGCATTGGACATATGCAAGTTTCATCCCATCAATTGAGGATTAAGGTGGGGAGAGCAGCAGGTATACCTAAACAGTAGTGGATCTATATGTTATGTACATTGGGAGTGGTTGAGATAGAGGAGCATTTTCTTTGTGCTTGCTCAGCCTACTATGAGATCCGAGGATGATACCACTATCTCTACCAAGAGGGGAATCGCTTTGGCCCACTCTCACGGCAGCTAATCCACTCTCACGGCTTTGGCCCCCACTCTCATGGTTGATCCACTTTCATGACTAGGCTTACATTGGTCACTAGGTCTACATTGGTCTTTATCTGCTTGAGATGCGCTAACACAAGGAGACTCTACTATGGTAGATTAGGGAGTAGCTGAGATCCTCGACCTATCACAACTTTGCTCAGGGGAGGGCGCCTGGGATGAGGGGTCACTTTGAACATAGCCCAGCGAGTTCAGAGATCAAGGAGACCATGACTCCCTCCCCACCATAGTGCAAGACAGCCCAACAGACACATATATATGATATTTTAACTGCTCACAGACGACGACCCACTATGGTATTTGGTTTTGGTTTTTGAATCCTAGCACTCAGCTTGCTTCAATTCAATTTGTGTTTGGGTTGTAAGTGATATTTGATTTTTGGTCAAGATATTGAGCTCTTTAGATCAGCATAGTCCTCAGCAAGGGTCCTAGCACACCCTTTTCTCCAGGCCATTGAGGCTTGTAAAAGTTTTCCCCTTTTTTGGTGTAGTTCAAATCATACCATATTTCCTTATTTTTTGCCATGCATCGCACATGGGCGTGGGAGAAAATGCCTTGGTGGAATTCTAGCTATGAAAATGGCATCCAATGGCCATGATACTTTGCATGGGCTTGTGAAAAGTATCATGGCCATTGGGTGCTATTTCCATGGTGAAGAAGCCATACTCCATGTTATTCACCATGCATCATGCATGTGCATAGAAAACCATGCCTTGGTGGTCATCTAGCCATGCAAATGGTATTTGATGGCCATTATAATTTTCATGGGCCTTAAAGTATATTATTTTAAGGCCCATGCAAAGTATCATGGCCATTGGGTACCATTTTCATGGTGAAGAAGCCATATTTTCATGTTTTCACCATGCATCACGCATGGGCATAGGAAAACATGCCTCTGTGGTCTTCTAGCCAAGAAAATGGTATCTAATAGGCATGGTACTTTTCATAGGCCTTAAACTCACCTATTTTAAGGCACTTGAAAAGTATCATAGCCATCGGGTACCATTTCATTGAAGAAGGCGTATTTCCACGTTTTCACTATGCATTAGGAATGTTAGATATGCTCAATGCCCCACCCTCCTGGTAACCACCAGTGGTCCAAGGTGATCAAATTTTAAGGCCCCCATATGAGGAGAATCCATGTGTGAGCCCGGGACATTGGATGGATCTTGACTTGCATGTCAGATGAGGTCTATCAATGAGATGGTAGAAAGGTGATTGTGTGGGAGCCCCTTATTCTTGCTAGGGCTCGGGGGGTCCTAGGGGGGCCAGCGGCCCCCATGGTGGGGGTTCGGGGGCAAGAGCACCCTAAGCAATGGTATAGGGAATATTCCTTGAATATTCCATGGACGACTAGTCCGTTCCATTGACTAGGTTGACTGGTCGGCTCCACTGACTAGGTTGACTGGTCAACTCCATCGACTACTGCCCTCATAGCTATAAAGAGGCAACCTCCCCAGTCGATTGTATCAGATCAGTTCAGATCAGATCAAATCAGATCTTCCAGCTAGTAGCTCTTCACCTAGTATCTGTCTAGATCACCATCTAAGCTCCACAGTGGGAGCACATAAGTGGACGGAGCCATCATTTGTACTACGTCAGTATTGAAGGAAAATTTTGTTCATCTCCAGTTTACTGTGTACTCTCTATTCTTTGTTCAATTTTTGTTCCACTGTGTTGTGTAATTTAATAAGGAAAACATGCCTTGTGGTCTCTTAGCCATGCAAATGGTATTCGATGGCCATTATGAGAAGCAAGAATGGAAGAAGAAGAGAGAGAGACAGAGAGCCACACAAGTTTTGGTGGGTGCAGAACCACCCTAATCTTCTTTTTCATTCATTTATATATGTGTTTGAGTATTGTACATAATGGGGGTAAAGGCACAGTGACCTTTAACCCCCACAACCTCCCACTTAAAGGACAATGTGCCTTTAAGGGAGAACAACCAGTGAGCATACTATCCAATGCCCATCAATACACGACAATACTCAAACCGCTAACTAGGTAGACTCTTCGTTAGCATATCTGTAGGGTTATCATCTGTATGAACCTTGACAAGCTCTATGCACTTGTCCTCAAGCACCTCCCTGATGAAATGGTACCTGACCTCAATGTGTTTGGTCTTTGCATGAAAGACCAGATTCCGTGCTAGCTGAATAGCACTCATGGAATCACTATGCAATGTCGGTACACTTGTATGAATCCCCAAATCTCCCACTAGCTGATCAAGCCATATAGCCTCCTTGCAACCCTCTGTGGCTACAACATACTCAGCCTCTGTGGTAGACAAAGCCATGCACTTCTGTGCACGGGACATCCACGACACTGCACCACCTGCAAAGGTGAACACATAACCAGAAGTAGATCTCCTACTATCCACATGCCCTGCATAGTCTGAATCTGTGTACCCAAGTACATGCATGTCTCCTTTACCAAAGCAGATACACATCTCCTTGGTACCCTTCATGTACCTCATGATGCACTTAACTGCCTCCCAATGCCTCTTTCCTGGATTAGCCATATACCGGCTAACAACGCCCACTGCAAATGCAATGTCTGGTCTAGTAGCTATCATAGCATACATAAGACTCCCAACCGCTGATGCATAAGGAACCTTGGCCATCATGGCCCTCTCCTCATCTGATTTGGGACTATCTGTATGACTCAGTTTCACATATGGAGGCAATGGAGTACTCACTGCCTTCCCCCCCTCCATATTGAAACGCTGCAATACTTTTGTAACATACTCTTTTTAAGAAATCCAAAGGAGTTTCCTACTCCGATCACGCGTGATGCGCATACCAAGAATATGACCTGCAAATCCCAAATCCTTCATATCAAAGGCCTCATGCAACTTGGCCTTTAATGCATCTAGCTCATAAGTATTCTTGCTAGCCAATAGCATATCATCCACATATAGTGCCAAGATTATCAGGCTATTATCCTTAGCCCTTTTAGTGTAGAGGCAGTGATCAATTTCACTTCTTCTAAAACCCTGGGACCGAATGAAAGCGTCGAACTTCTGATACCATTCTCTAGGTGCTTGCTTAAGACCATAGAGACTCTTCTTTAGCTTGCAAACTAAATGCTCTTTGCCCTTTTCTTCAAAGCCTTCTTGCTGCACCATGTAAATTTCCTCATGCAAATCCCCATGCAAGAAAGCTGTCTTGACATCCATCTGCATAAGCTCCATATCCTCTGATGCCACTAGTCCAAGCATGCATCTAAGTGTGGTCATCTTCACAACCAGAGAGAATATCTCATCAAAGTCCACACCCTTCTCTTGCTTGAACCCTTTAGCAACCAAACGGGCCTTATACCTAGGCACATCATCACCTGTGACCTTCATTTTGTAGACCCATTTACATGGCAATGATTTCTTTCCATGTGGCAAAGAAACCAAGTCCCAAGTCTTATTCTTCATAAGTGAACTCATCTCTGATTGCATAGCATACTCCCACTTGCGTTGATCCTCACGCATCATAGCCTCTCTATAGGAAGAAGGCTCCCCGCAATCAGTAAGCATCACATAGTCTACCCCTGGAACAAACCTATCAGGCGGTCTAGACACTCTAGATGATCTTCTCAAGGGCATTTCAGCTTGCTGTCCCACCTGCATATCAGCCACATTTGGCTCATCATTTCCACCAATAGATGATCCATCATCTACCCTTGATTGTATACCTGTGGGAGTACTTGGTGGTACCATTTCTTGCACATTTGGTGCATGGACAGCTTGCTGCCTGTCAACATATGCAGGTGGATTCACATCCTGGAAAGTGATTCTCCTCATTTCCACATCCCTCATGGGTGCCTTATGCATCTTCTTCTCATTGAAGACCACATCATGGCTGCGTATGATCTTCTTTGCTTCTGGATCCCAGAGACGATAGCCCATCTCTCCACTTTCACCATAACCCAGAAAGATGCATTTCCTAGACTTAGGATCTAGCTTCTTTCGAAGCTCTTTTGGCACATGTGCATATGCCTCACACCCAAATATACGCAAATGAGAGTAAGAGGGCTTCTTGCCACTCCATGCCTCTTCAGGAATACCACCATCTAAACTCTTACTAGGTGATCTATTGATCACATGCACTGCAGTCTTCATTGCCTCAGCCCAAAAACCACCAGAAAGACTTGCATTGGAAAGCATGCATTGCAACCTTTCTTGAATGGTACGGTTCATCTTTTCTGCAACTGGATTTTGCTCTGGAGTACGAGGGGAAGTGAGCTCCCTCTTAATCCCACGTGTATCACAGAAATGCTGAAAGTCATGAGAGAGATGCTCTCCACCATTGTCAGTCCGTAGGCATTTAAGCATTCTATCTGACTGATTCTCAACCAAGGCTAGAACACATCACTCTTCCGAGCTATAGCATAAGCCCACACTTTCCTAGTTGCATCATCAATGAATGTCACATAGTATTCAGCCCCGCCTAATGACCATGTAGGCATGGGACCACATACGTCTGAATGCACCAAATCAAGCATTTCAAACTCTTTCTTTCCCCTTCTTTTATGGGCTGATTTAGTTTGCTTCCCATAGAGACAATGCTCACAAAATTCAAAATCAGAGAAACTCAAATGCGGTACATAACCCAAACGGCATAAGAGTTTCATTCCATTCTGGCTCATGTGCCCCAACCTGCAATGCCACAAAGAAGTGCTTGGCTGCTCGGTTATTGCAACAACATGATCAAATACCCCTGATACATGTAAGGGATACAAAGTCCCACACTTGGCACCCCTGGCCAAAAGCATAGAGCCCTTTTAAATTTTCCAACTTTGAAAGCCAAAAGTGGTGTGAAAACCAGCATCATCTAGCTGACCCACTGAAATAAGACTCTTGGTCAGCTTAGACACATGTCTCACATGTTTCAAAAGAAATGCAGACCCATTTGCAAAAGAAAACTTTATGTCAGCTGCTCCCACTATGTCACATGCATAGTCATTTCCAAGATGCACACAACCTGTCTTTCCACTATCATAAGTGGAGAACCATTCCCTATGGGGAGTAACATGGAATGAAGCACCAGAATCCAAAATCCAATCCTGGGAATATGCATCATCTGAAGTGGTAAGCAACTCTGCATATAAACTAGACATGAAGAGAACGTCATTGTCACTATCATGTGTGACTGCATTGATCTCCTCGATCTTCACTTTTCCTTTGTCCTCCCTTGGACTCTCTTCCTTTTGATTTGCACCCCAATTTGCATTCTTTTTCTTATCCTTTTGCTCTCTTTTCAGCTTGTAGCAATCCTTTTTCATATGGCCCTTCTTGCCACAGTGGTAACACTCAATGTTCCATGCCCTGGATTTGCTACGAGACTTCCCTCTTTCTTGGGACTTCCCCCTGAACTGTGATCTGCCCCTTTGCACATTTAAGGCTGCATCCTGCTTGTTGCCATCCATAGACTTCCGTCTAATCTCCTCGGCCAACAAGCTACCCACAACATCATCAAATTTCAGTACTCCACCAGGTGCAGAGTTACTGACAGCTGTACAGAAGGTATCCCATGAGGATGGCAATGAACATAAGAGAAATATTGCCTTAGTCTCCGCATCAAAATTCATTTTCTGAGCCTGAAGCTGGCTGAAAATAATATTGAATTCATTCAAGTGAGAAGCAATGGAGACCCCTTCCTTCATCTGCAGCTCAAACAACCTCTTCATGAGGTAAACTTTATTAGAGGCAGTTTCCTTCTCATAAGTGGCACACAGTTTCTTCCACAAATCTTCCGTAGTCAGCTCATTTACTACTGTGAAATAAACTGACTCTGCAAGATGAAGTCTAATAGTAGACTTTGCTAATGCATCCAACTCATTCCAATCATCCTCAGACATATCCGCAGGTTTAGCTTCAATCCCTGCCAAGGGTTTAATCTGCTTCTTTTGAATAAGCACATCCCTTATTTGTTCTTTCCACAAAGAAAAGTTTGTCCCATCAATTTTTTTAATGCTGAAAAACTCCTTTTCAGACATGGAAGAGGATGCCATGATGCAAATAAAGCAAAATCCCAAATGCTAGTGCCTCAAGAGAGAATCACACCAAATACTAGGTGCACCCAAATGTGTATGCCACAATAGAGTGAAATATCACCAAAATTTAAAGCTCAAAGCATCAAAAGATGCATCTGACTCATGTGCATATACTATGCATCCATATGAGCAAATCTGGCCCAAAAGAAAATGCCAATAAGTGCCAAATGACTCAAGCATAAACACCGTCCACTGGCATATGCATCAATTATATCTCATCCAAGAGAGCATAGCACTATCAGTGCATCACCAACAATGTGTCAAAGCTGTCCCTCAGCATAAAATAGCATCCATGTGCAAAGCGTCCATAAAAAATAGCATCCCACAAGGCAATTTGGGCCTATCAGCGCATCCAACAAGGACCGCAATGCATCCAAATGGCCTATAAATCATCCATTGCAACCCAATGCATACCACGAATGAGCGCACACTGCTCAAACTGCAACCAGAGTGATCTGCATAAGGTATGCTCAAGAAATCATAGTCCCACGGTAATGAGCGCTACTGAAAATAGAACTTGAGATGCCTCAAAACATGGGCGCCATTGCATAATCGGACTCAGTAAGAAAATTTGCAAATATCTCTCTTCTGCCAGAACTCCAAAATCCCAACTGATGAATGAGAAATGGGAGTCAACACTTATCCACTGCCATGTGGCATAAATCTAAGATTTCAAAACCTTAGAATGAAAAATGCATAACAGAGAGACGAAATCGAATACATAGAGATCTATAACTCTGAAAATCCTCCACCGAATTGCGCAAGAACTGACAGGTAGGGGTTTTTGGGCGTCCGAAACGCAATGGGACAGACGGTTTTGGAAACCGTGGTCTCAATCACTGGGTCCAATACACGGACTGAAAAACGTTTTTGAAAACAGAGCTGTTTGTAAACTCCACCGGAGTGCAAATGATGAGCAACATAGAAGTTTTAGGACCTCCTGAGTCCACCAGAACTGACAGATCTGCAAATGGTTGCTCCAAACTTGAGTTCCAACACCCGGGCAAAAAACGCAGGAACTGACACAGTGACTCAGAAATCCAATGAAATGATCCCAGATTCAGGAATGAAGGTGTTTCCAGGCTCCTGAAGTAATGTGGACACCAAAGCAAGCAATAGTTGCCTCTACAAGTCAATATGGAGTCTCCGTCATCGAACGGAACAGGGAAAAGCTCAAAAAACGACTTTTTCTTTGAAATCTCTTAACAGGCTCTCAAAACCACTTCGCAAAGCCAAAGTGACTTTTCCAAAGGTTCCTCCAAGGTCTCTACACACTCGGATGTAAGTAAAGTCGCCCATAAAGCTTCCCACAGAGCTTCTCCTTCCTCTCACAGAGCTGCTGAGCTTCAAGCATTCACGCACGCTCAGCTAGATCACCCGGACTCTAATACCAGTTGAGAGTGCTCTCAACAGAAGCAAGAATGGAAGAAGAAGAGAGAGAGACAGAGAGCCACACAAGTTTTGGTGGGTGCAGAACCACCCTAATCTTCTTTTTCATTCATTTATATATGTGTTTGAGTATTGTATATAACCGGGGTAAAGGCACAGTGACCTTTAACCCCCACACATTATACTTTGTATAGGCCTTAACATCATCTATTTAAGACCAATACAAACTATCATGGCCTTTGGGTACTATTTCCATGGTGAAGAATCCATATTTCTATGTTTTTCATGTTAGGAGCAATGCAATAATAGAGCAACAATGGGAGAAGCGGAATGCATTAAATACACAATACAGAAAGCGCATAGAATGGAAGAGAAAGAGAGACACCGATAAATGTGGTTCAACCAGTGTGGGCTATGTCCACGGAGAAATAGCCAGTCCTACATTTTTCTTATCTAGTAAGCAAGAAGATCCAAGAGACAAGTAGTATATCCACTACTCTGTTGCTATATGAGACACACCCTTATTTTACAATTTTGTCCACACAACTCATGCACCAACTTTCATGTATTTTTGGCTTCCAAGGCATTGCTCCTAAGCCCCACCAAGGGGGGGCCTAATGCATATCATCAGTCCCCCTTGGAACCCCCCAACAACAGTCCTAGGGGGCATTGCCCCCCTCTCCCCCCTTCATTGAATGGGTATAAACTGCCAAAAAACAATCTATGAAAGAGATCACACACCACATACAACAATATCCCACTTGGATACTGATCATAGTAAATCCACCATTACTACTCTCATTGAAATTCTTTGGATCTGGCTATCTCTCATAGGTTACTCACTCTTTGGATCTGGCTATCTCTCATAGGTTCCTCATTCTTGAAGACCAATTCAAATTGAGCAAGAGCTCAACTTCTCCCTAGTTACCACCTTAGTCAGCATGTCTGCATGATTTTGGCTAGAGTGTATCTTCTCTAACTTCAATTGACCATCCTCCAAAACAGATAAGATGAAATGACATCTGGGATGTATATGTTTGGTTCTTGAATGGAGGGCTGAATTTTTTGTGAGATGAATAGCACTCTGGCTATCACTGTACAAGTTGCAATTTTCTTGCTTCTTCCCAATTTCCTCCATAAACTTCTGCAACCAAATCATCTCTTTTCAAGCCTCTGTAATTGCAAGGTATTTTGCTTCTAATTAAAAAATGCAACAACCTTTTGTAGCTGACTTGGGACACATATCCTTGCATAATCTGAAATGATTAGCTAAAGGTGTAGAAACAGGTTTTGCATTTCGTATTTCAAACCTATCCAAGGCCTTTTTAACATACTCAATCTGAGACAATATCAATTTGTGATTTTTTCTGTCTCTTGTCATTCTCATGCCAAGGATTTGCTTTGTAACACCCAAGTCCTTCAGTGAACATGTATTTGCCAACTTCCTCTTGAGCACATTTATATCCTGCATGCTAGAGCTTGCAATAAGCATGTTATCAATATAAAATAACAAGATCATGTATCTACCATTGTTTAGATTCTATTAATAAATAAAGTGGTCTTAATGACATCTAAAACCATATTCTTCCATAAACCTATTGAACTTCAAATAACACTACCTTGGAGCTTGCTTTAAACCATATAGAATTTTCTTCAACCTACGTATGTTCACACTTCAGCTCCCTCACCCAAGGCTAACTTAGAAAAGGATGCTCGGTGATTACCCAACCTATTGCTGTGCTCGGTAAAGATGCCCTCTCTTGCAATCCTAAGGATGGTATGCTCGAGTGTTGGAACGGAAGACAATATTCAAAACTCATACGTTGGCGTTAGCTGTTGCAAGAGAATCGTATACTGATGGGAGAATACCAAGTCTTACATACAATTAAGAACACATAAAGAATATGAAGTGCATTACAACAACAGAGCCAAGTACATGAGTAAGTAATATCAAGTTGTATTGGAACTCAAATTTTATTGAGAACAACCAAGCCACCTTTGCTTGCAATGAACTCTCCCTATCCTAGCAAGCTCAGATTAAATGAAGAGAACTTGGCACATTGCTCTCTTGTTCTCTTCTTTATCTATTACAAACATATGAACTACCTAACAAAACCTCCTTTTAAGTGAATATGCACTCGGTGCACCAACCCATATCTATTGATTGGTGGTGACACCGCAATATCCTGTACCTTCGCCGATTAAGGCTCCACCACTTTTGAGGTCGACACTTAGTTGTGGCTCCATGTTAGCCTAACCCAAGGCTCTTCTACCCTTGGCCATTTTGCCTCAGATACCCATGGCCATGTCCTTAGGGACTAGTAGGGACCAAGTGTTGCTCAAATGCAGAGGCTCCAAAGTTAAAGCCGTGTGGTCAACAATGATGCCTTCATCGGGGTGGAGGTTGGGGATGAATTGGCTGACAAGATGGGCCAACATCATTTGTGGTAGAAGCTCGAGGAGAATAGGGTTGCTCGCAGTGCCCTTTGGGTGGCCATGGGTATATTTTGCTAATGTCCACGTGGGGTCGCTCGGGGAGTGGCTTACTCCATAGTCAATGCATTGGCTACTAGATCTTTAGAAGGCTCATTGATGTTCAGGTGTGTTGTAAAATTTGTTTTGTAAAATTGGACCTGGCTTACCCACTCGGCCACTTCGTGCCTAGATCTTCACATATGTCATGTATATTATCCCACATCAACTTAGCCTCAATCACATAACTACTTATATGCTTTTTGAACTCCCACAAAAGGTTAGCATAACACGAAGGGAGATTGGGCATCGAAGGCTTAGGTAGTTGTCAGATCCAAGCAATGATTAACCTACGCTCCGTCTTGAAGATATTATCCTATCATTGGGCCCACTCCTCAACAAAATGGTTGAATGCATCTATTGCTTGGTCACATCAATACCACTGACTATACTAGCTTGAGAACACCTTGATGCATTGAGTGTAGGGGAGCAAACAACTCCATGTCCATTGTCTGTTGATAAATAGGGTAATGTATAGGCATCTCCTCTCGGACCCTGAGACTTGCTACAAAACTTCTGTAGTTGGGATTGCAGCAGGGAGACCCTGAGTGGGTAGGAAGAGCCATTTCTCTTAGACCTCCT
The DNA here is from genome assembly GCF_047967505.1 of Dipteris shenzhenensis. Lineage (NCBI taxonomy): Eukaryota > Viridiplantae > Streptophyta > Polypodiopsida > Gleicheniales > Dipteridaceae > Dipteris > Dipteris shenzhenensis. The sequence continues at coordinate 18,391,777 of NC_141616.1, forward strand.
ATTATCATAGAACAATCATCGGAGTCAGGTTGCCATGGAGAGCTAATGGCAAGTCCTTAGGGAGAATATGGTGCATGCGGCTCAAGCATTGAATTTTTGGCCAACCATTGGATCCCTCCCTAGGTACTCAACCATAATCTATTTCTTCAAATGCGGTACTAGGAGGATATGTCTAGATCATTTGAAGAACAAACAAAAGCCTATGAGATAGGCTGAGGCAGACTTGTCCGTGGAGAGTAAATCTCTTCAGGAGTAGTTGGATGGAAGGAATGCATTATACGAAGAGATGCTCCAAAACTACTCCCAATTACAATTGGATGGAAGGAATGCAATATACAAAGAGATGCTCCAAAACTACTCCCAACTGTTTAGGAGTAGTTGGGTGGAAGAAATGCACTATACGATGAGATGCTCCAAAACTACTCCCAACTACAACAACCCCACACCTATACTTAGGTAATCTACAGTGCGAGGTGGACAAGTTAAAATCACTCTCTACCAAGGCCAAGGATGAGCTAATGGACCTCATAGTTAAAGGACATTTAGCTATAGCATGCCCTACAATGCATGTAGTAGAAGGCCACCAATGCTTGATAGCAATAGGGAACTCAAACCTAGATTGAGGTCCTAGAAAAAGAGAATGCATGACTAATGCAAGTTGCTGTGGAGAACGAGGACCTAAAGGAGGAGAATGCATGATTATAGGCTTAGCTAGATCGGTATAGCTAAGTCTAGCAACTAGTTCCTCTCCTCCAAGCTTCTAATGAGCACCCTAACAAACTACCTTAGCAAATGGGCACCTCAGACCAGAAGTCAACTGAAGGAGGAGATGCTTCACATTCAAAGGCGATAGAAGGCATTATAGACCAGGATCTTCTCATGCTCAATTTAATAGGCCGAGCAAAGTGCAAGGAGATGGCCACCCAAATGCACTACAGTATAGGTAGAAAATTTAGTGGATACACATGAGGTGGGTGTACAGACCGTCGAGATGATGGAGGCAAGGGTGGTGGAGGTAGAGTGATGGTGGACAAGGTGGTACCACCCCTTTTTTGCTTGGTTTTTTGTGAGGGCTTGACATCGCCCTTGTCTGCTTTAACCTCCCTTTGCTCCTTAGGCATGGCTTTTGCTTTCTGGTACTTGGTCATCCCCTTGGCAAGTTAGGTGCCCTTCTAGCTGTTGGCCTCTTGGTTTCCCTCTTTTGGCTCCTTAGAGGTACCCTTGACACTGTTCCCCTCTGAGTTTTCTTGTTTTTGTTGCTCAGATTTGCCTTTGTTGCTATTACCCTTTAGCATTATCATGTGCTCCTTTGGCACCCTTCTCGGTCCCTTTTTCTTGCTTGGCACCCTTGTCCTATGCCTTCTGTTCCTGTGTCTCCTCTGCCTTCTCTTGTGCCTTCTGCTCAACACCTTAGTCAACCTCTCTTCTTGTGCCTTCATCATCGGAATATTTGTCCTCCTCTTTGTCTTCCCAATTGCTTGGCCCCCTCTTGGCCCTTGCCCAACCTATTTCTGACCTTGCTCTTCTATCTCTTTGTTGCCTGGTTCATCCTTTCGGTGTTTGTCATTTTGGACCCTGATGGCCTTGCTCCTCGTTAGTAGAGGTAATGCATTTGGCCAAGGTGCCCGTCCCAACACCATATGGTGTTACAACCTCCTACACATCCGCTTACCCTCATATAACTTCTAGGTGCACTTGCAAAAATTTGATGTTCTTGCTACTGTGTTGATGCTACTATGATGGAGTGAGTGGAGAGTGAGAGAGAGTAGGAGATAAGAGTCAACAATGTGTGGGTGTGAAGAATGGATCATGGGCACACCACAACCCATGAGTTTTATTCATGTGTTAGGGTTAGGGTGGAATCGGTTCAACGAACCGGTTTCACATTGTATACAAACTGTAAATGTTACATAGGGCCTTTACACCCCAACAACCTCCCACTTAAAGGCAATATGCCCGTAGGAGAGTGAGAGAAAAAAAAATACAGCAAGTATACAATGATATACAAGACCAACACAAATCTGAAAATGGCCTCATCCAACACCCATGAGTGATCTGCAATGTGCAAACCGCTCGGCATGTAAACTCTTCGTCAGAAGATCTGCAGGATTATCATCCGTGTGAATCTTGACAAGCTGAAGCAACTTGCCATCAATCACCTCACGGATAAAGTGGTACTTCACATCAATATGCTTTGTCTTTGCATGGAAAATAGGATTTCGTGCCAACTGGATGGCACTCTGACTGTCACAATGCAAGAACGGAACATCACCAAGGAATCCCAAATCTGCCACAAGCTGAGCAAGCCATAAGGCCTCCTTGCAAGCCTCAGCAACTACAACATACTCTACCTCAATAGTAGACAAGGCAATGCATCCCTATACATGAGATATCCATGAAATTGCACCACCTATAAAAGTGAAAACATAACCGGTAGTAGACTTCCGGTTATCTGGATGACCTACATAGTCTGAGTTTGTGTACCCATGAACAATGGCATCATGCTTACCAAAGCAAATGCACATCTCCTTCGTACCCTTCAAGTATCTCATGACACCTTTCATTGCATCCCAATGTTTCTTCCCAGGGTTTGCCATATATCTGCTAATGACTCCCACTACAAAGGCAATGTCGGGCCGTGTAGCAACCATGGCATACATGAGACTACCGCAAGCTGAAGCATAAGGTATCTTGGCCATCTTTGCCCTCTTAGAATCACTCTGCGGGCTGTCCTTAGCACTGAGTTTCAAATGTGGAGGCAACGGAGTAGAAATAGTCTTCCCCCCCTCCATATGAAACCTATGCAAGACCTTGCCAATGTATTCCTCTTGAGACAAATAAAGCAAATGCTAATTTCTATCCCGAGGGATACGCATACCTAAAATGTGGCTGGCATGTCCCAAATCCTTCATGTCGAAGGTCTGATGCAAACCCTTTTTCAAGACATCCATCTCCTTGAGAGATTTACCGGCAATAAGCATATCATCCACATATAAAATGAGAATTAGCAAACTACCATCTGATACCCTCTTGGTGTACAAGCAGTGATCTGTGTCACTTCGCCTGAAGCCTTGGGATTTCATGAAAGCATCAAATTTATGATACCATTCCCTTGGTTCCTGTTTCAAACCATAAAGGCTCTTCTTGAGCTTACACACAAGATCATCTTTCCCCTTTATTGCAAAACCCTCAGGCTGCTGCATGTATATCTCCTCATGGAGATCACCGTGAAGAAAAGCAGTCTTCACGTCCATCTGAACCAATGCCATGTTTTCATGTGCAACCAAGGCTAACATACTCCTTAAGGTAGTCATCTTAACCACAGGAGAAAAGATCTCATCAAAGTCAACACCATATTCCTACTTAAAGCCTTTGGCAACCAGTCTGGCTTTATACCTCGGCCTAGCATTTGGTATCTCTTTTAGCCTGTAAACCCATTTGCATGGCAATACTTTTTTACCATTAGGCAATGGCACCAAATCCCAAGTTTCATTTTTCTTCAGAGAATCCATCTCTGACTTCATGGCAAGCTCCCACTTGAGCTTATCATCCCTATGCATTGCTTCCTTGAAGCATGAGGGTTCACCACTATCCATAAGCATGACATAATCAGCCCCTGGGACAAACGTATCAGGTGGTCTTGTGATCCTAGTGGACCTCCGAACCCTATGCTCTTGACCTTCTGCTAGTTGTTCAGCCTACATATCATCATCATTTGGCATGTGTCCTTCAAGGTACAATTGTAAGATAATGTCAGGAAGCTCCTCAATCGGTGGCATAACATTTGGGAAATCGTTTCCCTCTTCCTATTGGTCATCAAGACCATCATTTGCAGCATGATTGGGCTGATTTTGGGGCTATTCTTGATGCGGTACAGCCCTCTCATTTTGATGTCTAGGATGTGCATCGTCATCATATACAACCCTTCTGCCTTCTGGAGCATTCATGGGCTGTTTGTGCATGCTATTTTCATCAAAGATCACATCATTGTTGCGTATGACTTTCCTTTGTGCGGGATCCCAAAGTCTATATCCCATCTCCCCATCATCACCATATCCTAGGAATACACACTTATGAGACTTAGGCTCGAGTTTGTTGCGCAAATCCTTGCGGATATGTACGTACGCTACGCAACCAAAGACTCACAGATGCTTATAAGAAGGAGGCTTTCCACTCCATATCTCTTCTGGCACCTTATTATCCAGCCTCTTATTAGGTGATCTGTTGATGAGGTGAATGGCCGTTTGCATGGCCTCTGCCCAAAATCCATGGGATAGTGCAGCATGTGACAACATTGACCGAACCTTCTCCTGAATGGTTCGATTCATACGCTTTGCAGTTCCATTTTGAGGTGGGTTATAAGGAGCAGTGATCTCTCTTTTAATACCCTTGGAGTCACAAAATGCATCAAATCCTTTGACACATACTCCCCTCCATTGTCAGAACGCAGGCATTTGAGTGTCTTACCCGTTTGGTTCTCAACCAAGGCAAGCCACTTCTTAAATTTCGTGAAGGTATCACTCTTCGAATGAAGAGGACTGGCCCACACTTTACGTGTGGCATCATCAATGAATATAACAAAATACTTTGCCCCCCCCGAGTGATAGATTTGGCATTTCACATGTCTCTGTATGCACAAGCTCTAACTGTGAGCTTTTCTTACCCAAACCCCTCTTATGAGGATACATATTCTATTTACCATAAATGCAATGCTCACAATTTTTCAATTCTAAAAATTTAAGAGACGGGATATAACCAAGACGAGACAACTCTTCCATTCCTTTGACACTCATGTGTCCAAGCCGGCTATGCCACAATGAAACCTTTGGCAGCTCGGCAACAGAAGCATCACCAGATACAACAAATTTTCTAGCAACTAATGGATAGAGAGTGTCCATCTTAGGACCCCTAGCAACAACCATGGAGCCCTTTGAGAGTGCTCTCAACGGAAGCAAGAATGGAAGAAGGAGAGAGAGCGAGAGAGAGAGACAGAGAGCCACACAAGTTTTGGTGGGTGCAGAACCACCCTAATCTTCTTTTTCATTCATTTATATATGTGTTTGAGTATTGTACATAACTGGGGTTAAGGCACAGTGACCTTTAACCCCCACAACCTCCCACTTAAAGGACAATGTGCCTTTAAGGGAGAACAACCAGTGAGCATACTATCCAATGCCCATCAATACACGACAATACTCAAACTGCTGACTAGGTAGACTCTTCGTCAGCATATCTGCAGGGTTATCATTTGTATGAACCTTGACAAGCTCTATGCGCTTGTCCTCAAGTACCTCCCTGATGAAATGGTACCTGACCTCAATGTGTTTGGTCTTTGCATGAAAGACTGGATTCCGTGCTAGCTGAATAGCACTCATGGAATCACTATGCAATGTCGGTACACCTGTATAATTCCCCAAATCTCCCACTAGCCAATCAAGCCATATAGCCTCCTTGCAACCCTCTGTGGCTGCAACATACTCAGCCTCTGTGGTAGACAAAGCCACGCACTTCTGTGCACGAGACATCCACGACACTGCACCACCTGCAAAGGTGAACACATAACCAGAAGTGGATCTCCTACTATCCACATGCCCTGCATAGTCTGAATCTGTGTACCCAAGTACACGCATGTCTCCTTTACCAAAGCAGATGCACATCTCCTTGGTACCCTTCATGTACCTCATGATGCACTTAACTGCCTCCCAATGCCTCTTTCCTGGATTAGCCATATACCGGCTAACAACTCCCACTGCAAATGCAATGTCTGGTCTAGTAGCTATCATAGCATACATAAGACTCCCAACTGCTGATGCATAAGGAACCTTGGCCGTCATGGCCCTCTCCTCATCTGATTCGGGACTATCTGTATGACTCAGTTTCACATATGGAGGCAATGGAGTACTCACTGCCTTCCCCTTCTCCATATTGAAACGCTGCAATACTTTTGTAACATACTCTTTTTGTGAAAGCCAAAGGAGTTTCCTACTCCGATCACGCGTGATGCGCATACCAAGAATATGACCTGCAAGTCCCAAATCCTTCATATCAAAGGCCTCATGCAACTTGGCCTTTAAAGCATCTAGCTCATAAGTATTCTTGCTAGCCAATAGCATATCATCCACATATAGTGCCAAGATTATCAGGCTATTATCCTTAGCCTTTTTAGTGTAGAGGCAGTGATCAATTTCACTCCTTCTAAAACCCTGGGACCGAATGAAAGCATCAAACTTTTGATACCATTCCCTAGGTGCTTGCTTAAGACCATAGAGACTCTTCTTCAGTTTGCAAACTAAATGCTCTTTGCCCTTTTCTTCAAAGCCTTCCGGCTGAACCATGTAAATTTCCTCATGCAAATCCCCATGCAAGAAAGCTGTCTTGACATCCATTTGCATAAGCTCCATATCCTCTACTGCCACTAGTCCAAGCATGCATCTAAGTGTGGTCATCTTCACAACCGGAGAGAATATCTCATCAAAGTCCACACCCTTCTCTTGCTTGAACCCTTTAGCAACCAATCGGGCCTTGTACCTAGGCACATTATCACCTGTGACCTTCATTTTGTAGACCCATTTACATGGCAATGCTTTCTTTCCATGTGGCAAAGAAACCAAGTCCCAAGTCTTATTCTTCATAAGTGAACTCATCTCTGATTGCATAGCATACTCCCACTTGCGTTGATCCTCACGCATCATAGCCTCTCTGTAGCAAGAAGGCTCCCCGCAATCAGTAAGCATCACATAGTCTACCCCTGGAACAAACCTATCAGGCAGTCTAGACACTCTAGATGATCTTCTCAAGGGCATTTCAGCTTGCTGTCCCACTTGCATATCAGCCACATTTGGCTCATCATTTCCACCAATAGATGATCCATCATCTACCCTTGATTGTATACCTGTGGGAGTACTTGGTGGCACCATTTCTTGCACATTTGGTGCATGGACAGCTTGCTGTCTATCAACATATGCAGGTGGATTCACATCCTGGAAAGTGATTCTCCTCATTTCCACATCCCTCATGGGTGCCTTATGCATCTTCTTCTCATTGAAGACCACATCATGGCTGCGTATGATCTTCTTTGCTTCTGGATCCCAGAGACGATAGCCCATCTCTCCACTTTCACCATAACCTAGAAAAATGCATTTCCTAGGCTTAGGATCTAGCTTCTTTCGAAGCTCTTTTGGCACATGTGCATATGCCTCACACCCAAATATACGCAAATGAGAGTAAGAGGGCTTCTTGCCACTCCATGCCTCTTCAGGAATACCACCATCCAAACTCTTACTAGGTGATCTATTGATCACATGCATTGCAGTCTTCATTGCCTCAGCCCAAAAACCACTAGAAAGACTTGCATTGGAAAGCATGCATTGCAACCTTTCTTGAATGGTACGGTTCATCTTTTCTGCGACTGGATTTTGCTCTGGAGTACGAGGGGATGTGAGCTCCCTCTTAATCCCACGTGTATCACAGAAATGCTGAAAGTCATGAGAGAGATACTCTCCACCATTGTCAGTCCGTAGGCATTTAAGCATTCTACCTGACTGATTCTCAACCAAGGCCAGCCATTTCTGAAATACCTGGAACACATCACTCTTCCGAGCTATAGCATAAGCCCACACTTTCCTAGTTGCATCATCAATGAATGTCACATAGTATTCAGCCCCGCCTAATGACTGTGTAGGCATGGGACCACATACGTCTGAATGCACCAAATCAAGCATTTCAAACTCTTTCTTTCCCCTTCTTTTATGGGCTGATTTAGTCTGCTTTCCATAGAGACAGTGCTCACAAAATTCAAAATCAAAGAAACTCAAATGCGGTACATAACCCAAATGGCATAAGAGTTTCATTCCATTCTGGCTCATGTGCCCCAACCTACAATGCCATAAAGAAGTGCTTGGCTGCTCGGTTATTGCAACAACATGATCAAATACCTCTGATACATGTAAGGGATACAAAGTCCCACACTTGGCACCCCTAGCCAAAAGCATAGAGCCCTTTTGAATTTTCCAACTTTGAAAGCCAAAAGTGGTGTGAAAACCAGCATCATCTAGCTGACCCACTGAAATAAGACTCTTGGTCAGCTTAGGCACATGTCTCACATGTTTCAAAACAAATGCAGACCCATTTGCAAAAGAAAACTTTATGTCACCTGCTCCCACTATGTCACATGCATAGTCATTTCCAAGATGCACACAACCTGTCTTTCCACTATCATAAGTGGAGAACCAATCCCTATGGGGAGTAACATGGAATGAAGCACCAGAATCCAAAATCCAATCCTGGGAATATGCATCATCTGAAGTGGTAAGCAACTCTGCAGATAAAGTAGACATGAAGAGAACATCATTGTCACTATCACGTGTGACTGCATTGATCTCCTCGATCTTCACTTTTCCTTTGTCCTCCCTTGGACTCTCTTCCTTTTGATTTGCACCCCAATTTGCATTCTTTTTCTTATCCTTTTGCTCTCTTTTCAGCTTGTAGCAATCCTTTTTCATATGGCCCTTCTTGCCACAGTGGTAACACTCAATGTTCCGTGCCCTGGATTTGCTACGAGACTTCCCTCTTTCTTGGGACTTCCCCCTGAACTGTGATCTGCCCCTTTAAACATTTAAGGCTGCATCCTGCTTGTTGCCATCCATAGACTTCCGTCTAATCTCCTCGGCCAACAAGCTACCCACAACATCATCAAATTTCAGTACTCCACCAGGTGCAGAGTTACTGACAGCTGTATGGAAGGTATCCCATGAGGATGGCAATGAACATAAGAGAAATATTGCCTTAGTCTCCGCATCAAAATTCATTTTCTGAGCCTAAAGCTGGCTGAAAATAATATTGAATTCATTCAAGTGAGAAGCAATGGAGACCCCTTCCTTCATCTGCAGCTCAAACAACCTCTTCATGAGGTAAACTTTATTAGAGGCAGTTTCCTTTTCATAAGTGGCACACAGTTTCTTCCACAAATCTTCCGTAGTCTGCTCATTTACTACTGTGAAATAAACTGACTCTGCAAGATGAAGCCTAATAGTAGACTTTGCTAATGCATCCAACTCATTCCAATCATCCTCAGACATATTTGCAGGCTTAGCTTCAATCCCTGCCAAGGGTTTAATCTGCTTCTTTTGAATAAGCACATCCCTTATCTGTTCTTTCCACAAAGAAAAGTTTGTCCCATCAAACTTTTTAATGCTGAAAAACTCCTTTTCAGGCATGGAAGAGGATGCCATGATGCAAATAAAGCAAAATCCCAAATGCTAGTGCCTGCAAGAGAGAATCACACCAAATACCAGGTGCACCCAAATGTGTATGCCACAATAGAGTGAAATATCACCAAAATTCAAAGCTCAAAGCATCAAAAGATGCATCTGACTCATGTGCATATACTATGCATCCATATGAGCAAATTTGTCCCAAAAGAAAATGCCAATAAGTACCAAATGACTCAAGCATAAACACTGTCCACTGGCATATGCATCAATAATGTCTCATCCAAGAGAGCATAGCACTATCAGTGCATCACTTGCAATGTGTCAAAGCTGTCCCTCAGCTTAAAATAGCATCCATGTGCAAAGCGTCCATAAAAAATAGCATCCCACAAGGCAATTTGGGCCTATCAGCGCATCCAACAAGGACCGCAATGCATCCAAATGGCCTATAAATCATCCATTGCAACCCAATGCATACCACGAATGAGCGCACACTGCTCAAACTGCAACCAGAGTGATCTGCATAAGGTATGCTCAAGAAATCATAGTCTCACGGTAATGAGCGCTACTGAAAATAGAACCTGAGATGCTTCAAAACATGGGCGCCATTGCATAATCGGACTTAGCAAGAAAATATGCAAATATCTCTCTTCTGCCAGAACTCCAAAATCCCAACCGATGAGTGAGAAATGGGAGTCAACACTTATCCACTGCCATGTGGCATAAATCTAAGGTTTCAAAACCTTAGTATGAAAAATGCATAACAGAGAGACGAAATCGAATACACAGAGATTTATAACTCTGAAAATCCTCCACCGAATCGCGCAAGGACTGACAGGTAGGGGTTTTTGGGCGTCCGGAACGCAATGGGATAGACGGTTTTGAAAACCGTGGTCTCAATCACTGGGTCCAACACACGTACTGAAAAACGTTTTTGGAAACAGAGCTATCTGTAAACTCCACCGGAGTGCGAATGATGAGCAACATAGAAGTTTTAGGACCTCCTAAGTCCACCGGAACTGACAGATCTGCAAATGGTTGCTCCAAACTTGAGTTCCAACACCCGGGCAAAAAACGAAGAAACTGACACAGTGAGTCAGAAATCCAATGAAATGATCCCGGATTCAAGAATAAAGGTGTTTCCAGGGTCCTGAAGTAATGTGGACACCAAAAGCAAGCAATAGTTGCCTCTACAAGTCAATACGGAGTCTCTGTCATAGAACGGAACAGGGAAAAGCTCAAAAAAACGACTTTTTCTTTGAAAGCTCTTAACAGGCTCTCAAAACCACTTCGCAAAGCCAAAGTGACTTTTCCAAAGGTTTCTCCAAGGTCTCTGCACACTCGGATGCAAGTAAAGTCACTCACAAAGCTTCCCACAAAGCTTCTCCTTCCTCCCACAGAGCTGCTGAGCTTCCAGCATTCACGCACGCTCAGCTAGATCACTCGGGCTCTGATACCAGTTGAGAGTGCTCTCAACGGAAGCAAGAATGGAAGAAGGAGAGAGAGCGAGAGAGAGAGACAGAGAGCCACACAAGTTTTGGTGGGTGCAGAACCACCCTAATCTTCTTTTTCATTCATTTATATATGTGTTTGAGTATTGTACATAACTGGGGTTAAGGCACAGTGACCTTTAACCCCCACACCCTTTACTATCTTCCACTTCTGAGCACCAAAAGTGATGTGATATCCCATAACATCAAGCTGTCCCTGTACTAATGAGATTCTTCTTAAGTTCAGGGACGTAGCGTACATCATGAAGCATGAAAGTTGAACCATCATAGAGCTGCAATTTCACGTCACCCATTCCCTCTATGAGGCATGCATGATTATCTCCCAAATACACATATTGAGGCTTCTGAACACGGTACTTGCTGAAGCTATTCTTGAAAGGAGTAACATGGAAAGAAGCCCCTGAATTAATCAGCCATGTGTTAAGATCTGAGAGACACCCCGCATGTAGAGAGTGTGCACTGATAGTAGAGGTAAAAAGAAGATCTGAAGAGCAATGGCTGCCATTAGACACATAATTCAGCTCCTCTATATTGACAGAAGACTTCTTAGAATGAGGCACAATGGCCTTCGAATCATCACTTGCATCTGCCTCTTGCTTGCCCTCTTTTTTTTTTGCTTTCAACTTCCAACATTGCTTTTTAAGATGTCCCTTTTTGCCACAATGATCGCATTCAACATCCTTTTTGGAGCGGGACTTGCTCCTACCATTTCTGTCTTGACTCTTGCCTCTATTCTTGGTTCGGCCATGTGCTTGCAATGCATTCCCTTTCCCACTCATATCTTCCTGCAGGATGGCACCCTCCACATCTGCCACATTTAAGAGAGGATTGGAGTTGCTCGTGGCTGTCCTAAAAGTGTCCCAAGATTCTGGCAATGAACCTAAGAGAATTACAGCCTGTACCTCCTCATCTAGTTTCAGCCCTTGTGCAAGCACTTGGCTGAATATGCTTTTAAACTCATTTATGTGTGCACTGACTGATGTTCCCTCTTTCATCTCGAGACTTGTATGCTTCTTGAGCCAATAAACCTTGCCTGTGGCACTCTTTTGAGAGTAAGTGTTCTCTAACTACTGCCACATTGCACATGCATTGGGTGAGAGTGCTCTCAACGGAAGCAAGAACGGAAGAAGGAGAGAGAGAGAGAGAGAGAGACAGAGAGCCACACACGTTTTTGGTGGGTGCAGAACCACCCTAACCTTCTTTTTCATTCATTTATATATGTGTTTGAGTATTGTACATAACTGGGGTTAAGGCACAGTGACCTTTAACCCCCACAACCTCCCACTTAAAGGACAATGTGCCTTTAAGGGAGAACAACCAGTGAGCATACTATCCAATGCCCATCAATACACGACAATACTCAAACCGCTGACTAGGTAGACTCTTCGTCAGCATATCTGCAGGGTTATCATCTGTATGAACCTTGACAAGCTCTATGCGCTTGTCCTCAAGTACCTCCCTGATGAAATGGTACCTGACCTCAATGTATTTGGTCTTTGCATGAAAGACCGGATTCCGTGCTAACTGAATAGCACTCATGGAATCATTATGCAATGTCGGTACACCTGTATGAATCCCCAAATCTCCCACTAGCCGATCAAAAAGCCATATAGCCTCCTTGCAACCCTCTGTGGCTGCAACATACTCAGCCTCTGTGGTAGACAAAGCAACGCACTTCTGTGTGCGAGACATCCACGACACTGCACCACCTGCAAAGGTGAACACATAACCAGAAGTGGATCTCCTACTATCCACATGCCCTGCATAGTCTGAATCTGTGTACCCAAGTACACGCATGTCTCCTTTACCAAAGCAAATGCACATCTCCTTGGTACCCTTCATGTACCTCATGATGCACTTAACTGCCTCCCAATGCCTCTTTCCTGGATTAGCCATATACCGGCTAACAACTCCCACTGCAAATGCAATGTCTGGTCTAGTAGCTATCATAGCATACATAAGACTCCCAACTGCTGATGCATAAGGAACCTTGGCCATCATGGCCCTTTCCTCATCTGATTTGGGACTATCTGTATGACTCAGTTTCACATATGGAGGCAATGGAGTACTCACTGCCTTCCCCCCCTCCATATTGAAACGCTGTAATACTTTTGTAACATACTCTTTTTGTGAAAGCCAAAGGAGTTTCCTACTCCGATCACGCGTGATGCGCATACCAAGAATATGACCTGCAAATCCCAAATCCTTCATATCAAAGGCCTCATGCAACTTGGCCTTTAATGCATCTAGCTCATAAGTATTCTTGCTAGCCAATAGCATATCATCCACATATAGTGCCAGGATTATCAGGCTATTATCCTTAGCCCTTTTAGTGTAGAGGCAGTGATCAATTTCACTCCTTCTAAAACCCTGGAACCGAATGAAAGCATCAAACTTCTGATACCATTCTCTAGGTGCTTGCTTAAGACCATAGAGACTCTTCTTCAGTTTGCAAACTAAATGCTCTTTGCCCTTTTCTTCAAAGCCTTCCGGCTGCACCATGTAAATTTCCTCATGCAAATCCCCATGCAAGAAAGCTGTCTTGACATCCATTTGCATAAGCTCCATATCCTCTGATGCCACTAGTCTAAGCATGCATCTAAGTGTGGTCATCTTCACAACCGGAGAGAATATCTCATCAAAGTCCACACCCTTCTCTTGCTTGAACCCTTTCGCAACCAATCGGGCCTTGTACCTAGGCACATCATCACCTGTGACCTTCATTTTGTAGACCCATTTACATGGCAATGCTTTCTTTCCATGTGGCAAAGAAACCAAGTCCCAAGTCTTATTCTTCATAAGTGAACTCATCTCTGATTGCATAGCATACTCCCACTTGCGTTGATCCTCACGCATCATAGCCTCTCTGTAGCAAGAAGGCTCCCCGCAATCAGTAAGCATCACATAGTCTACCCTTGGAACAAACCTATTAGGCGGTCTAGACACTCTAGATGATCTTCTCAAGGGCATTTCAGCTTGCTGTCCCACTTGCATATCAGCCACATTTGGCTCATCATTTCCACCAATAGATGATCCATCATCTACCCTTGATTGTATACCTGTGGGAGTACTTGGTGGTACCATTTCTTGCACATTTGGTGCATGGACAGCTTGTTGTCTATCAACATATGCAGGTGGATTCACATCCTGGAAAGTGATTCTCCTCATTTCCACATCCCTCATGGGTGCCTTATGCATCTTCTTCTCATTGAAGACCACATCATGGCTGCGTATGATCTTCTTTGCTTCTGGATCCCAGAGACGATAGCCCATCTCTCCACTTTCACCATAACCTAGAAAGATGCATTTCCTAGACTTAGGATCTAGCTTCTTTCGAAGCTCTTTTGGCACATGTGCATATGCCTCACACCCAAATATACGCAAATGAGAGTAAGAGGGCTTCTTGCCACTCCATGCCTCTTCAGGAATACCACCATCCAAACTCTTACTAGGTGATCTATTGATCACATGCACTGCAGTCTTCATTGCCTCAGCCCAAAAACCACAAGAAAGACTTGCATTGGAAAGCATGCATTGCAACCTTTCTTGAATGGTACGGTTCATCTTTTCTGCAACTGGATTTTGCTCTGGAGTACGAGGGGATGTGAGCTCCCTCTTAATCCCACGTGTATCATAGAAATGCTGAAAGTCATGAGAGAGATACTCTCCACCATTGTCAGTCCGTAGGCATTTAAGTGTTCTACCTGACTGATTCTCAACCAAGGCCAGCCATTTCTGAAATACCTGGAACACATCACTCTTTCGAGCTATAGCATAAGCCCACACTTTCCTAGTTGCATCATCAATGAATGTCACATAGTATTCAGCCCCGCCTAATGACCGTGTAGGCATGGGACCACATACATCTGAATGCACCAAATCAAGCATTTCAAACTCTTTCTTTCCCCTTCTTTTATGGGCTGATTTAGTCTGCTTCCCATAGAGACAATGCTCACAAAATTCAAAATCAGAGAAACTTAAATGCGGTACATAACCCAAACGGCATAAGAGTTTCATTCCATTCTGGCTCATGTGCCCTAACCTGCAATGCCACAAAGAAGTGCTTGGCTGCTCGGCTATTGCAACAACATGATCAAATACCCCTGATACATGTAAGGGATACAAAGTCCCACACTTGGCACCCCTGGCCAAAAGCATAGAGCCCTTTTGAATTTTCCAACTCTGAAAGCCAAAAGTGGTGTGAAAACCAGCATCATCTAGCTGACCCACTGAAATAAGACTCTTGGTCAGCTTAGGCACATGTCTCACATGTTTCAAAACAAATGCAGACCCATTTGCAAAAGAAAACTTTATGTCACCTGCTCCCACTATGTCACATGCATAGTCATTTCCAAGATGCACACAACCTGTCTTTCCACTATCATAAGTGGAGAACCATTCCCTATGGGGAGTAACATGGAATGAAGCACCAGAATCCAAAATCCAATCCTGGGAATATGCATCATCTGAAGTGGTAAGTAACTCTGTAGATAAACTAGACATGAAGAGAACGTCATTGTCACTATCATGTGTGACTGCATTGATCTCCTCGATCTTCACTTTTCCTTTGTCCTCCCTTGGACTCTCTTCCTTTTGATTTGCACCCCAATTTGCATTCTTTTTCTTATCCTTTTGCTCTCTTTTCAGCTTGTAGCAATCCTTTTTCATATGGCCCTTCTTGCCACAATGGTAACACTCAATGTTCCATGCCCTGGATTTGCTACGAGACTTCCCTCTTTTTTGGGACTTCCCCCTGAACTGTGATCTGCCCCTTTGCACATTTAAGGCTGCATCCTGCTTGTTGCCATCCATAGACTTCCGTCTAATCTCCTCGGCCAACAAGCTACCCACAACATCATCAAATTTCAGTACTCCACCAGGTGCAGAGTTACTGACAGCTGTACGGAAGGTATCCCATGAGGATGGCAATGAACATAAGAGAAATATTGCCTTAGTCTCCGCATCAAAATTCATTTTCTGAGCCTGAAGCTGGCTGAAAATAATATTGAATTCATTCAAATGAGAAGCAATGGAGACCCCTTCCTTCATCTGCAGCTCAAACAACCTCTTCATGAGGTAAACTTTATTAGAGGCAATTTCCTTTTCATAAGTGGCACACAATTTCTTCCATAAATCTTCCGTAGTCTGCTCATTTACTACTGTGAAATAAACCGACTCTGCAAGATGAAGTCTAATAGTAGACTTTGCTAATGCATCCAACTCATTCCAATCATCCTCAGACATATTTGCAGGCTTAGCTTCAATCCCTGCCAAGGGTTTAATCTGCTTCTTTTGAATAAGCACATCCCTTATTTGTTCTTTCCACAAAGAAAAGTTTGTCCCATCAAACTTTCTAATGCTGAAAAACTCCTTTTCAGACATGGAAGAGGATGCCATGATGCAAATAAAGCAAAATCCCAAATGCTAGTACCTGCAAGAGAGAATCACACCAAATACTAGGTGCACCAAATGTGTATGCCACAATAGACTGAAATATCACCAAAGCTCAATGCTCAAAGCATCAAAAGATGCATCTGACTCATGTGCATATACTATGCATCCATATGAGCAAATCTGGCCCAAAAGAAAATGCCAATAAGTGCCAAATGACTCAAGCATAAACACTATCCACTGGCATATGCATCAATAATGTCTCATCCAAGAGAGCATAGCACTATCAGTGCATCACCAACAATGTGTCAAAGCTATCCCTCAGCATAAAATAGCGTCCATGTGCAAAGCGTCCATAAAAAATAGCATCCCACAAGGCAATTTGGGCCTATCAGCGCATCCAACAAGGACCGCAATGCATCCAAATGGCCTATAAATCATCCACTGCAACCCAATGCATACCACAAATGAGCGCACACTGCTCAAACTGCAACCAGAGTGATCTGCATAAGGTATGCTCAAGAAATCATAGTCCCACGGTAATGAGCGCTACTGAAAATAGAACCTGAGATGCTTCAAAACATGGGCGCCATTGCATAATCGGACTTAGCAAGAAAATATGCAAATATCTCTCTTCTGCCAGAACTCCAAAATCCCAACCGATGAGTGAGAAATGGGAGTCAACACTTATCCACTGCCATGTGGCATAAATCTAAGGTTTCAAAACCTTAGTATGAAAAATGCATAACAGAGAGACGAAATCGAATACACAGAGATTTATAACTCTGAAAATCCTCCACCGAATCGCGCAAGGACTGACAGGTAGGGGTTTTTGGGCGTCCGGAACGCAATGGGATAGACGGTTTTGAAAACCGTGGTCTCAATCACTGGGTCCAACACACGGACTGAAAAACGTTTTTGGAAACAGAGCTATCTGTAAACTCCACCGGAGTGCGAATGATGAGCAACATAGAAGTTTTAGGACCTCCTAAGTCCACCGGAACTGATAGATCTGCAAATGGTTGCTCCAAACTTGAGTTCCAACACCCGGGCAAAAAACGCAGGAACTGACACAGTGAGTGAGAAATCCAATGAAATGATCCCAGATTCAAGAATGAAGGTGTTTCCAAGCTCCTGAAGTAATGTGGACACCAAAAGCAAGCAATAGTTGCCTCTACAAGTTAATAGGGAGTCTCTGTCATCGAACGGAACAGGGAAAAGCTCAAAAAACGACTTTTTTCTTTGAAAGCTCTTAACAGGCTCTCAAAACCACTTCGCAAAGCCTAAGTGACTTTTCCAAAGGTTTCTCCAAGGTCTCTGCACACTCGGATGCAAGTAAAGTCACCCACAAAGCTTCCCACAAAGCTTCTCCTTCCTCCCACAGAGCTACTGAGCTTCCAAGCATTCACGCACGCTCAGCTAGATCACTCGGGCTCTGATACCAGTTGAGAGTGCTCTCAACGGAAGCAAGAACGGAAGAAGGAGAGAGAGAGAGAGAGAGAGACAGAGAGCCACACACGTTTTTGGTGGGTGCAGAACCACCCTAATCTTCTTTTTCATTCATTTATATATGTGTTTGAGTATTGTACATAACTGGGGTTAAGGCACAGTGACCTTTAACCCCCACATTGGGCATATCCTGTATTCCAGGAAGATGAGAATCCACAACTGATAGCATGAGTGTGGAATGTGTAAGCTCATCTATGTTGAGCCACTGCTCATCACTAATGGCGGAGGGCTTGACACCCTTTTCCCTTATAGGGAGATGGTGACTCTTCTGCAACAAAACATTGTACACCTGGGTCCTCCAGATGTCATAATTCTTAGCACCCTCAAGCTTCCGGATGTGGAGCAAAGATGAGCTCTCTCCTGATGAAGCCATATCAGCAAATAGAACCAAGAAGTAAAGTGTGTGACTCCTTGCAAGCACTTAGAAGTGCTTAGCAAAGTATCTCCAAAGCGCGGAAACACTCCCAGATAAATAACACCTCCCACTTACTGCAATAACGGTACAACAAGCTTTAATGACAATTATAGCACTCAAAAATGTGGTATAGCAGTAGGAAAGCTCCACCAAAACTGTCCAAAAATAGTAAATGATGGAACAACACCAAAAAACGAGTGTTTGAGGACAAAATGAGACTCAAACAGTCCCGAAACTATCCCAAAACAGTGAATTACTGTTATACTCAGAAAATGGCACAATCTCCCCAACTTAAAGTGCTCAATTAGTGATCAAAAGGCATGTAACAGACCCCCAAACTATGGCAAACAATTCAGAACTGCAAATAGGCAAAAGCCCCTTGATTTGAACACTTTTGTTGAGATTTTATGGCATGTACTTCCTGCTGCAGTTTGTCCAATGCACAATAACACCTCTGTCTTCAAAAGCCCCTTGATTAGAGCTCAATTTCTGAACATGTGAGGCATGTACGGCATCCAATAGCTTCCTCCTAAATGCATATGCATCCAAACCACAAAAGCCCTTTTAATGACAAGTGCTATCCAAGCACAATAGGCATCAAAAGTGCTCTCAATGCATTAATAGCATACCCACTGGTGCAATCACAGTGTTATGTGACGAATGTCGTGCAATATCACTGCCAAAGTGCCCAATGTGATAGGTACCTGCGAACCACGACTCCCCAAGTGGACTATATTCACAAGGAGGGTCTAGAGAGTAAGTACCTTAAGAGTCAGGAGTTTTCGAAGTGTCACAAAATCACCGTTGGATGCTCACGCTGTTCTGTGTCATGCAACATTCTGACAGTCAGCTTCTGCACCCGCTGCACGGTTCTGCGCGTGCGACCTTCTCTGTGCACTCTTTACCTCTGCATAGTGCTCCGTCGTCTTGCTCATCATGCTTTTGCATCTTCTCAGCATTCGGTTGGAGTTGCTTCACATGTGGTTATCGTCAGGTATTCAGGGTTGTCGCCAAGTGTGCGGGGGGTGTGGGGGGTGTGAGCTCCCAGGCTCTGATACCAGTTGATGGAGTGAGTGGAGAGTGAGAGAGAGTAGGAGACGAGAGTCAACAATGTGTGGGTGTGAAGAATGGATCATGGGCACACCACAACCCATGAGTTTTATTCATGTGTTAGGGTTAGGGTGGAACCGGTTCAACGAACTGGTTTCACATTGTATACAAACTATAAATGTCACATAGGGCCTTTACACCCCAACATATTACACATTCTCATTTTCTATAACCTTTGGAATTTCATCTCCTATGATTTCATCAAGAGTTGGGTATTTTGTGTCTACATTTTATTTCTTTCTTGTCTACAAGTGATCTTTATACATAACAATCTCATTGAATATAACATCTCTGTTCCTAATGATTTGTTACTTTCATATCCAAGAGATGATAACCAAACTCACTACCTCAATATCTAATAATGATGGAGTCCTTGGATTTTGCCTCAAGCTTTGCTCTCATTTCCTTATCAACATGGACAAATGCATCACAACAAAAAACATTCAGAAAAGAATAGTTAATATTTTTACATGTCCATGCCTCTTCTAGAATGCCACCATCCAAGTACCTGAAGGTGATTTGTTTATGAAGTAAACAACTGTATTCACTGTTTTAGCCCAAAGCTGCAAGGGCAACCCTTCATGTAGTCTCATGCTCCTTGCATGATCCATGATGGTTCCATTGACCCTCTTTGACACATGATTTCTTGTGGCATTATTGGAGTTGTCTTCTCTCCACAAATATTATTGTATGAATAGTAACTATCAAACTCTTTGGTGCACCATTCACCTTCTTCATCTACTCTGAGACCTGTTAAAGTCTTCTTGCATGGGATGAAATAAGCTTGCTTGCTAAAGCGATCTACTATCATCCATATCATATCATTTTGATTCACTGTAGTAGGAAAACCTATTATGAAATCCATGGATATTTGTTCCCAGGGTTGCGTAGGAATAGGCAAAGGTATTAGGAATCTAGGAGTCTTTCTTTTGTAACTCTTGATCTTTTGACAAGTGATGCATTCGGCTACAAACTTAGTCACATCGTTTCTTATAGCAGACCAATGAAATTCTCTTGCTATCACTTGTAAAGTGGCAGTCACTCCCCTATGTCCCATATATGGTGGTTGGTGCATTTCTTCCATTACAATTTGTCTAAAGGGTCAAGTGATGTATAATTTCTTTTGATAAAGGAGGTATCCATCATTGCATGAATAATCCAACATAGGATTCCAATTATTATTCTCTAATTTGTTCCATATATCGAAAAAGTCTGGATCCTCTTGATAAGAATTCTTCATACCTTCAAAAGGCTGGGTCTCTATAGCAATGATGTGATTAATACTTGGCTTTCTACTAAGAGCATCAACAACTACATTTTCTTTTCCAGGCTAATACTGAATCATGGACTGAAAACTTTTTATAAATGATGCCTACTTGATGTGCCTATTGGATATTAGTGGCTGAGTCAACAAATGCTTGATACTTTGCTGATCGGTTTTGATAACAATAAGGCAATGGATTGTGGGCATAAGATCAAGACCATGGGTCAATGCCTATCAGATTGGCAGAATCATAGATTTAATAAGGGCGGCGGGTTAGATAGCGGTCATAAATTAGGTCATGGGGATAGGGGCTAAGACGGCGGGTCAATGAAGATTTGACCATGGAGAAAGCACTATGGCGATGGATTGGGGGGTTAATGCTATGACGACAATACGTGGGGATAGGAAATGTCTAGGAACATGAATTTTGCCGACTTCTATTTGGTGATTTCTGGTGATTTCTGAGTTTTTGTTCCATCTCTAAGTGTTTGTGGGTGATATGCACTACCTAAACCACCTATACTAAACAAAAACATCAAATTTGGGTGCATGAACAAGAAATCTTTTCAAGTTGGGTTGTCCATCAAGAACCATTTTGAAATTGAGCTTTCATCTACATTTTAAAGTGTTTTTTAAAGGATTTTCTATCATACACACCTTAGCAATCTTCTAAACTACCTTCCTATCACTTCAAAACACTAACAAACATAAAAAACAAGATTCCCATGCTCAAAAATGCTTTCCAACAGAAAATGAAAGTTTTTATCTTTTTTTCATCCGAACACACACTTCTTCACTCCTTCCACTCCTGCAACTCCACTAACAAAGCTACAAGCTAAGCTTAAACAACGTGCAATGTGTAAATGACGAGAGAAGGCAAGTGCAACGCAAAAGCATACATTGAATGCCTTGACAGCAGCGCCAAAGATGTGTAGTCTCAATGGTGACTCACGTGCCATGGGGATCTTGAAGGAAATACGATGGAGCCTCCATTCCAAGCTACTCCTTGTGAGAGCAATGCAAAGAATGAGCCATCCGTATGTGTCACTCAAGCGGCTCCTAGATTGTTGCAATGTGGGAGAAGGGAGAAAGAGGGAAGGGGGAGAAGGGAGAGAAGAGGGAGAAGGGGAGAAGAGAGGGGAGAAGGGAAGGAGAGAGTAAACGGGGATGGAGTGTCAAACACAAAGGCACTACAAGGGAAACAAGAGAACACCCAAAGAAACTCTTGGAAGAGAAGAGGGAGCATGTATTCCAAACTTGTGCATACAACAATGAAGACCAAAGTCAACCATTTGGCCTTTTATACAAGTCACCTTTTGAAGGGAGGGCCAACCCTTTTCCTTTTTGCACTCTCCCTTTCTTTACATTCACAAGGCTCTTGGCCCCATAGGGTGCCAAGGCAACTTCTCTATCCTTTCCTTACCTCTTTCTATTGCGGCTCTTGTTGTTACGCCTCTCCGTGTGTCAAAAATAGCACTTGTGTTAACCATATAAGAGAGCTTGGGACAAGAGCTTAGGACAATCCTGGAATTAGGAGGACCTCCTAATCGGGACCCAAATAGCACTTGTGTTAACCTTGCCCATTCGAGTCCTAAGCAATTTGAGGCTCAAAACCTGGATGTGAGGCTCAAAACATGGAGTGGCGAGGTCAATCTTGAGCCATTTGTGGCTCAAAACCCATAAAGCCTGTAACTGTACTCCCTCCATGGTTGTGACCATTAAAGTAAATCACGAAGCCTAATAACCTCTAATCTCTCATTACCATGCATTCTGTGAGACTGTACTCTATGGCTATTAACAGCAAGAACTTTTGTAGCTGCTTTAGCCATTCTTGTCCCAATGGCAGTGAAAACTGTCACCTGTACTCCATAATCCGTGAAGTTGTGCAATTTCATAGTATCTTGGATCCTTCTCTTTTGGAGGGTGCACATGGTAGATTTCTATGCAAAGGACTCTGGTTTCTATGCAAAGGACTCTGGTTTGTGAAACCACTCCTATTCCATTTGACCTAGCAATGGAACAGAAATGGCATGGGAGGAGGAAGGGGTAGAGTGATGGAGAGTGGAGGTAACCTCTGTGAGCTCCTCAGTGGAGAAGAGGTTGTGAGTAGATACTGAGTAGGAGGAGATGGTGGATATGTATGAAAATTGTGAGCATGGGTGTTTGAGGAAGTTTTTGGGGGCTATGAGAATTTGAAGAAAAAATTAGCAGAGTTTTGATACGACAAAAAGTGAGGTTCTAAAAATGAGGCAGGTTGTTTGTATAGGGGACATAGTAAAGCAACAAGTCAAATTTAGTAAATAGTGCAGCGGATGACTTTATTAAAGCAGTGACTAGTGTTAATCTAGATTTATAGCAGTGACTCAGTGTTATTAAAGCAAAGGGTGGGCATTATAAAAGCAATGATTGGCTTTATTGAGATTGCATGTCCTTGCATTAGAGGTGGGCGTTTTATCATTATAACATCGAGTAGCATTAATTAGTTGACCGGTGTTATCTATATAGCAGCAGCTGAAGTAGTTGTTGTGTTATCAGTCACACTGCATTAAGGTTATTGTAGCGACTCAACTTTTAAAGACCCTAGTGATGATTTTGACTATTTGACTCACCCTATTAGGCTACACCTAAGTGTGTGCAAGTTCATATGACATGGTGCAGACAAGGTGTCAGAAAGAAAGTGAGCAGTATGAATTGCAGTGTGGTTGTGTATGATGACTGACATAATGATTGAAGTGCGAGTGGACACATGATGACTACATTCAAGGATACTAATGACACTTGTCCTCTCTCAATGCATAACAAGTTAAGGCTTGTCATCTTAGACAATTCACCTCAATCATCAAGTGCCAAAGGGAGCTGCAAGGCCCTTCCCACCCTGGATAAGGTGGATGAGATCGTTGCAAATAGCACTTCATCAAGGAAGTCTCTACAGTGACACAAGATGTTTAAAGAGGACCCGACTTGGCCTCAAGCTATAATGAAGAACCCTAGTCCTAGGGTAAAGAACCGATTGATGAACGACGAGATGCAGCTAGGCTCGCCGAGTTCCTGTCCATGGAGATCAAGATGCCCATAGCATCCCTGCTAAAGGGAATCCCATCCTTTGGAGAGATCTCTCCAGTTGGATGAATGGGCAGATGGTCAACCAGAACACGTGTACACCGATTCTGTCAAAGCCTCACATGAAGAGCCGAATGTGCTAAAGATATCGATCAAAAGCTGGGCCAGTACTTTGACAACGATGACACAAATGCCGCAATTTTATTTTTTTGCCAAAACAAGAAGGCCACGACTATCTTGGATGGTAGAGTGGGTGTCAGTGTCATCATGAAGTAGTGTTGGGCAAAATGTAAAAACCTGAGATGGAAAGCACCATTGTGATTGTGAAATTAGCTGATGGTGTGATAGCCCAGTACTATGGTCCCTTAACATTGCATACCTTACAAGCCATCCATTTGGAAAAGAAACTAAAACTAGAGGTCACTTGTATGAAGCAACAGGCCATACAAGAGCCTAGAGCACATCAGACCAAGGCAAAGAATTTAGGAATTATAACTATTTATAAAGCATCCGTGGAAGGTTTACATCCTGTGTAAGACCTAAAAGATGCTACTACAAGCATGCAATCCGATTTCAAATTGTGCAGGGAAACTATTTGATCAACCAATGCATTCATTGATCCGGGTGCCTAATGCTGATCTCCTACAATATGTGTATTCACCTCCTAACCTTCAAGGTAACATTGGAACCCACACCTATTATGGTTCGTGCGGTAAATGGCAAGATTTCCCCCAATATTGGTTATATTGAGGTTCCTTTGCCTGTTAACAACCATTGTGTGGCAAGTCAATTTTATGTTATGCCAACAGGTGCCATGGACAAATAGGTAATTCTAGGGAGGACATGGTGTTGGGCAGTCAATTGCTAGATTGAATGGAAAGAACAAACGTCTACCCTAACAAACAATGGCCGCACATCAGTCGGATTGATAACAGGATTCTCACTCCAACATCCTCTATGGTCACAAAGGCTGGCAAGCGACCTATGGACCCCGCAGTTCAACAAGTGCTTCCTCATCAACTACATCCTCTACCCTAGATCCATACCCCAGATCCAACCACAATTACACCCAAGAAGGATAAGGGTCATAACTCAGTTGCATGAAGCACACATACAGGGAAGGGCTCATGTGGCTCCTGAAGGACTTAAATATTGATTCCTCTTTCCAGGTTCTACTAATAAGAAAGAGCCAAAGTACAATTCCTGTTGAGATATCGAGCTCCACTCGTGATATGCCAGGGTGACCGTTTTGTGTATTTATGTCACTGACTTGTTAGCTGCAGATGCGATTGGTACACCGCCCATGAATAATAGCTAGATGACAGCTATCTTTATGTACTCTAGTTAGTGGCTCAGTTAGTATGCCACCTTAGTTAGCTGAGTTTGGTTTGAGGCCCACATATAGGTTTCACCTATTCTTTTGTACTTAGAGTTCTTTTGGCTTACACAACTAAGAAGAGGAAAACTATTTTCAGCCTCCACCTTTGTGTATATTCCCCCATTGTGTGTGTGAGAAAGCTGCAAGTGAGATTCCCTCCTTCTCTCCCACTCTCTTCACATGGTATCAGAGCTCGGTTCGTGGTAAGGAGCTCAAGAAAGCAAACCAAGTTCGTGGTGTCCTAGTAGGAGGATCAGTGTTGCTTTCCTTTTTTTTCGAGTTTGGGAGCAAATCTCTGCAGATAGCACAACTGCAAAGTGCAAGAGTGCACTGTCTCAGATTGGGATGCCCTTCGTGATGTGGTGAGAGGGCAGTATATGCTACGGGCAAGGGCAAAGCCCTAAGTGAAATTATTTCTTTTATTCGAGGCCATTTCGGGGCCCTTTTGGTGGCGGAAGTTTTCTGCAGGCACTCAGTAAAGTGCCTTGTCTTTGTTGTGCGACCACTGTTCTGCAGGTTGGTGAAAAGTTATCGTAAAAATTACATCGTATGCCTGTGCACAGAGATATTGGGAGTGAAAAAATAATTCTTATTGCCTATTGATGCATAATCGTCACTAGGAAGTGACTGAGTGGTCAAATACCACTCTCGTCAGTTTTGCAGATTTGCCCTTGTGAGGCAGAAGTTGTGTTTTTTTGCAGTGACAGAATATTTTGCAATGTTCTATAATGGCGTCTGATGCTCTTTCATAGATTGTCACTGAAAAGCTTGACAAGAACAACTTCCAAGCATGGAAGTTTAAAATGAAAAATTTCCTTAAGGGAAAAGGCTATTGGGAGTTCATTATTAGAGCTGAACAAGAACAACTTATTCCTAATGTTCCCAATCAACAGGAGTTGCAGGCATTTAAAGGCTAGCATGAGAGAGCTAGAAAAGTTATGTAGTGTCTATCAATATTTCAGATTCTATGATTGTGCATATTTAGGATGCAAGCATGCCGAAGGAGGTGTGGGATACTTTGACAAAAATGTATAACACAAATACGCAAGCCAAGAAAATGCAGCTCAAGCAGGAGTTGCATAATGTGTAGAGAGAAAATATGAGCATCAATGACCACCACACAAAGGTGAAGAAGATCGCAAATGCACTTGCTTCCATTTAGTTTCTGTGACCTTGAATGGTCTAGGAAAGGATTATGCACAATTCTGGATATCCATTGCCGTACATGAGAATTTTGTTGATTTTGAGGGGTTGATTGCTCTTCTAATTTTAGAAGAGCAGAGAAATGGTGGTGCATCTTCTTCAGGAGGAACTTCAAAAGAAGCTGTCTTCTACTCAAATGCTAGAAGAGGTAGTGGCAGAGGTAGAGTAGGCCGATTTGGAGGCTGTGGCAGAAATCAGAATGTGTAGCAAATTCAAGAAAACCAGTCCTATAGAGGAAGACGTGGCAACTTTAGAGGCAGGGGGAGCCAAAGAGGTCGTGGTGGATGGTAGAGAGGCCAAAATGCAAACAACAATGTTGAATGCTACTACTATGGTAAAATGGGTCATATGGTTAAAGACTGCTATAAAAAGTAGAATGACATCATGACTGGAAATTTGTAGCAAGGCAATTATGCATCCTCTAGTAGACACGGTGATGATAGAAATGAGCATCTGTTTATGGTGCAGCACATGACCAATTTTATGACAAGTGCAGAAGAAAGCAATGATGTGTGGTATGTTGACTCAGATGTGTCAGACCACATGACAGGTCATGCAGAATGGATGCAGGATGCAAGGAAAATGGAAAGACTAGGATTTGTGGAGACTGGTGATGACACTACACATCCTATTGTGCAGATTGGTAAAATTCCTTTGTGTATGTAGGATGGGAAAAAGAAATACCTGTCTGATGTATTTCATGTCCCGAATATCACCAAGAACCTAGTTTCTGTTGGTCAAATGGTTGAGCAGGGCTTGCACGTCAGATTTAATCCTCATGGATGCTTTGTTGAATAAAGGTCGCTGGATAGCAAAAGGGAAGAAGAAGGGCAGGATGTTTACGTTGGATGCGGACATTCCTGAATTGAGTGCAGCAATGTTTGCACATGGGACCGGTGATATCAAGCATAAACGCATTGGTCATTTTAATGTACAACGACTTAAATTAATGCAGGCCCAAAATATTGTTGCAGGATTACCTAAGTTCAAGGTTGCAGAAATGCATGACTCCCACTGCAGCAATACATGGCATGATGCCAGAGGAGAGGTATACTGGTAGGAAACTAAATATTTCTCATTTGAAAGTTTTTGGTTGCATTGCATTGTCTATGTTCATGTGCCAGATGAGTTGAGATCCAAGTTGGATCCAAAAGCTGAGAAGTGCATCTTTATTGGTTATTCTCTGTAGCAAAAAGGGTATAGATGCTATAACCCTTCTACTAGTAAGTTTATAGTGAGCAGAGATGTTGTTGATGATGAGATGAGCAGCTGGTATAAACCAGTAAATGTGATTGATGATGTAGACGCACAAAATGGTAATGTTGCACATAATTCACAGTAGCAATCACAAAATATTAGTGGACCTGTAGTGTCCTCTAGTAGCAGTGGTTCACATACTTTGCCATGGATGGGCAGATTGAGATCAGGAGGATCTTCTCAAAGCAATGCAGATAGTTGTATGCAAGTATCACAAAAAGGAAAAGAGAAAGTAGATCAGCCCATGGTTGATGTGAAAGCAAGTCACTCTTATGTGGATGGTGAATCCAGTGGCTCAGAACAGAGCCTTGATGATGAGTTGGGTATTCCTTCTATTGTCACACCTAGAGTAAGGAAGACAAGGGATGTTTTGAGAGCACCTGGTAGTGAGCCTATTTTGCACAGGTCTACCAGAGCTAGGTATCCTGTGGATAGGCTGAAATATGATGGATTTATAGCCATTCACTATGCCTATATGGTCAAAGTGATACATGAACCAAAACCCACTTCTTTTGTGCAAGCCGTGGAAAAAGAAAAATGGGAGAAAGCCATGGATGAAGAAATGGATGCCTTGGAAGCAAATGCTACATGGGAATTGGTGCCTTTGCCTAAAGACAAGAATGCAATTGGCTGCAAGTGGGTTTATAAGGTCAAGCACAATGCAGATGGTTCTATGAACAGATACAAGGCAAGATTAGTTGTCAAGGGGTATGCATAGACATATGGCATTGATTATGAAGAAACATTCAGTCCGGTTGCAAGGATGGCAATAGTAAGAGCAGTCATTGCTATGGCTGCATCAAAGGGATGGTCTTTACATCAGATGGATGTAAAGAATGCTTTCTTGCATGGTGATTTGCAAGAAGAGGTCTATATGGAGTAGCCACCAGGTTATGTTCATGTTGTTCATCCTGAGTTTGTTTGCAGGTTGAAGAAAGCCTTGTATGGCTTGAAGCAAGCACCCAGAGCATGGTCTGACAAGATAGGACAGTATCTTGTCACTATTGGCTTTCAAATTTCCAAGGCAGATTTCTCACTTTATGTGAGAAAAACATAGAAAAGCATTATGTTGCTTGTCATTTATGTTGATGATTTGATCATCACAGGTGATAGTGATGAAGATATCCTTCATGTGAAAATGCCATTAAAGTAGAAGTTTGAGATAAAGGATTTGGGAGAGCTGCTTTACTTCTTGGGCATTAAGGTGATTAGATCCACAAGTGGGATATGGCTCTTGCAGAGGCAGTATGGATTGGACATGCTATCCAAATATGGGATGACAGGTTGTAAGCGTATTTCAGTTCCTTTAGAGTAGAATGTGAAGTTGAGCGCAGATGCAGGTGAGCTTCTGGAAGACCCTACTATGTACAGATGCATAGTATGAAGTTTGATTTATATGACTATTACCACGCCAGATTTGAGCTATGCTATTGGGTTGGTAAGTCAGTTTATGCAAGCTCCAAGGAAACCGCATTTAGATGCGGCTAGATGCATATTGAGGTATGTGAAGTCCACATTGCAGTATGGACTATTTTATGAGACTGGGGTTTAGATACAGTTGCATGGATACACTGATGCTGATTAGGCTGGTAGTATTTTTGATAGACAATCTACAAGTGGATATATGTTCTCTTTTGGGAGTGCTGCAATCACTCAGAGCAACAAGAAATAGCCTACAGTTGCCTTGTCGAGCACAGAGGCTGAGTACAGGGGTGCAGCAATGGCTGCATGTGAGGTAGCTTGGTTGCATAAGCTACTTTATGATATGCATCAGTCTACAGATGGGCCAGTTGTCATTTATTGTGACAACATGAGCAGTATACACTTGGCAAATAATCCAATCTCTGTGTGGGAGAAGGTTTTACTAGGTCTTATTGATCTAGTTTATGTCAGCACAGAGGATCAGGTAGCTGACATATTTACGAGGCATTGGGCGCAGAGAAGCTACACAAGTTCAGAGACCTACTTGGTGTGCAGGAATTGGGATTGAGCTCGAGGGGGAGTGTTGAGATATTGAGCTCCACTCGTGATATGCCAGGGTGCCGTTGTGCATTTGTCACTGGCTTGTTAGCTGCAGATGCGGTTGGTACACCGCCCATGAATAATAGCTGGATGACAACTATCCTTATGTACTCTAGTTCATGGCTCAGTTAGTATGCCACCTTAGTTAGCTGAGTTTGGTTTGAGACCCACATATAGGGTTCACCTATTCTTTTGTACTTAGAGTTCTTTTGGCTTTCACAACTAAGAAGAGGAAAAGTGTTTTCAGCCTCCACCTTTGTGTGTATTCCCCCATTGTGTATGTGAGAAAGCCGCAAGTGAGACTCCTTCCTTCTCTCCAACTCTCTTTACAATTCCACCCAACCACTCCCCTGCTAGTGAAGGCACCAATCCAAGTGGATCCCAAAGCGGTTGTTGGAAGCTCAAGGATTCTATTAGGGCAACAACTTCATATGGGTGCCTAAAGCATGCACCTTTTCAAGCGATACCATGCAATGTCCTACATCATATGTGACCCAAACCCTAGTAGTTCCATAAGAATGTGCCTCTCAATAGAGGTAGAAGCAAAAGGGCCTACTATTGGGGTCTTAAGTGTTAATACAACAAAGGTAAAGCCATGGGAAACACCCTTGTACCCTTTGAGTCAGTATGCTATAGGAATCGATGGGTCGAGTAGCGACAGCAGACACACAAGAACCTATCCCTAAAAAGGGGGTAATAACATAAGAACCTGCTACAGTCAAGGCAAAGATTGAGGCTCGATTGGTTTTGAAGCACCCCACACCACAAGTGACGTTAGCATCAACATCTACAAAGGTCATATATGTGGTATACCCACAAAAACTTGTTATTGTTTCCACGCCATTGACTTTTGAGGCACATGACAATGCACTGGCTGAGACACCTGGAAACCGATTCCTCAGGTCTATGTCAAACTCCAGGTGGTGCTCCAGCCAGTGGAAGTTAGTACTATAAAATATGCAACACCACTTCTAATAGCAGCAGTCCCACTGCGTTAGCAATGTAGCAATGACTCAATAAAGTAGCGACTGAATAAAGCAACGATTGAATAAAGCAGGGGGTGTTATAACAACGATGAATGAATAAAGCAATGACTGAATAAAGTAGTGGGTATTATAGCAACGATTGAATAAAGTAGCGGGTGTTATAGCAGCCGACTGCTTATACCAGCGGGTCATGAGTCATTGCGTTAGCAATAAAGCGACGAGTCCTCAATCGCTGCGCTAGTCATAAAGCGGGGGTTGACCTATGAAGTGATAGTTGCAAGTTCATTAACTTCCACATGGAGTTAGGTGAGGTGGGTGGGGCTTGGTGGCCAACTATCATTCCATGTGTCAGTCGCTGTGTTCCTGAGTTGCTTCTTTAAATTTATAGCAGCGACTCTGAGTCTAGCACAGTAGCCAACTAGTTTTTAATGCTCTCTAGAGATTTTGATGTTTTTTTTAAAGGTTTGAGAGCACAAATGGAAGCTAAAATACCTATTTTTAAAAAAAAACACTTGACAGCATCAAAATGAGGATTTTAGAAGGTGGTAGCTGAGAACACACTCTTGTTCCAACTTGAACTAATTCAAACTTAGTTTTTTGTGTTTGCAAGTGAAATGTGGCTCCATAAACACCTTACTAGCTTCTCCTACAATGTGGCAACAAAAACTCATCCGTACTAGCTGCTCCTACAATGTGGCAACAAAAAGCCCCAAAAAACAAGCTCAAATGACTAAGAAACACTCTATGGATAGAAATGGCAGTTTCTACCATTCCTACCCCCAAACCACACTTATGTCCATCCAAACCATCCCATACTCCACTAACAACACCTCTAGATAAGCTAGAAGCTGGGTGGATATCGATAGAAAGCTTGTGCATTACGGAAACATACCTCGAACTCCTCAGCAATGGTGCAAAAATGTGTGGTCTCCAACGGTGACTAACGTGTCATGGGGGTCTTAGAGAATGCCATCGAAGCCTCTACTCTTGAACAACTCTTTGTGGGAGCTCCATATGCACAAATATCCCACTTGTGTCACCCAAGCATTAACCGGATTATGTGCAAGTGATTCCATAGGGAAAGGGGAAGTGAGGGGAGAGGGGGAGACTCCACCAATGAGGAGGCTTCAACATTTGATATTTGGAGGAAACCACAGAAGCCTCTCATTGGTGGAGAGACCTACCACCTTGCCACTAGGCCCCCCAATTACCTTCAGTTATCTAAGTAAAGGGCTTTCTAACCTTGGCACATCTCGTGGAGTTTTGTAGATGGTTTGATCACAGTTGATCCAATGGTGGGAGATTGAAGAGCTGAGGACCATGAACTATTGGATCAAAATTTCAAAATGGGGCAGTTTTGTGACACTTCTTGTCGATTTAATGCTCACCTGTGCTTTGCTCTTGGCCGTTAGATCTTCACAGGATCTAAGGGATGCCCTTGTCCAGTACTGCGACAGACCCGCCCTTTTCTTTGGGCCATTGAATCTATATACTATCTAAGGGTTTCCCCTAACTGTAGGTGGGCAATCTCGACAACCTTGACACATGGCCCCTTCTCTCCATGGCCTCCTTACAACATCATCGCAGTCAAAATTTGCATTTAATACAACCCACCACACCCTTTTCACTTGTAATTAGGGGAGTAACCCACTTTAGTAATCCTACCCTCATGAGGTCCTTTTTGTCTCCACATCTCCCCTATTGCTTTCTAGATAAAATTCCTCTAAATAATGACATTAAAAATGTATATAAAAATATTTAAGGATGAGATTGCTTCTTTAAAATTATTTACAATCTCTCTCTTTTAGATAAAAAATACTTATGTAATATTCTTCGTAGGGGTAATTGTATATAGAAACTGCTCTTCACAAACTAAATGGACTTCAAAGGTTGCAAACCCTCATCTTGAGAACACAACATCTTCCAAGATTAACTTTAGCACAAAGATAGGCCACATCAAAACCATAATAAGGTAACATAAGGAGTCATGCAAAAACCTAAAAGAAATGACCATAGTGACTCTCTATAAATTCTAGTGAAAGCTTCACCCTTTAGGAACTTTAGACCATCTCTTTGCAAAATACTAGATGGCATTTTCTTGAGAAGGGACACATAAAAGGGTAGTGTTCCCCCAACAGGACATATGAATCCACTACCGACACCATATGCCCCCTTACATTTCATTAGTTTAAGCATGTCTTCTAGTTTGGCATCTAAACCATTGGATCTTTATATTGATCTCCCACACGAAGCACTAATGACAAAGCAAAGATCTCTACACAAACGAGGAGACGATCATGCAAAATAATGATGAGGGGCTTCATCCTCACTATGAAAAAGACTCGTAAAGCACAAGCCCAGCACAAGAGGATCTAATATCAAAGCTAATGTGATCCCATCTTGTAGAGCTAACTTATCAACCACACCCTTTGATGGCTCACATGTTAAGCTTATCCCTTGTTTAAAAAACCTACCGCTCGTCCACCACATTCATAGACAACACTCTCACCTAATCAAGAACATTCTCTCTCACCATTTTTCAAGTAATGTAAATAAAAACACAAATATCAATTGATTAAAACAATATTGAAATGCGATTTGTCAATCACCAAGTACCACCATGATTTTCATGTCTTTAGTTCATGGCACATCTCTTGGTTAGTGCTATTTTGTTTGAAATAATATTTATCAATCACCAAGTACCACCATGATGTTCATGTCTTTAGCTTGTGGTGCATCTCTTGGTTACCTTGTTTAATACTACCTTACTACAGTACTGTAGTTGAGCTTGGATGCCACATCATGTGATTTGGAACATTTATATTAAAAAATGTTTAGCTTATTGCTATTTTCCTTTGGTTATGACTTCCTATGACATAGCATGCAAAGTACTTTAATGGAGACTAGTGTGATCTCTCAATGTCTAAGAAGTACTTCATTACGTCATTGCTATCTTCTTCTTAGTTTTTATTTTTAAAATGCCTTTGTTAAAGTGCCTCTTATTAAAGTGCTCCCCCCCAGGCCCAACCCCTCGCCCAAAAAAAAAACCCAACAAAAAAATTACTTTTAAAATCTCCCCCCTCGCAAGAGAGGCAGTCAATAGTGCGAGCGAGAAAAAGCGAGTGAACCCAAAAAAGCGAGCGACAATTAGTTGAAGTGGTTGGAAAATCAATCAAGCAAATAAAGAATCTAAGTTTTTTAATAAAATAATTGCTTGAAGTACAAAGTATTCAAAAAGGTGGTTATGTGTCACAAAATTTATATTTTGATGCACACAAGTTTTTAAGATGGTGCAAAAAGGCATGATATTCATCTAAATCATGCCTTGTCATTTGATTTGATATGTAACATTATGCCATTTATATTTGATAATCAAAAGATGTAGGGATGTTAAAAACTCATCTTTTGGGCCAAAACAATAAAATGTTGACATCTTGCAAAAATATAGGGATGTGAAAATGTCCTCTTTTGGGCCATTAACGCGCTCCCTATTTTGGCCCAAAAGAGAACATTTTCACATCCCTGTATCTTTTGATTTTCAAGTCCAAATGGGGTCATGTTACATATCAAATCAAATGGCAAGGCATACTTTAGACGATTATCATGTCTTTGTGCACCATTTAGTAAAATTTAATCCACCAAAAAATGAATTTGTGGCCAATTTGCTACATTGGTAAGATTAGTGGGAGGTAAGAATAAATCATTGGAGAAGGATATTTTTGCATTAACAAAGAAACATGGGTTTTATTCCAAGAGTAAACAGAGTTAAAAAACCTAAGCATTTACATATGCATGGAATCTAAACTAATCCATACAAGGAGTCCGTGGAAAGAGATCTCAATTACTCTAGTGAAAAGAGAGAACTTGATTGCAGTAGGGTTTGTCTTTGATACAAACAATGACTTGGAAGTTAAACATACAAATTGTCTCATGGATGATGTAAAATTAGTGTTAATGGCTTTAAAGTTATATGCATGTTTAACCTTCTGGCATTGAGGGAACATATGCACTTTTGAATAAGTTATTATTTTTTGCTACTAAAATGGGGGATTTATAAATCTTTTATTGTTTTTTATCGCTCGCTTTTTTTGGCTTGCTCGCTTTTTGTCGCTCGCTTTTTGGTAATCCTCCTCCCAAGAGTCTCTCAGAGTCTTATCAATTTGCCCTTTTTCCTTTTTCGTTCATGGACCACGAAAGGCAAATAGATTCCAAGTTGGAAAAAAGAAAAACTACACAATTGTGCACAAACAATCATGTCGAAGTAGAACTCCAAAATCTCAAACATGATGAGAACTAGCGTCCTTAGGGATAAAATTTTTCCATTACCATGAGTTAGGGGCGGTGCTAACAATAGAAGCACATACTAGCCCCTCTGCATTGTAAACATGGATTTCAAATGTAGGAAGCACACAGACTTGCATTTTGCACACTTTCCCAATGAAAGATGAGGCAATGCTAGAGATTCATTCTCTTACCACTCTCACCCTGGGCACATGCCCTCTTTTTGGCCTGTGCAAGGGGGGGGAGGCTTAAGTAAAGGTGGTTGGAAATTAGGAAAGGGAAAATTCCCAATTTTTTGAATAAAGAATTGCTTTTTTGTGATTGGTCAATGGAGACTTTTTATTTTGGACATTTGGGTGCATGAGGGTGTTGAAGTTGTCGTCCACATGTACAGTGTTGATTCGTTTAGAAGCGCTTGTGTCGCATGGTGGCTCAGCCCGCCACTTGTCATTTTGTTGTTGGCTTTGCATGCTGGCTTCTTTGTTTTCCATGGTGCATCCTCCTCGTTATGGACTGAAGAGTCGTCACCCAGTGTTCTTCGTGATGGTGATTGTTGCTGGATGCTTCTGTGTGGATTACGTGTCCCTCTCTAGATTGTGTGCCCCTCTTTGTCGCATGGAGCAACGATTATCATTCCATGGATTCATTGCAGCTGTAGCTGCTCTCCAATTTCCTCGCCTCCTTGATCGGACGCTTCTTTTGACTTACAGTTTGCATTGTGAAGCTTCTTGCTTGCATGCAGGCCGGGTTATCGCTTGCGCACGCATGTGTTTCTCTTCAGCACCCAAATCGGGCGACCTTTTTGAAGGATCGAGCGCCAACTAGATTGACCTTGTGCAATGTTTGATGTATGGTGGTTGGTCTTGAGGTTTCGTGTTGAGCTTTCTCTTCTTCGTTTTGGCTGTGCGGATTTTCTGGGGTTGTCTGTTGTTGTTTGCTTTTCCCCTTTTCGTGAAGCCTTTTAGAGCACCGCTCTTATGGTTATGTTGCATTTCGCTGGTCGTAGAGGCCACCGAACGAGATGATTAGCCATTGTGCTCAAATTGTTTGACAGGTATTGGTGCATCGACGTAGCTCTGTGGGAGACGTTCGCAACAATGCACTCCAATTTGAAGAGATGCTTCCAACGATTGAGTGGGTCGAAGGGATGGATCGTCCTGGTGTTGCTGCACCGCTTGCCCAAGAAGAATTACCTTGTATTTGTAGCCTCTTCAGTACCTATAAAAGGACACTCTTGGTTCGTCGTTGTTCTCTCCTCCTGACACTTGCCTTCTCTCAATTATGGATTGCCCTCCCTGCTCGCACGATGTCTTCCTACGGAGATCTACCTATTGGTTCGATGGATATAGACAGCAAGAACTTTGAGAAGGGTACTCCTTCATTGGCACATGCACTTGGCGATTGACTCTTTCACTTACTTTTGAATACTTCAGCTTCCTTCCTTCATTTCGATCTTATTCTAATGCTGTATTTCTTATGTTGTAGAATTGGAGAAGCTTTGTGAATCGAGTTTCCTGTCAAGTGTTGATGAGGGGGCTGATTTTACCGGTATACCTTTGCTCAATTTGCTGTGCTATCTTTGTAATTTCATGACCCTACTCTGACAAAACCATTCTCTATTTGTGTAGGTGACGAAACTTTTGTGAAAGTGAAAGAGGACGTTGATAGCTGTGAATGTATGGGGGCGATTTTGCTGGTATACTTGCGCTCAATTTCGGTTGCTATCTCTGTAATTTGATTAGTCTAGTCTGACAAAACTGTTCTATATTTGTGTAGGTGAGAAGAGTTGCGTGAAAGTCAAAGAGGAAGTTGATACCTGTGAGTATACGAATGGAGTTGTTGCAGTGAACCAAGAAATTGGGATCGCTGACTCTCTCATGCCAGACCTCTAGCAATCCGACCTTGGTATTAGCGAGAATGCAGAAGCGAACAGTTCTTCTGTGAGAGCAGGACGCGCCATGGACATTTGGCTTGGGAAACGACCAATGAACGACAATGTTGAAATAGCTTCTGCCCTTCCGATTGTGAACGGTACCTAAATTATCAGCATATCCTCACCTTTCCATACGTGGAGTTCATCCTTTGCCTCATACATTGTTTACTGTAGACCAATAACGAATTTTATTTTGTAGATGTGCCTGTTGGTATCCATAGGAATCACCACGCACCTAGTGGAAGCAACACTACCGTAAATGTGGTTCAATCTTCCAAGCACGTCCCTCCAGCTGAATGTTCGAAGCAAGTCCCTGTGGTGACACCAGCAGGTCATCTGAAAACTGGGAAAATAGCAAAGAAAACACTAAAGAGGGCCTTCCATGAAGCAGCTAGATACATTAGGGAAAAAGGGAACTCATTTTGGGGCCCTGTAAGAAATTCACTATTTTTTTATTTATTTCTCTCCTAAAAGACCTCAAAAATAGTAAAATACGGAAACGTGGCTCAGAACTGTCAGTAAGGACTACAGAACTGTCAATTCAAAAAGGAATAAGATAATCTTTTGTCTGACTAACACGATTTTGCATTAAATATCTCCTTAGATTTTTTTTTGTTTACCAAAGATTCCGCATCTCTTTGGCCGACGTGTGCAGGCCTTTGATATAGAGTCCATCACTGAACTTGGTGATTACAAGTTTTCAAAATATTCACATGGATACCGCCACACTTCCACGATTCATGTTACAAAACGACTATGAGATTGAAAAACAAACTTTGCGACCTGAGAAGCACAAAAAATGGCCGATACTAGTGAGTCACTATCTCAGAAGAAGCGATTACACCATCTTCACATCGACTTAGAAGAACAATATGCTCCAGCACAAAAAAGACGAAAGGATACAGTGCTGAATGCTCAACAGCGGGAAAATATGAGAAGAGAAGGGCTTCAACATATTGACTTATGGTGCGATGGAAGCATATATCCAAAATGTCAAGTAAAAAACTCTACACCTCCATTTGTCAATCCCACCACATTA
The DNA here is from genome assembly GCF_047967505.1 of Dipteris shenzhenensis. Lineage (NCBI taxonomy): Eukaryota > Viridiplantae > Streptophyta > Polypodiopsida > Gleicheniales > Dipteridaceae > Dipteris > Dipteris shenzhenensis. Next base: position 18,429,345 of record NC_141616.1, read on the forward strand.
CTGAGGTTTGCCGGCGATGGACAAAATGGACTTCTTGGTTATATTTCAGCGCAGTCTGCATTTGCGGAAACGTATAAAATGATGTACCTACAGGAAAAGGGGGCCAAGATGCAGGAGATAGCCATTCGTGCAAAATTGGAGCAGCAGTTGCAGAATGAAATTAAGGAGCATTCAAAGAGTAAAAAAGAGTTGACAAGAGCAAGAAAGAAGAGAACCGTGCTTGGAGATAAACTACGTAGCAGGAAGATTAAAAACATTGCAAATTTGAAGGCTGGGACTGGTGGATGCAAGCGACGAATTCAGGAAGTAAGGTGAGATTGAAATTTATCATTTTGTATACTCAAAAAGGCTCTCTTCCAGACTATATCTATTTCGTCGATTGTCGCAAAATAAGAATGGAGGTGCTGAATGATATAGTCATATTGTGTTGTTACTACAGGAAATTATTGGAGCCTGCAAAAGAAAATATGGACCCGAACCTTCTTCCTATTAAACAAATGAAAGGATTGCTTTCTTGCGGTGTAGCAAAAGGTTTGATTGAGGAAAAAAAATACAAAACAGTCAAACGCAACGTTGTAGAGGACTTTGTATCCAATAATCAAGTTGATGGCACTATAATCCAAGAGGCTCTTGATGTTAGTGGAGTTAGCAGGAAGGGATATAGTTCGATTTTCCATGCGATATCCTCAACTTTGAAAGATCAAAGGATTAAACGAGTTTTACTACCAAATCTAGCAACTGTGTGAAGGATAAGAGGTCATTTGAATGAAAGTATAGATGAATTTATTGGGCAATATATCCATATTGAAGAAATATTTCACGGTGTTAAAGGAACCACTGTGTATGATCCTTGGAACAATATATTTTTAGATCTGCAACAACTTCAAAAAAGAATGGTCGAGTTTTATGGAATAACATTCGAGGAGTGCAAAGGCATTTTGAAATTTATTATCAAACTGGATGAGTGTGAGGTTGTAAAGGAAAAGAAAATGGAAAGAGTTACTATTTCATTGATGAATGGAGCAATTGATACATCATTGACTGAAGCGAGTTCGAAATATTTTAGTGTGCAGTCAGAGAAACACATATGGTGGTTAGGCTCATTCTAGGTATGATCATTTTTTGTTTTATACTTGATTTTGGTCATTGTTTTCAAATCTGTTATAGTAATACTTTTGTTTTCTATAATCTGGCAGGTGAAGACCGAAGACCATAAAACACTAGATTGGGTGTTTCATCACATGGAAATACCAAGAATAATCAAAAGACAAGTGCAAGGCGAGAATCTCCATGTTGCAGGAAAAGGTGATTTTTAAGTAGAGTGGCACATGGCCAGGGATCTTAAAACACTTAAGTGCATGTATAACATTAGTAAAGGAGGCAACTCAAAGTCTCCTTGTCTTTACTGCAGGAAAAGGTGATTTTTAAGTAGAGTGGCACATGGCCAGGGATCTTAAAACACTTAAGTGCATGTATAACATTAGTAAAGGAGGCAACTCAAAGTCTCCTTGTCTTTACTGCAAAGAATCAGCTCAAGTAATGGATTCAAAATGGTGGAAGAGAGCACCTAATAGAGATAAAGTTGACCCTGACTTCAAGGCCATTCTGGACATTCCACTATGTAATGTTCACATCTGCACATTGCATGGTCTATGTCGAATTATTGAGAAATTGGTATTTTTATAAATTGGATTTGCTTGGAAACTCCGTCCCGAAAAAAATAGAAAGGATGCTCTTCAAGCATTGGAAAAAGTGTTATCCGATATAGGTCTGCATGGAGGAGATGTTCAAATCACAAAGGATTTTAAAAAGTCTACCAATGGCAAGCAGGTACCAATCAAGCCCTCTATTGGTGGTGTTAAGGCAAGAAGATTCTTGTCTCGACCCAAACATAGTAAGCAAGTAAGGCAAGGTAGAACAGTTTCAAAGATTAATTATGGATTGTGGAAGCAAGTCCATAATGCTGTGAAAGATCATGAGGCAGATGGGGGAAGCACGAAATAGGAAGGCAGAGGTGTGGAGGTCTCTTGATCAACTCTTCATGTTCTGTGACAAAGTAACATGGACAAAGAGTGATTACAAGAACTTTGAGGAGGCAATTAAACATTTTGGGAAGTCAATGAAAGACGCGTGGACAGCCTGCAATATAACTCACTACATGGTAAGGTTCTGTCTTTTTCTTTTACTTAAGTGTGATCCTCTTTTTTTTATTACTTACTATGCATTCTTATGTCTTACAGCATATCATATACAACCACCTTCCCTATTTTGTAAAAAAGTATGGATGCCCAACTATTTGGTCTACCCAAGGCATGGAGAAGTTTCACTACATGGCACGTAATGCATTTTTTAGACACACACAACACTATGGAGGGAGTCAGAAGGCAAATAGTCTGAAGGAAGTCTTCCAATGGTTTTACCGAGGCATACTACAGAGGCTGCATGCTAAAAGAAAAGTTGCTAGCTCCAAAATCAAGCTTGCTTTTCTTCTAGCCCAAAAGCAAAGACGAAGACAAGCTCTAGACAATTCAATTGCAGCAGAGAGACATAGACAATGGAGGGAATCGAAGATATTTAGAAACCATAAATGGACAAGTAAACATGAATAGGACTCATTTGTAACTTATTGGTATTATGTCCACATGTTTTCAAACTCATTCAATAGAAATTTTTTTAGTGGAACAAATGACTCTTGGTTTATGCATGAAAAGTATTTCTTTTGTGAAACATATGATCTAAACTTACTACAATTTGTTCACAATTTCAATATATTGTTCGTTTAATATTTAATGACACCACTCTATGTAAATGTACAAATCATTTCATCATCAACTTATTAATCATTTATACAAGATCATACCAGATATCAAAGACTTTGTACAAGAGGTGTAAGACAAAAAGTAAGCGGCCCTAGAGGCCTGCTTATTCACATAATCTCTAAATATATCTATGGCAGACAACCTCTCTATCAAAATGATCTTTTCCTTTTGCCATGAAAGAACATGTCCACCTAAAGCCCTGGACAAACATTTTAAGAAGTAAACAATGGCTTCTCCATTGTTGCTCAACTGCCTATGGTAAATCAAGATCTTGGCACTGCCTAGATCATGAATATAATGAGCTAGGCCTGACATTTTGCGAAACCCAACCTGCCTGCTTCCATTTGATCTCTGGAGGAATGTGTCATCCTCAATTTGTAGCTGCCACATATCAAAGGATTGGAGTGAGACAATACACAACCTACAAAAACAAAGTTAAGCAGAAGTCAAAGTATTTGATTTGAAGTACCTTCTCATTTTCATCAGCAACAAGCAGTTCATCTTTCCAAAGATTTATCCCTCTCCCCTCTTGTCCAGCCTCTTCTTTAGGCTTTTCTGTGTATAGTGCTGAGAGATTCATAGCTTCCTGTGTGAGCTGGAAGGCAGCTTCATCTGGCTCTTGGAACTTTTCAACCTCTTTGAAACAAAATGAAAGGGCCTCTACAGGATCAAAAATTGTTTCCAAAGCCAGTAGTGAATGGTCATCCTCTATGCCAACCTCCTTGTCAAGCCTTGAAGCCTGGGCAATAAGGGAAATGGCATAGTCCTCCCTCAAATTGAACATAAACTCTATATCATGGAGGAAAACATAATCCTTTCCACTAATTAACACACCTGGAAGCATGGGCACTGCATAGTTGCTGCTCTGAACATCAAAATCTTCAACTGGCTCTGCTCCCCTCAGAGTTTTTGTCCTCAGTTGAACAAGGTCAAGAGCAGCCACTTGCAGCCCCTCATCCTGAAGGTTGATATCTTCTTCTTGCTCTGCCATTTCTGTGACCAAAGAAACATCCTCCTTTTCCTCTGCTTCAGATGTGTCTTCTTCTTCTATTTCCTGCCCTTGTTCATCCAAAGACTCCTGACTGAAGACAATGTACATAAGAAATGCCATGCTTTCCTCCAGCACTGCACTTTCTGGTGTGCAAAGTACAGTTGAATTTATATTGATCAGGCAGGCTGTCAAATCTTCTGTTCACATGGTACCTCAGCCTGTCATTGGAGACAATATGATTTATATGCACAAAAACCTTTTCTCCTTCCACAATTCTTTCTGCCTCTGTCAGTTCTTTGAAGGTATCCCAATAGTCTGAAAGAAAATCTTTGTGCTGCTCCAGTATAGAGCTCATTGTGAACTCCATGTTGAAAATACTGTGGTATATATGGAAGTTACTCTCAGCCTTGCATTTGTGAAGAAACTCAAATAGGAGCAAATCTAGAGAATTGTCCTCTTCTGGTTCCATTTGTTTTTTGATGGAAGAATCAGCACTCTGCTCCAGTCTCTTCTTTTTTCCTGTTCAAAAACTTATATACTATGAATTCTATATGCTGACATATGCAATCAGTGAATGCATTGTATATCACCAGATAATTCCTTCATGACATCTCATGACTCACCTGGTGATTGCTGTGGTCTAATAATAGCAGTAGAAAAGTCCAGCTTCCTCTTGAAAGGTGGGGCCTGGGAGCCAGCTGTTCCAAAGCAAAAACATTTCTCATCATCAAGGAAGATTTCCACAGGGCTAAAGATAGCAAATTAATGAGGAAGAAGTGAGAACCAAATTAGACACAGGAATTTGCAGCAAAACGTGATGGGAGACCATTTGGAAAATATAAAGCACTCTCCTCGCATTTTGTTGCAAATTCTCCAGTTCTGTTCATGTGCATGTCAAATCAAACACTAGGTTCATCTCAGTGATTCCTGGACACTATGATCTCATATGCAAGAGAAATGCTGGAGCTGAGTGAAACTTTTCATGAGGAATGTGTCAACAATAGGAATTTGCAGCAAAATGCGATATGGGCTATTTAGAGATATATAAATCACTCTCCTCGCATTTTGTTGCAAATTCTCAAGTTCTGTTCATGTGCATGTCAAATCAAGCACTTGGTTCATCTCAGTGATTCCTGGACACTATGATCTCATATGCAAGAGAAATAATGGAGCTGAGTGAAACTTTTCATGAGGAATGTGTCAACAACAGGAATTTGCAGCAAAATGCGATATGGGCTATTTAGAGAATTATAAACCACTCTCCTCGCATTTTGTTGCAAATTTCTAGTTTCTATTCATATCCATCTCCAATCTAATTCCTGGGTGATTTACCACATTCTTGGACAGTATAAATTGAAAATGTAACAAGAAGGATGGAGCTGAGTGAAGACATTTGGACATCAAAAATCCAATGGATGGAAGAAATATATGTTAAGAAACATTGAAACCAATCTAGAATTCTGACCTTTTTTTTCCTTTTCCATGCTGATGGAGTTGCACTGAAAAATCTCCTGCTCTTTCTCTAGCTTGAACTTTGCACTCTAGGTAACCTGGAGATCTGGCAGTAGTAGTAGTCTTCAGGCAGGGTTGCAGTCTGGATGGAGTGTGCTGGGTAGGAAAGGATCAGAGAGAAGGAAATGGAAGATGCGAGGGTCATGGCAGGGATGAAAGATTGGGAGGCAGGGGAGGGAAGAGTGGTTGTGGTATTGATTATGAAATCATGAATGGCACAAGTTCCAAGGCATAAAGTGTACTTTCACACGTGCCAAATTTCAAACTCCAAGAGATCTGGGTCCCATCCACATGTGTGAAAAACGACTACATTCCACACGTGTGGGATTTAGAAGATGCCTTATTTGTATTTGCACTTATTTGTGGTATGCTATTTTAGACCTCTTGCCCTCCAGTCTCTGCTCTCTTGCCTCCCTACCTCCATACTCTGCAACATCAGCATCCTGTCCAGCAGCACAGGTTCATCCTCAGCACAGGTTACTCATCAGCAGCACAGCACATCCACAGATAGATTCCAGGTCAGTAACAATGGGTTATCCCCTTAGTCTCTGCAATCTTCTTGCCTACAATAGAAAAAATCCATCCTGCATGGAAATGCATAGACTCAAGTCAAGACAGAGAAATCACTGTAGGAATGCAGATCTTCAAGTGTGATATTTGCATGTGAGGGTAAAACTGTACTTATGGGTTCTCCCTTCAGTCTGTGCACACTTCTTGCCTTCCATAGACTCAATCCATACTGTATGGTTATGCAAACACCTTCAAATGACTGAAGGCATATTCCAGCATGCTGCCTCATGAATTTGCAGCAAAACGTGAGGAGAAGGCCTCAGGAATTTCAAACAGCTGAAATCACGTTTTGTTGCAAGTATTGAAATATTGCTTCATCAACCCCTGTCATTCTGGTTTTGTGACTTCCATAGCTATCCATAGCTGTAATCTTCTTGCATAAACTCCATTCATACTGTATTTAGTTGTAGAGACAGAGAAATCACTGTAGGAATGCACCAGCATGTCATTTCAAAAATTTGCAGCAAAATCGATGTGGACCTGTTTGAAATTTCAAACTGCTCATATCGCATTTTATTGCAAATTTCTCTATATGGCTTCATCCACCCCTGTGATTGCCTTTTCTTTGTTAAAACATGTTCTCCATGTCTGTGATCTCTTTCCAATCCTTTGTATGCAGTTTTTCAGAGTGATGGCAAGAACCAAGTCAACTGCAAGGAAAGTTGGCAAAGGGCCAGGGCTTGCAGCAACAGCAGCTAGGGCAGGTACCAAGAAATTTAGTGGGCCTCCAAAGGGAAGAGCTGCACATGGCAAGAAGGGTAAGCCAATGAGCCTGCTCAAGCAAAAGGCCAAAAGATTGAATCACGGTGCAGGTGTGCTAAGGGAGATCAGGAGGCAACAGAAAGCTATAGGCTTTGCAATACCCAAGGCACCCTTTCAAAGACTGGTGAGAGAAATTTGTGACAGTTGGAACCTTGGCTTCGGGTGGAATAGAACTGCCATTCTTTCCTTACAGGAAATGGCAGAGGATTACTTGGAGAAATATTTTGAAGATGCAATGCTTGTAGCAGCCCATGCTCACAGGGTGACTTTGATGGCCAAAGACTTCAACACTTTGTCCAGAGTGAGATGGAGGTATGACAAGCTTGTTCATCCTGTGGAATGGCAGGACATCAAAATGAGAGACATATTGCTAATTCCACCTACAAGGAAGTTGAAGGTTGATGAGGTAAAAGTTGTTGAGGTAACACACTCAAAGAACACCAGAGGGAAGGCTGCTTATGAGGACTCACTGAAGCAGCAAATAAAAGAAACAAAATCTGTTATAGATATGGAGACTGGAAAGAAGGAGCTACAGATACATAGAAGGTTGAAGGAGCTGGGCCTTGATGTAGTTGTTCATATTGAGGATGAATTTTCAGTGAATGATTTTGACTTGACAAAACAATGCTTAGCAGCATTGGCTCATAAGAATGAGTATTGCTCAGATACTATCATTCTTGCAATGCTCTAGTAAGTGTCTATTATTTTACATTTTTTGCAAATCAATCCTCCTTGTACCTCCTTTATAATCTACCCTAATTATTTTCTGATCCTATGCAGCATGATGAGAAGCTGGCTTCACCCCTCTGTACAGCATACAGTCCATATTATTGATCCTGCCATTTCTTCTAAATTAAGAGATGCAAAGGAGACTCCCATGAGTATTTCCAGCTGGTTCAAACACTGCAATTTTGAAGTAATTGATGTTTTGCTACTTCCATACCATAGCAGGTATGTGGGTGACTACTTCTTTTAAGATTCTTCTTTAAGATTGGGAACTCTTGTAGCCTTTGATTTCCTTATGCTTTTTTCCTTATGCAGTGACCACTGGAGTTTTGTTTCTATTGACATCCAGCAGAAGCAATGCTTTCTATTCAACTCTCTAAAAAACACACACAGAGAGCTGAAATTGTAAGTGCTGTGTGTGCTTTTTGAACTTAAAACTTCATTATTTTGATATCATACTAACTAAAATATACATATTGCAGTTGTATTAGAAGGCTTTTAGATGCATTGGATCACTGTCCTCCAAATGTCTCTCTTTTGGATTCAATAGAGCCAATAAGTCTAGAGGTAAAAATTCTATTAAATGCTATGTCTTTGAACTTATTGAATAATTTTGTTTTGTGCTGATGCTAACAGTTTCTAACATATCTTTCTAACTGTACAGACACCACAACAAAATGATTCAAGTAGCTGTGGATGGAGAGTGCTGATCAATGCAAAATATATACTTTCAAGCTACTTTGAGAAGGAACAGCCAGACCTTGTAAGGAAAAATACTTTTCATTTAGCTTGAAGATAATTCATAATGATACAAAGTGTTCTAAATTATCCTCTGCCATTGCAGATGAAAGAGGATAGCTTCAGCTCCAACTATGTACATAATTTTAGAGCTCATACAATTTGGAGGTTTTTGAGCTATGCCTCCCCCAAACCTATTGTACCAGCTACTGTGGAGCTGGGTGAAAGCTCTAAAGTACAAGAAGGTGTCATACACCTTGATGCCACACATGAAGCACCTAATGCTGAGGACCAAAAGCCACAGGAGTAATCACATAGTGCTGAGGAGGAGTAGACACAGGAGCAAAGACCTGTTGCTGATGTTGTTGAGGGGAAGGTGGAGAAGCAGCAAAGAGATGCTCCTGGGGCAGTGGAGGAGACAGGATGGAGCAGCAGAGAAAAGATCCTCTAAAAAATGTAGAGCAGTGGATCAAGCTGTACATAAATAGAAAATGGATGTCAGAAATATGTTCTACATATTTAACTAAACAGTTCTGTACAAAATCTTACTTGATTGAATACAAAACCTTTGTTTATGGAGTCTGTGTTATCTCAATTTTTAAATTTTTGATGTCTTTGCATTTTATTGAGCTCTCTCTTCTTTTGAGTAACTGCAAAAAAGCAATATGAATCAGAGTGGTAAATTAAACTAATAGCAATGCTTATTGAGACTAGGATAAATCAGATAGTGTACCTTTCTGTTGTTGTAGATAAATAAAAAGTCGTTTGAGATAGAACCTTCTATCTCAAACAGAATGTCACTGCACAATTGAGCTAGGGAGCAACATTCTCTTAATGAGATATTGACTAGCACATCACCATTCTCAACAACATCAATATCAATAAGTTTATTTTCTACACCAAAAGACTCTTCATCTTGATCCATTGGGGCTAGCTTTGTGCCTAGCATTCGACTGCGCTTGTAATAAAAAGAGAAAATAAAATTTTGTGATGCAACCATGTACTTCAGTTGCATAGAAGGTTGGACAACCTCACAAAACACTGAACTACATGTCTTCTTATCCCAACCTTTATCCAAAAATTGTGGCATGCATGCCGAATTTGTTGCTTTAACTGTGAACATTGTTTTTGAAACCTTCACTGGAAAGGTATTAAACAAGTCCACAAAAACTGTGAGAGGCATGCATAAAGAAATTTTTACTATCCTAGTGGCAATATTGGGCCTCAGAGCTTTCTGTACTTCTGTAAAAAGCTTCGCCCTATATGCCTCTGTAACACTAGAATGTGGGTGAGGCCAATCCACTAAATTCCACGCCGGAAGGTCTTGTTTTATTAATACACCACGTGTGTTAGCTTTGTCCAGCAACTAATAAAAATGATCAGTAAAAAATATACCCGATTGACCTAGCTCTGTTGCACATCGACCTTGGTATTGTTGTTCTCCTATCGATCCATGCAGAATATCTATAAATCCTAGAATACAATCGATGTTTTGCCACGTCTCATACGATGAAGGATATAAATCTGAAATAAAACAACACAAGAATGTCAATAAGCTAAGAGAGAAAGCTTCATCTTAAAAATCCATACACCTCGTAAAGAAAAAAACCACAATAGAAAAATATACGATTAGGCCTGTGTTGCGGAAGATTTTTTGGATAGTCTCGCAAGACAAGTTCTTTATGCATGTACACATGCTGAATCAAAACTTCTTTCATGGATATCTTCCCTTTGGTGATTTTAAAATCTCGTACTCTTCCCTTCCATGATGCCAAGAAAATGTTTTTTGTCTGGGGTCTTTTTCTTTTGCTAGGTTGCATGAGCACCCATGCTCCTTTTGAAACACTAAACCTTTCCCAAGTTCCTTCCGTTTTGACTGTACTTGAATTCTCTACCGACGAAATAGAAGAAGCAGGTCGACGGGGTAAGGATGTTTGGTATAATTCTGCCTTCGTAGCATTATCATCCACAGAGCGTCTTCCACAAGAACGGCCATGGTTTTGGTTCACCATGGAGATTTTCTGAATTTGTAACAATAGCAAAGTAATGTAACTAAGATAACAATTTGAAGTTTCAAGAAAGAGAAAGTGGGCAGACAGACAGTTGACAAGAAACATCTTACTCTACGCCAAACAGGATCAAGGGAGCAGTTTTGGAAAAGAAAGGCTACTGCACAATGAGGCAATGGTGTAGAATGGTAGACCTTTCACATGAAAGGCGGCACAACATTTGAAAGTTCAAAGGAAGGTGGAAGCGGGAAGGCCCTTGTCAGATAAAATGTCAGTTTAGATTCTATCTTCTTGTCCAAAGATCTTCTGAGAATAAAAAACCAATCTCCACATTAATGTAGCATGCTGATAAGTCAATCATATTGACTGTGACCACTAATGCAGTAACAACAACCCACCTAAGCCAAATGTAAAGATAGTCCTCTTTTAATACCCTTTTAAAGTATGCTAAAATTATAAAATTGAGATTATATTCCAAAGTAGTAACTATGTGCTCCATTTTAAAAAAAGATGTATCAGATTGGATTCAATCAATAAACGAAGGCAACAAGATGCAAGTTTATCAAGTAATAAAACAAAATGAGTTTCTCCAACCATTAGGGGAGATTTGGAGGCAAAAAGGGCCTCATAAGGAATGGATTATGAAAATGGATTAAGGACTAAGCAAGCCTAGGATGGGTCCCAAGGCTCTTACAAAGTCCACTTCCCTAGGCATGAGGGTAGGTCATTCTTCCCCAAAAAGTTCAAGTTTAGATTTCCCAAAACATGCCTCTCTTAACTCCCTCTTGGAGGCTCCCAATCCCCAAAAAGTGGACCGCATATGCCACATACCCAAAAATTATTATTTTTTGAATAAAGTCAAAACAAATTGGAAACCCTCCCAAAGTTTTCCCAAACCCATATCTATTGACCAAAATCATTTCTCAACCCCCAAATCCATTTTTCTCTCATCTTATGCCTTGATATCATAGAGTCTACCTACTTTGAAGCAACCTTGAGTTTTTTCAACTACATGGATGCTCCACGTAAAAATACATCCTCACTAAATACATGCTTGCTACAATCACATTCTATAAAACTAAATGTAGATTACAACCTCCAAGCCAGATTACATAGTATCATACAATCATTAAACACATGCTTGGTACAGTCACATTCTTGGTACAACTATAAAACTTGAGGATATTTTGAGAAGAATTCCATATCTACCTAGTTGGCATCAAGTTTTGGAGTTGACAAGGTACTTGTAGTAATATTGCCTTGAGTCATTTATTTTCTTTCGAGACTCCCCTCCATCTTTTTCACCTTTGGGTGGCTTTTAGTAACTTCCAATCATTAACTAGGATCGGTCTTGTGATGTCCTCAGCTTCCAATCATTAACTAGGATCGGTCTTGTGATGTCCTCAGCTTCCTTTTGGATGACTGGCCTTCTAGGGAACTGGGCAACCACATGCCCCCCTTTCCCGTGTCTAGAGCACTTTCTTTCCTTGCAAAGAATCTTTGGCATTTCTTTCTCTTTAAGAGCACTGGGTAGCCATGGGCCATTCTTTCTTTGCAAATCCACACCCTTTCTTGGCAAGTCCATGCCCTTTTCCTTGTGGGGTTGACTGCTCCCTGGTTGGAAAGGTATTCCAAGATAACCATGGTAGAAATCCATTAATTTTCAAATCTACCTTATTATCTTCCTTGCATATAATCCTCAAACAGTTTTGGAATAAGATTTGCTATAGTGTCGACTTTGTTAGTTCAAAAAACATTATAAGATGGTACCCAAGGTGGACAACAATGTAGGTCTCTAACCTCAATGGAGAATACAAATTTTAAGGCATGTAGAATTTTGGACAACTTATTGCTGCGCGGGGCTTGAACGGAGAATCAAGCCAACATTTATGCCAATGCACCGATGCTGGAGTTGGCCCAAATTTAAGAAGATGTGAGAAGCGGATCCTAGCATTACCTACGATTTCCCACACTTTGATTTTCTAGAGTTTGGCTCTTCCCTAGCCGCCTAGATGGAAGAGTTCAACTCGATATTCGCATCCAGCCATTGTAGCCACCATGCAATTTTTTTGGCTATTAATCATTTTGATACAGGATGTAGTAGCAGCTCAGGACTTACCAGCAAAAAAGCACCACCAATGACTACAAGTAGAGATTGTCTTCAATTTGAACGAGGGCCCTTCATTCCCTCAAGTAATGCATCTTTATGTACGTGTCAAAAATCTTCATGGGCATAACATACAAATGTTTGAGGATATGTTCAAGACACATTTTTGGAAACCTCTCCATCCATTTTTGTGCATTTCCCACAGCACGTTCAACCACTACCACATCATGAACAATGCCCTCAAGTCCAACATTATGCACCAGACACAATCCATGGATGGATTGTGAGCGGATTGTGAGCAAGAAGGGGGGGCATGTTAATAGCCATTGAGTAAAGGGTTTGAGCCACAAATGGCTCCGTTTCAAGTTACTCACCGAGATCACCCAAATTGGCAAGGATAACACAAGAGCCATTTGAATCCTATATATGGATAGCACAAGAGCCGTATGGAGACACAAGAAAGGTTGAGAGAATTAACATATGCCTTGGTGCCATATGGGCCCAAGTGGTTGTCATGAGAGAGAGAGAGAGAGAGAGAGAGAGTGGCACAAGGAATAGGGTAGGCCCTCCCTTCAAATGGTAACTTGTATAAAAGGCTAAGTGTTTGAATTTGGTCTTCATTGTGTACTTTCAAGGAATGGAATAGAACCTCTCTTTTCTCTCATTCTCTTGCATTGAGTTTCTTTGTTCTTCCTTGTGAGTTGTCTTGTGATTGCCACTACTCCCTCACTCCCATCCCCCTGCCTCATGCTCTTTTCTTCCTTCTCTCCCCTCACTTCCCCTTCCCTCGTGGAATCACTTGTGCACGATCTGGTAGATGTTTGGGTGAAAGTGGGATATTTTTGCATATGGAGCTCCCACAAGGGGGGTTGTTCGAGAGTAGATGATTTGATGACATTCCCCAAGATCCCCACAACACTCAATTCTCCCTTAATTCATTGAAGCAAGGAAGAGGAATCCAATCTACCTATTTGTCCAATCCTTTCACTCAAAATCTTCCATCCAATGCATGCCTAAAAGTTGTTTCTTGATTGAAGACTCTTGGTCAAAAACATATAGTGTCAAAAAAAGTACCGATATTCAAACATGCATAAATTTGGGTAGTGTGGGGTTTCATCCTAACTAAACCTTGCAAAAAATAAATAAATTTCAAATGTTTTCACAACCAAAAATATATTGTAAAATGTTGTCCTCTATCTTTCAATAAATTGAAGCATCATTGGAATCTTCATTGTAATATTGATGCTCATCCTCTCCATTATCCATGGCCAAGTCTCACACATCTTCAACATATAGATCAAGGTCTCCAAAATCTATGTTTAAGAAACCCTCTAAGGAACTCAAGCTATCTTCACTTTCCAAAACTCTTGTAGAAGGGGTATTGGAAGTGCTAGCTTCCAACCCATCTATTTCTTGATCTTCCATTCCATTCTCTACTTTTACATCTTTAAATACATGTTGGTTTCTAGGTGTAACTTGAATAACAAACCACCACTGGCTGTCCACTCAGTTGGGTTGAAAGACCACCTGAAATAAAAATCCATAATATATTCATGCAAGCTTTAATGAAGTTGAAGGGCAAATGATATCCATATAAGAAAGTTCTTACTTGCTTGCAATGCATGGGTAGCACGAATGTGTCACTAAGGTCATCCCAATTTTTTGTTAAGTCAATTGAAAACCCCCACTTGGATCCTTCTTGATTGTAGCTTTTGAGCACCTCTACAAACGAGTTTGAACCATTTCACATCAAATATAAATACTTGAAATTTTCTAAAATTCACTTGTAGAATATCTTGTATGGTTCCACCATAATCCATTTCACCTATGATGAGATTTGTATCCCTCACACTAGCTCTACTCTCTTGCAAAAATTTGGCCATGAATCCTCGACCAAATGTGTTGCACCTTACATCAATTTTATCTACTCAATAGTGATTACCATACACCCACATTGCATTGAATGTGGGTGTATGATGGTAATGCAAATGTAATGGATTATAGATGAATCTAAATAAAATCAACATGATTATATACCTTTAGATCACAACCCCATGCAAATTCCTCCTCCCTATCTGTCAAAATCTCCCCGCTTCGACTAGTAGGTTTGAGAGCATCTTCTAACTAATCAATGGTGCATTTAGCTAGCATTTCTAATAACTCTGGGAGATACTTCCTATCTCTATTGGCCTGTTGCCATGCTTTTCTATCCTCCTCTCTATTAGATCTTTAATCTCCATATTGTTTGATCCATTTCTCCACAATTGTAAAGACAAAAGGTGTTCACTTGTCGTTGCAAGGAGACACTCATTTTCTTCTACTTTCTATTCCCTTGTCTAATCTCTCCTACAACTCGTGGATCATCACTATCATTCCAACATCAAGGCATCTCTTGCATGAGTTGTATGAGAATATTTATAGTGCAAAACATCAACTCTTGTACCAGCCAGCCTTTTGCCCTGCTTCCCTCTTGTCTAGCTTTTTGTCTTACATAACCTTTCAACACCTTCATAAACCATTCCAAGAAAAACATCCACCAGCTATGCAAGTTGCTTGCATATGCCACTTCATCTACCAAGTGCATAAGTAGTATTAACTAGAAAAGAATTCGAGGCATGATGCTAGATGCGAGGCATGGTGACGCTCGAGGGCCATAGGGGAAAAGGGAACGTGAGGGAAGAAGCATTAACATAGGTGGGAAAAAAGGATTAAGAGGGATGGGAATGAAGAGAGGGACTATGCCACAAGGGGGAAGGGAGAGGGGGAAGAGGAGCATGTACATGATGGGAGGTGGGATGTAGAGATGGAGACATCAAGGGAAGAGAGTAATGCTTTATTTGAAAGGAAGGATGGGGGGGGAAATCAAAGTACTAGCTAGGTGGCTTCACAAGAATGAGCGTGTCCCATCAAGGAATAGCCCCCTCCTTTTATAGCCAAGAGAGGGGGTCTCTCCCAATAAATGCATCCTCCCACATGCATGGTGTGTGTGGAAGAGTCTCCCATGGGGGCTAGGTGGGTACACACTCTCAATTGTGTGTGACAACCATTTGCCTCATTTTTCCACATAAATCAAACCCCATATCCCCAGTCTAAGATACTCCCTTGGTCTCCTCCCAATTTTATAATTCATTCAAACATCTAGGAGGACAAGTGGAGGGGTAGCAGCAGAAGAAGTCTTGCCACCTCATCCTACTTTCCCAATTATTTAACTTACATTCTTTGACTATCTACAACCCCCCCACATGGGCCTATCCTACATGGAGGGAATAATCCAATATAATGTCCATCTCCGCCTATTTTATATTACTTCTCCCATGGTCCTTGGGCCATGGCTCACTAAATGGAGGCATGGGGCTGCCTAGGTGGAGGGGTGGCACATGGAGGAACCATGCCACCTTACTATTTTATAATATAACTACCATGGATTATGTACAACACACCTTATGGGTCCTCTTACGTGGAAGGGTGGCACATGGTCATGCCCTACCACCTCAACCTTGGACCCTATGCACACCATTTTTTATTATACTATTGCCACACGTACAAGCACACACATATATTTATGCCTTTTACCTTGGTCAAATTTATCCATAACAATTCCACCCCCCAGGCAGGGAATGCAAAGCATTTCCATGCCTGGGACCATCATGAACAAAGAAGGGCTTGAGATTACGCTTGTTGATCACCTTCTTGCCATATGGCTCATGCAGTTCCTATACTTGTACAGACCCATTGCTACGTTCCTTGATGACTTTGAATGGACTGATCCATAGTGGAAGGAACTTTTTATCCATTTGGTGGTCCAATCTATTATCAATGCATAGCACAACATCACCCTCAACAAAGTGTCTTTCCCATCCCTTGTGAATCTTAGCATCCATGCAGGCCTTTTGTCGGTCCTTTTGGATCTCTGTTTGATGGAGTGCAAGGCATCGGGTTTCATCTAGCTTCTCAAGTTGTACCCACCTGGCCTCTACATGTTCATCTTCTATCATCCTCTATTCTCGTGCCAAGGCCGGAATCTCTATCTCTAGTAGGTAAAGCTACCTCAGTACCATACATGAACTCAAAAGGAGTGTGACCTGTAGACGTTTTATGGGTGATGTTGTAAGCCCACATGGCTTCGATGACCTTCTGATCCCACTGGCTCCTGTTCCCTGTGGCCATTTTTCCCATGGTTTTACAAAGGAGGCCGTTGGTCCGCTCCATTTGTCCCATGGATGTTGGATGATAGATGCTAGAAGTGTAGTGATCAATACCCATGTGATCCATGAGCAACTCCACTGCTTCATTTAAGAATGGACTCCCATGGTCAGATACTATTTCCATGGGTGTCCCAAACCTTGTGCAGATATGTTCAAATATGAAATTTGAAACTGCCTTACCATTTGCAGCGGGGAGGGCGATAGCTTCAGCCCACTTAGTGACATACTGAGTGGCTACCAAAAGATACTTCTTTTTGTGGGCAGTCATGGTGGGTAGGGGCCCAACAAAATCTACTCCCCACTTTTGAAACGGATGGATGGACATCACTAGGTGATGTTCCCTAGGACGCAAATTCTTCCTACCAAAGAATTGGCATGGTTCACAAGTTTTGCAATACATAATGACATCCTTGAACAAGATCGGCCAATAGTACCTAGCATGTAAAGTTTTCTTAGCTGTATAGTCACCGGCATAATGACCTCCACAAAATCCATCATGATAATGCTTCAATACCTTAGGTACTTCATCTGCATCAATGGCATATCTTAGTACCCCATCCATGCCTTGACGGTACAACACCCCATCAAAGAGAGTGTAGCGCCTACTATCTCTGCGGATCTTCTTTCTCTCATAGCTAGTACTTTTTGGAGGAAAGGAGAAAGCAGTCAGAAACCTGTAGATACCACCATACCATGGATCCCCAACTTCTATGGCTGCTACAAGGGTTACATCGAGGCACTCCTCTAAATCAATCAAATCATTCTTCAAGTTGGAACAACCCCCTTTTACAATTTTGAAAGAGAAATCATATTCTTGTAAAACTACCAACCATTTGGCCAACTGGCCCTTGGGATTTGATGATTGAAGAACCTGCTTTGCAAGACCACTGCTACATATGATAATGAAGGATTTTCCAGCCACATAATGCTTAAATTTCTCAATGTAGAACACCAAAGACAAGGCATGCTTGTTAGCTTCAGAGTAGCATCATCCAGTTTCGAGCAATTGTCGAGAAGCAAATCAGATAGGATACATGAACCAATCCTCCCCTTGCTAGAGAAGAATACCTGCCAGAGTGAGTGTGCTCACCAAACCCAAGATTGATATAGAAAGTCTTTGACCAATTAGGATTGAGTAGAATGGGTTCTGAAGCCAGAGCACTCTTGATTTGTACAAACCCATGATCACAATCCTCATCCCAAGAGAAATCAACCCCATCTTTTAATAGCATAGTCATGGGTCACATCAAAGCAACATATTGATCAATGAAGTGGCGATAGTATCTTGCTAGATTGATAAATGAGCATACCTGACGTTTGGTTGTTGGTGGGGAGAGCTTGAGGATAGCTTCTACCTTCTCAGGGTCAGAGGCTTGATGCCCTCGGATGAGACAATATGCCCCAGTAACCTCCCTTGAGTGGCCTTAATGGTGCATTTATCAGGGTTGAGACTGCCATCCACATCATTAACCCTTTGGAAGGCCAACCTAACCTTCATGACATGCTCCTTATGTGCCGGGAATATACAAAAATCATCTAAAAACACCTCCAAGAAAACTTCCAAATAAGGAGCAAACACCATCTGTATAAATCTTTGAAAGGTAGCAAGAGCATTGGTGAGGCCAAATGGCATTACTTTGAATGCAAACATCCCCCAAGGTGTGGCAAATGTGGTTTTAAGCACATCCTCCTCAGCAATTCTAATTTGATAAAACCCAGAGTAACCATCACAGAAAGTATACATCTCATGACCACTTACCTTTTGAAGAATGAGGTCTTAAAAGGGAAGTGGATGATGGTCCCTCTTGATGGCCGCATTGAGTTTCTTATAGTCGATCGATAAAGACCTGCCACTTGTTGTTTTCTTTGGGGTGACTACCACTAGTGAAACCCATTCAGTATTGTGGACCGAAACAATAAACCCAGCTTCATCAAACTTCCACAACTCTAAGTGCAAAGCGTCAGTCTATAGGGGCCCTAATCTCCGATACTTCTGAGCCACTGGCTTTGCATTAGACTTCAGCTCTATCTTGTGCTCTATGGCAGTCACATGGCCAAGGTGGTGGTAGCTAGTTGCAAAGAGGTTAGGGAAATCTTTGAACATTTCTAGGAACTCATCTTTCTCACTTGGAGTGAGGTCTAGGGAAAGCATAGATTCAAGTTGTTGAGGACTAGCTGTTATCTTTTCTGCAGGTAGTAGGGTCGGAGACACCCCCATCATGTAAATTTCCTCCTCTCAGATCTCCTCCCCCCATCTGATTCTTCCATTGATTCAGACACCAAGGATGAGAGAGTATCACTGTCTTGCTCCTCTTCTTTTCTGGTTTAGTGGCACCTGGTTGCACTGGGATCTTCTCCTTAGAGCACCAAAAGACATGTGTTCTATCTTCCAATAGCTGACTGCATCGCTCTTTCTCAACCATGGTGTCCCGAGTATGGCTAGGTAACTCCTACCAGTATCTTCAATGTCCACTACATAGAAATTGACAGTGGTAGTCAACCCATTGACAATGATGGGCAAATCCTCAATGACTCCCAGAGTGGCGAGTCGTCAACCATCTGCTACCTTGATTCGTGTGGAGGAATGCCTTGTGCATTTCAAATTCGATTTCTTCATGATACGGGGCCCCATGATATTACATGCAGCTCCCCCATCAACACACACACTTTTGACACAGCAATTATCTATGATGACATCTACTGTATGCGGGTGCCGATCAATTTCTTCAGAGATAGAAGAAACCTCTCATACCTTTCCCTTTTTCTTGCTTCTCCTTGTTGAGAGCCCTTGGTGTAGCTCACGTCTCACCTTACGGCTTAATGCTATTAGTTGAGGAAGTGTGATGCTCAAAGACCGATGAGCAAGGTCCTGAATGACTGAATAGTCTTCTTGCCTTGAGTCGATAGGGAAATTCGAGGGCGACCACTTACTCCTACAGGATCTTATAGTCTTCTCTGTTGGTGGGTCTACCATCTCAGATCTGAGGGCTCTGAGAAGGACACCTTCTTCCTAGGGCAGCCCAATCCATGGTTTGGAGAGGGGTCTGAGGTGGTACGACTTCTCTTCCTGAGGTCAAGGGTCTCTACATCAGAATCTTTGGTGCCTGACTCACTTAGAAGATTCACCCTTGGAATATTGGGACATTCGGTGCAAGTGGCACTCATAGCACACAACATTGGCACATTCTCTTGGGAGGATGATTGTCTTGATTTCTATTGCCTACCACCTCAAGCTGAAGATCATTCAGGGCCTTAGCTAGAGGTCATTGACTCCGGGTTCTTTAGCAGGAGGGGCCAGGGGAGTAGGAAGGAGGGGGGCTTGTGGGCGAGGCTAGGGAAATCTTCCAGGCAGAGGGTGAGGATATACACCTTGTTGAGGGTAAGCATCTAAGGGAGGACCATACATTTGAGGTGGAGGCGGTGGATACATCCCTGATGAGAGGTGGGAGTATGCCCCTGAGTTGGACCCCCCAGGTTGTTGTTGCAAGAATTGAGGGGGTTGCGGAAGGACAACCGTCTTCTTTGAAGCAGGGTCAGACTAAACTTTATCAAACTATTGAGCAATCTCATGTGCTAGCACCATGGTTTCTGGATTCTCCCATTTAAGCTTGAGGTAAATTTCATCACTTGCTCCTGCTACAAGGTAGCCCAGCACATGCTGAGTCATTCCAGCTCGAAATTCGACATTGTTCTCCTGCGTGGCAATTAAATGATCTAGGAGCATGGTCGCTCGATCCACATATCAACGCGCCATCTCACCTTCTGACTGCTTCAAGTTTGCCACCTGCAGATACACATTCTTTGGCTTCTCTTCTTTGCCAAAATACTCAATCATCATTGCTGTCAACCTTGGCCAGCTTTGGTGAACGTCTTCAGCCTGCTTCTCATACCACACTTGAGGCCCACCCTTTGAAGAATGTCACCCTTTTAATTACCTCCGATGCATCAACTAGCTTGATCATCACACAATGAGTAGAATTGAAATCAAAGTCCTCCTAGTGTATCACTAGTTCTTCACCTTGAATCATCCATGGTGTATCATCCCACCTGTTGTCTCCTTGAGCAATGGATTGTACAATCAGTTGTTGAAGATCAACATGAAAATCAAGAAAGAGATCTCGCCAATTGGTAGTCATAATGAGTAGAGGACCAAGCACCAAATCCTTAAACTCATTGAGAAATGACATAAATATCCACCCTCCTCGTGTGGCGTGCGTCCAAGGAGTGAACATGAAAAAGTTCAGAATCTGCGATCTAGTATGAGATATGAATAGAGCACATGAAATGAAGTACTTTTGCTTTTTACAACAAGAGGAAACTCCCTACGGTTAGAGAGTTACAGTTCATGAGATTTCACCATATAAGTAATATCATTACACTTTCATCACTTCCTATTTATTGGCCCATTGGTAAGTCTTCCTTTTGTGAATGGGGAGGTCTTGGGTTCAATTCCCACTCCTTAATAAAAAGAGAGGAGAGGAGAGGAGAAGAGAAGAGAAAGAGAAGAAGAGGGAGAGGATAGGGGTGCGAGATCTTTTGCAGAAGCCCAAAAAGTCTATCGCAATCTGTTCGCGATGTGTAGATGCGCCAGAAGACGTAAGAACTCAAAAAAATAGTCACGATCTGTCCGTGACGTGCAGATGTGCCAGAAGAAGACACAGGAACTCAGAAAAATAGTCGCGATCTATCCATGATGCGCAGATGCGCCAGCTGCAACCAAGGGACATGCGGGTGTTATAGTTTTGCAAATGTGCCTAGTATGACTAAAAGATTCGCTAGCCAGAATACGTGTAGATGCACAGGAACCGCGAGTAGAAGGCATGCAAACTGGAGGCACAGAAGCAAAGAACCGCACACAAAAGGTGCTACAGAACTACATCCAACCGTAGGAGTAACAAATTTTATGCCACTAGCCGTGGAGATTTCGATCCTAGCAACCACACCAATTCTATAAACTAGAAAAGAATTCAAGGCATGATGCTAGACGCGAGGCATGGCGACGCTCGAGGGCCATAGGGGAAAAGGGAACGTGAGGGAAGAAGCATTAACATAGGTGGGGAAAAAGGATTAAGAGGGGTGGGAATGAAGAGAGGGACTATGCCACAAGGGGGAAGGGAGAGGGGAAAGAGGAGCATGTACATGATGGGAGGTGGAATGTAGAGATGGAGACATCAAGGGAAGAGAGTCATGCTTTATTTGAAAGGAAGGATGGGGGGGGAAATCAAAGTACTAGCTAGGTGGCTTTATAAGAATGAGCGTGTCCCATCAAGGAATAGCCCCCTCCTTTTATAGCCAAGAGAGGGGGTCTCTCCCAATAAATGCATCCTCCCACATGCATGGTGTGTGTGGAAGAGTCTCCCATGTGGGCTAGGTGGGTACGCACTCTCAATTATGTGCGACAACCCTTTGCCTCATTTTTCCACATAAATCAAACCCCATATCCCAAGTCTAAGATACTCCCTTGGTCTTCTCCCAATTTTATAATTCGTTGAAACATCTAGGAGGACAAGTGGAGGGTTGGCAAGTGGAGGGTTAGCACAAGAAGTCTTGCCACCTCATCCTACTTTCCCAATTATTTAACTTACATTCTTTGACTATCTACCCCCCCCCCCCACATGGGCCTATCCTACATGGAGGGAATAATCCAATATAATATCCATCTCCGCCTATTTTATATTACTTCTCCCATGGTCCTTGGGCCATGGCTCACTAAATACAGGCATGGGGCCACCTAGGTGGAGGGGTGGCACATAGAGGAACCATGCCACCTTACCATTTTATAATATAACTACCATGGATTATGTACAACACACCTTATGGGTCCTCTTACATGGAAGGGTGGCACATGGTCATGCCCTTCCACCTCAACCCTGGGCCCTATGCACACCATATTTTATTATACTATTGCCACACATACAAGCACACACATATATTTATGCCTTTTACCTTGGTTAAATTTATCCATAATAGTAGATGCAATTGGATGTCCATGACACTCATTAGAAATGCATTTTCAATTAAAAAAACGGCTTCAATGGTGAGAAGTCTCATTTTTAAAATGGATGATTTCTTGATCTCTTTTGATGATATCCACCTACATTTATATGTCAGTAAGCAATGGAACTTTTTCCATGAGAAGGAAAATTAGACATACATTGCAAACCCTCTAACATACCTTACAAATACATTGAGTTTGTTGATGGCCTTAGATGCATCTTTAGTACTACATCCCTGCAAAGTAATTAGAAGTGCATACTATAGAAACAATGATGTGTCAGTAAAATTTGAAACAAGAGTTTAAAAATGGATTGAACTCAAGTGAAAAGAATGTTAATCGAATAGTTTTGTGCTAATCATGTTTGAAAAGATCCTAGGACATCACAACAAGTCAAGAAGAAGCAAATCTAATCCAAAGGAAACTTGAAGTGCTAGCATTGCAGGAAGAAAGGACACCTGAAGAAACATTGTTGGTTGTGAAAGAAAAAGGAAGGAGACAAACAATAAGAGAATACATAGGAAGCAAATATAGTAGGTACTATGTTGCAAGATGCCTTAATTCTTTCATTGGATACTATCACTGATGCATGGGTAGTGGACTCAGGTGCTTCCTTTCATGCTACGCCTCATAATATGTATTTTCAAGGCTATGTTGAAGGTGATTTTGTTGAATTTCATTTAGATGATGATGAAGCATTGAACATCATTGGAATGGGAAAGGTGCTGATAAAAATGCAAAATGGAAACAAATGGTTGCTGAAGGAGGTAAGGCATATTCCTAATTTAAGAATAAAGTTAATTTCAATAGGACAATTGGATGATGAAGGCTGGACAACCACACTTTTAGGAAATTTGTGGAAGGTCACTAAAGGGTCAATGGTAATAGAAAAAGGACCCAAGGTAGGTATGCTATATTTATGTATCAGTAATGCTTACTCCTCTATTTCTTTAGCTTCTATAGGAGCAGTTACAACTCTGTGACATCATGGGCTTGGACGCATGAGTGAGAAGGGGATGCAAGTTCTTTACTCAAGAAAGCTATTGCCAGGTATGAAGTAGGTTGATCCAAAGATCCTCAGGGTCGCATAATTTGGAGTTTTTCCAAACCATAAGGTGTATGGTATGGCATTGATGCTTCTAGAGTATATGCGATTTTGGATGAAGCATGCGGTAGTGATGGCTTCCTCCCAATAGGTTGCAGGGAGATTAGCAATTTTAATCATGCTCCAAGATGAATTCATCAGCGTGTAATTTTGTCGTTCTGTGATACGATTTTGTTGAGGATGATCAGGTACTGTGAAACGTTGACGAATTCCAATGTCGAGGCAATGTGCTTTAAACTGGTGCGTGATATATTCTCCTCCATTATCGGATTGGAGGGATTTGATTTTTAATTGTAATTGATTTTCAGCAAGGTCATGGAAGGCTCTAAAGAGACATAGAACCATGTCTGTTGCTTTGTCCTTGAGGAAGGAGACGAACGTGAAGCGGGTGTAATCATCAATGAATGTGATGAAGTAGCAGTTGTTTGTCAAAGACCAGATGGGGAGTTCATTAAAAAAACCTTAGACCACTTCAAGGTTGCCCTCATCCTCATGCTCATGAGTGTGTGTGTGTGTGTGTGTGTGTGCACGCATGGATATTTCAAGACAAACATAATCCATTTCAATCCTTTCAATACAAGAAGCCACAAGACAAACTTTAGAAGAAGGTTCTTTACATTAAATATTGGATTTTGCTATACAAAAATACCACATGACATTGAAGGAGCTCCACTCACCTGCATCCATCCACACAAAATCCAAGTTAGAACAAGCACTTTTTAAATGTGGGACTGCAAGCTTCAAGGCATAGCTCCACTTGTTATCGATGTCGCAATATCACATGATATAAACAAAAAATCTATTCTCTAACACCCTTGGTTGGCGATGCCTCGTATGGCACTTCTACATCAGAATCACAAGCCTCCATATGCTCCCTATAGGTGGGGCACATAAATAAATCCTCTCTGAAAGATATTCTACATCATCTTTCCATGCAAAAGGAACAAGACAAAGCGTGCCTTCCACAGTATGTATAATGATTATGTATAATGATCATACCTCAAGACCAGAAGCAATAGGGCAAAGCTTCTTATATTTTATATGTAGCTAAAGTGCCACCTTTATGGGATCAAACCCACACTTAAAGGTCATACCATTGAAACACTATAGGTAATTAAAAACTGCCATGTGGTTGGCATGAAGCCATTCAAAAAATATATCCACACACATTCTTCACAATGGAATCAAGTTATGCATTGGTCATAACAAAAGGTGAGTTTATAACTTTTAAGCTCATAACGATCAATTGTGTATGGAGATTAGCTTATGCATATGAATATAAAGTAATCGTGTATAGCCATGCCATGTCGTAGCTCGAGCATAAAGTTTGAAAAAAATGATGTCATCCCATTTAGACTTTTCTCAGCCACCATTAGTGAGTGCTTTTGGTTATCTAAGGTGACCAAGACTTATGCAAGTATGCAAGCATCTAGAAACTGAGCCCAATCTGGTTTCATGCAAACTAGCATCTCGAGTAGTCATCTGGATATGAAGAACCCAAGGAAGGATGCAAGCATACAACTTACCCAATCGCTACCATGCAACCACGACTACATCTGTCAAGATTGGTGACTGAGTAAACTGCAGTTCAGATTCGTTCTAGAAAAAGTTGCTAGTCCTTAGAAGCAATGTAAAGGACCGTAATCAAAATACGTGCGTTAAAACAGAATGTCCAACCACAAGATAAGTGGAAAAAATACCTCTGATGAGCATTGTTCGGCTCGTGCTTGTGGTGTTCAGCTTTCTCAAGCCCCAACAATATGCATTTTCCACTTATACATCAAGCATAAGATTCAAGACCAACCATTGATCCAGAGATCCGTCGTTCGAGCTTCACTTGATTTTGGGTGTTGCGGAGATATGGAGTTCTGGCATCTAGTGTAGTAATAGAGGCTCATGAGCACGACCAACAACAAGCAGAGTTGCATTAGACAAGTATATGTGTTTTCCTTGCTATCAACCGTGGCACACAATTGTTTCTTAGTGGAGTTTGCAAGGCGCAATCATTGCTTGCCTTCAACCACACACCGTAAGCTACTATTCCTTGGTTCTCAAGATGATGGTCGAGAATTATACACTGAGTAGATGACTCTTGCACTGCATGGCGATGATCTACTAGACGAGTGGAGCTATATATATAGCTTTATAATTGAATCCATTGACTGAGTCAGGGTAGAGCTAGGTCTCACTCCCATTATGGCACTAAGAATAGCCGACTACTAGTCAATGAGAATGTGAAGTATACTTTAGAGGCTTCATGGTTTTATTTAGCAATAGACTTTGGCCGACTATATTCGATCCTCCTTAGTTCCACTCACTTAGTGGGATGGGGACTATAATGCACATAATAGTGTATTTATCTTGCAACACCCAAAAACTAGGAATCAAATGGTTGATGATAGTTTATCAAAAATTTAAGGTTCATGTATTTATTTGTTTCATATCACCATAGTATACCATGTCTTCACACTTTGCTCCCTTATCCAAGATATTGATAAGGATCTACTAATCATATAATCCCTACAATTTCATATACTCCATGGGATTTAAGTTTATGTTGCCTTATGCATAATATTATGACCTATGGTTGGTCCAATAAAGCCTTTAGCCGGCCATACACCATGCTTGGTATTTAAGCAATGCCAACGGTATGCTTGAATCATTGTGTCAAGTAGTAATTTCATTATTAGCGTTATGTCATTATTTTAAGCAATGCCAATGCTATGCTTGAACCATTATCAAGCCCTAATGTCATTATAAGTGCCTTTGTGTGTGTGTGTGTGCGTGTGCGTGCGTGCGTGCGTGTGTGTGTGTGTGTGTGTGTGTGTGTGTGATCCTATCTACTAGTTGCTTTTCTCTTCATTATATGTTTAGCATTTTCTTTTCTTGTAATTTCAAGTCCCTATCATACTTATAAGAAGCCAAGCTTATCCATGTCTATTCAACAACAACCCCTATTTTAACAATTTATCCATTTCCAAACCTAGAATCTCATTGTTGTAGTATGCAATACCTGTTCCCCAACATCAACACCCTGCTATGAATTGTATCCTCACACTTAACTGGTACTCAAGCAAGGTAAATCCTTCTTCACAAAATTTTCTTTTGGGCAGAAGAATTTATTTTCTTTTAGCAACTGCTTTTTTGAAAACACATTTTCATTCCAAGTTCGTGTTATGAAACTACATTGTCTATTTCAATACTTCAAAATAGTAATCTTTTCCAGACAATCTGGAAGACCCATATAGACATTCTTTTACATTAACATATGCATAACCAACTCCCATGGGTTATTCTAATAGTGTATAAATTCCTGTATTTAACATTGTACACCTTGTCAATGTTTTTCGTATGTCTTTGAGTGTAATTCCTGCCATAACCTAGTATTATCATAAGTCAAAAGGATCCTTAATTCTATTTGTCCAGTAGGAATTTCTACATCAGGTCTAGATTGTTCTTGTGTCCATCATGGCACACTTGACTAAACTACCATTAAAACAGTTTGTATTATCAGTATTTTAAAGGAAAAAAAGTAATGGGCTATCCCCATCAAAGTGTTCCTGTTATTGGTTCCAACTCCTTCCTCTAGATCTTCACTTCCAAACTTCATCATAAATGTTCTCAGAGAACCATGCAGAGAAGTATAGGGACTCACCTGCCACCATCCAAACAAACATAGTTAGCTTAATTTGGGAAGGCAGGTTTCAATGCCCCTATACAGTTGTTATCCATGTCACCCCACAATAGTAATCAGATATAATGACTAATAAGCTCTCTTTTCAACCAATATAGCATGTTAATAAAATTCCAAACTCAATAACTAGTAGAGTTTGTGGTAGGCTTCCAATAGCCAGTAAAGTGTCAATGCCCATCCTTACAATACTAGTAAAAAGATTATGGGATCCTTATTTCATTAGGACTACAATATTTGAGTTATAAAATGAACTGCCTAATGATTATAGCTTCCATCACTTATTTTGCTTAAAAATAATTCTTCTAACTGTATATATCCACAATTCATCATTGCAAACAGTGGGAGTTGTAGTCCTACCAACATATTATAGCATAAAGAATTCCTCCCTTGGTTGTAACCTTATATTTGATATGTAAAGGTGATTTACTTCCCTCTCCATGGATAGGAGTATTTCATACACATGCTGCAAGCCAGAGATCAAAAAGCATAGTTCTATCCCGACTATGATGATCAAGGTCTCATTACAAATTTTCCCATTTCATCCTTTTCATTAGAAAAAATGTAAACACTAATCCTTTCCATCAAAAGATCTCCCACTCTCCTATTTAGTACTTAAAACGTCATTTGGAGGTAGCAACTCTTATGCTAGTATGCTCAGGGACACGATATTGAGCTTTATACTCATCAACTGCAGCATGCTGCTGTATTAATAATGACCTTGGTGCTCTGGCCCTTATACTAGTAACAACACTCCTCTATCATCAAAGACTATAGTGTGGAGAGCCTTCCTATACTGACCAACCCTCTACACTCCTGCGTGGAAAAGTAATAGTAGTAAATGTTCTCTATTGACACATACAGAAGTAGAGGAGGCGGTATCCTAAAACGCGAGGGTATATCAGTCCTCAGAATTAGTTTTGGGTGGATCGTAAGGTATCCAATAGTTGTTGTAATGAGGAACAATGTGGAACAAGCAGCGTACTGTGTTCCCTGACAAGACAACATTCTTGCAATATCACAATGTCTCACAGTCCGTCACTTAGTGGTGGCTAATGCCCATCCACTATTGTTGTTGCAACGCTTGTTCCCTTTGATGGACCTTATTAATAGGGTTATGACCCTCATTACCTTCACGCTCACATAGTAGATACTTCCTATGGACTAATCCATGCACTGGTTGTGGTGAAACAGTGTGAGTGTGTGCCCTGGCATGCATGCAAGTAGACGATTATCAGAACAACACACATCTATCAGAACTTTTAAGTAGCTCAGTGGGACTAGGGAGTGTAATTTACATATATGGCAAGTCTAGAGCTTCCCCATGCCATCAGATGGCACTCCACTCTACCACTGCTATGGCATCCTTCTAGCAGGAAATCACATGGGCTTTCGCATGAGGGGCTAGCCCGTAGAAGACATTGCGAGTAGCTTCCTGATGACGAAAAATGATTATCTAATGTCCTGATTCTATTGCTCATTGATAGTGTATAATGTCTTGAACGTTTGTGGTTCTTCCATCATTACGAGAGAAAGGAAATGATTATGCAATCATATTATACCGAGGGAGTACTAGGTTAAAAAGTAGAATTGTATGGGCTGCCATGTAGAGTCACAATCTCACATCCAACTGCATCGGGCAGCTTGCTATGCTTCTTTACTCACAGTGCCCTCCTAGGCTCGTTGTGCTTCTAGACAACACTCAGGCGACTCGCTCAGTCAAACGAATATTAAAACCTCTCCTTATGCCAAACATTCTAGAGATAATTGAAGATCCTACATCCGTTAGTAACCCAGCATGCTTCAAGCACTTTTCAACAGGACTTTGTATTTCTTGTGTGGCTGTACAATAAATTATACAAAGTTGCTCAATGCATGAGAGGCGCATGAGCTTTCTCAGATTTATCATATTAAACAAGCTTGGTCATGCAATCGACGGCCTTTTTATGAGCATATTATCATTGACAGTCTAGTATGGGAGAAAGCATCTCGCTTCCCCACAAGCATACCACATTGAAGCCTAATCTTGTGAGACTACCAGGCCGAGCATAGATGTTAAGAGTGGGTGAGTGACCTTCCCTGTGCAAAGAGGTGGTCCTCACGTCATGAGAAAAAATGCAACAAGAATGTTTATGCTACCGTAGTATGCGAAAGGGAGATGATGGTAGCTAGGTCTCATCGTCTTCCCCTAACGAGCTTGAGTCATTTGTGATACCCAAGCTATTAGCAATCGATAAGAAAGTTGATAAACAGTGTGGAAGTTCGTTGTGGCACGATTTTCTCGACTGACTAACAATGGATTAGATTCCCTGTGCTTCATCGAAGCACTCAGCGTTACCTCTTGTTCATTCTTCATAAGGGAAGAATGAGAGAAACTACCGTCGATGTAGGCTACTTCTAGCGTGCGAGTAAATGAGGGCTCCTCTTCTTGTACATTACTGGAAGGGAGGGAGAATGGAGCAGCATGCAAAGCATGCAAAGGTAGAAGGGGGGGAAATGAGGAGCACTATCTTTGGTTCTTGGCTCTGCTCTTAAGCGATGTTTCTTACCTGGTTGGCCTCCATGCCTTTGACGTTTTTAGCTTATCTTCCCAAGGAGGTCTGGGCACTTGAATTCTGTGCCAACGTTGGTACTTCGTAGCCTACACATCATCAGGCCTTAACTCCAACCAGCGGCTCATCTACAAAGCTCCAGGAGGATCCAAGGTACATCGGGAAGCGAGCTCAATGAGGGACCTGTTTGGTTTCCATGCACACTTCTCCAAGATAATACAATCCTTTGGGCAAACCCTTAGGGTATTCCCGGGCGCATGGCTCGGGGTCCCTATAGTACTTTTGGTGAGCTTCGAATACACACGTTCCTGTGCCATGTTCCTATGGGGAATAGTGCATTGAGTATGTTTTCTCCACGCCTTGTCCTTTCGCATACATTGTGGTTATTGTTAATTAGAGTCCCTCCATCTTTTTCATCCACATGGATAGGATGCTACTAATACCCAATAGTTGATAGGGTGCCAGTATTTGTAGTTGGTATGTCCACTAGGGCAAAGGGATTATCTCATGTCTATATTCTCGGGTCTTCCATGGTCCACTATAATCCCATGGCATTACCCCTTCTTTTTTGGGTTTTTATTGGGTCATTCGATTAATGTTCCCTATTCCTCTCTTGCTGTATATGGTACAATGCCATGTGTTGTGCTTACCTTATCCGGGGATACCCCTGAAAATATTGAAAATTAAAATACTCCTTTAGTCTCATTATCTGTAGTTACCCTACAACCCAATCCAGTTCTATACTTTGGGCTCCGTTCCTATGGAATGTTATCCATGTGGTTAAGTTTTTGTTTACCTTTTCCCTTATCTAGCCTTAGCCATTTCTTCTTAGGGGTGGTTCTGGACATCAAAGCATTATTGATGGGCATTATATTAGAGCCATCCATCCTCCCCCTATCAAGGGAATGGGAGGGTGTGTGTGTGTGTGAGAGAGAGAGAGAGAGAGAGAGAGAAAGAGAGAGAGAGGGAGAGAGAGAGAGGGAGAGGGGGAGAGAGAGAGAGAGAGAGAGAGAGAGAGAGAGAGGAGAGACTCTTGTGTTCAACTCACCTGTACATTTGGATGTCTTGAATTATATCTACAGTCCTTCTTTTAGTTATCCGCTCTGTTTCCAACTGTGTGTTGCTCCCCCGAAATTTCATTGTTTCCAGTTAAAGTTAGTCAAGTGTTTTGCATTGTGAATTGACATGGGAAAGTCCCTTCATGTTGCACCATGACTAACTGGTACTTCTACATAGTCAAAAAATATATATTACGAATTTGGACATAAATTCCTGAGCTAGGACGCTCCCCTTCTTTTGATTATCTTCTTGTGTAATGATCAACTCCCTCTTAGTCTTGGAGTGCAGCTAGCCCTGGACCTGGCCTTCCGCTCTTGCTGGTTCACCCTTCTAGAATCTAGCTTGGCCAATGCATTGTCCACCTCCTCACGCAAGCTTTGCACTTCCCCTCCGATAGTTCCAAGTTGCCCTGTGCATACATTATACTTTGGCGCTGCACTTTATACTATGGCTGCATGTCCCATTTGCCTCAGCTCTGTTGCCACCCTAGCTTCATCGGCACCTTCTCATTCATGATTAGTTCATTTTATCTTGCCTTATTCCCACTGTCATTAGATGGCTTTCACACCGGATTCTTATGTTCTCAAACTTACCGTGTTTGGAATAAATGTTGCCACCTTGCAACGTATGTCACAATCGATCAAGCTACCTTTGAGAATTTGAAATGGAACTCTATCGCGCCGACACATGATTCTCTTTTCATTACTATGGCTAGCTTTCTTCCAAGCTTGCTTTATCTCCCTTGACATTGTACACACATACAATTTGGAAGTTCTTCTCACACACATACTGTGGCCATTCTTTGCATGGCTTGGCACTTTGAGAAGAAGTGGCCGACGCGCCAAATAGCCTCATTCAACATCTCTCTATTGCTTGCATTTCTTTATATATATGTATATATATATATATATATATATATATATCTTCTCACACACATACTATGGCCATTCTTTGCATGGCTTGGCACTTTGAGAAGAAGTGGCCGACATGCCACACAACCTCATTCAACAGCTCTCTGTTGCTTGCATTTCTTTATATATATGTATATATATATATATATATATATGTATGTATGTATGTAGGTATATATGTATATATGTATATGTATGTATGTATGTATGTATGTATGTATGTGTATATGTATATGTATATATATATATATATATTTGAATATAGAAAAGATTTTTTTCTTTTAAAGGATTGTTCCTCCTTTAAAACTTATAGCTTTATTTGCTTTATGTATCTTCCTTCAGTTTATCTCTTAATGTATGTTTTTTCATTTAATTTTTCCTTTGGCTCCTTTCCTCTAAATGCTTTCCGTGAACACTTTTTAAGTTTTCATTAAATTATTTTTATAACTATTTTTCTTATGTTTCCTTTTATTCCCCCTATATTTATAAATGTATGCATAGCCCTTTAAAATTACATTAATTGCCTCAAGTATTTTATGTGACTATTAACAAAATGGGTGGAAAGTGGTTATTAAAAGTCTATTGGCATTTATATTTGTGGCACATGGTATGTTCTTTTTAATCCCTAGGTGTTTAGGCAAAAACTTAGGCACATTTTATTTAGTTTTCATTTTGTGCCCAATTTATATTACATAATTTCCTCTCTTATATGCGTTCATTTTCAATTAATTATTGGTAAATCTTTTTTTATAGTCTTAACCTAAGGATGCGGACTATCCTCCTAATGTTGTGTGTTCTATTCACTATGGGTGCAGACTACCCCCAATTTATAATAATAATAACTTTCTCTTATAAGGCCCCCTTTTTTTATTTTTCTAATTTTTAATGCCACTTTTTTTAATCATTTCAGAATCCTAATAGGTCTCTTGTTCTTTGGTATAAACGATAACAAGCCAGGGTCTACAGGCATTACGTGTCTTCTTCCACAAAGCTATTATGTTCTAATAGGGTTATAACACATTGTTTTGTCTGGATGGTGGCAAGTTAGTGGACCCTGACCTCCAAGCTTGGACTACTTCATGGATTCTACAATTTTTGTACCAATCTTTACATAATAATGAAATGCTTTTTATCCAACCTTATCAAAGCTTCATGTGCCATGTTGTTGAAAGGTTTTAATTTTTAAACACACACACACAATAATTTTGATTAGTAAATGTATCTCACACACATAGACACTTATTTCTTTACACACACACACACACATGTATACTTCCATACACACACACACACACACATACACGTATACTTCCACAACTATGAATTATTATTTTATATACCCCTTGTGAAATCTCCCCTTTACACTCTCTTTTTAACCACCCCACACACCAAGCACACTAATGCTCTCATACCTCCTTTAATCCCTTCTCAACCCATGCACTCATTCGCTCCTTACTCCACTTGTGACTTAAACTTCACTTGTGACTTAAAATTTTTTAATTATCTAAGAATCCATATGGTTGTCTATATTCCTAAGTAAAGTGATAACAAGCCGGGGAAAATAGGCATTACCTATCTACCCAAACGTAACTGTGATGTCCGTGCACCTAGTTTGTTTAGATGGTGGCAAGTAAGTAGACCCAAACCCTGACCTGAGAACCTGGACTACCTGAGGATTCGACATCTTTTTCCAATATTCTCTTTCTTAATTTTGGTTGAAATTTTTGCAAACTTTAGTTTAAACTTAATTTCTCAAATATTTCTTCCTTATATGTTCCCCTTTTTTTACTTTTCATCCAATTGATGGAATTAATTGTATGGCTCAATCATTCATGGGACTTTCTAATCTAAACACACACACACACACACACACTATCCCTTCAACCCTTTTGCTACATCCCCTCTCTTTCTATCTAATACTCTCTCTCTCTCTCTAACCTCTCTCTATTTTTCCATCCTTGTCTCTCTCCAAGTTGATGCCATCTTTCACATAGTTACTTTCATCCATAGAGTTTGGGACTTACCTCACTAGAGACTTCCAAGGCTGGCCCTGGAGTCATTCAAACGACTAACAAAGGGTGGGCTAGAAAAAAGGTATGCACAGATATCCACCTGGCTTGCTAGGCACAATATCCAGATGGACAGACTCCCTCCCTTTCAGTATAGCATGGACGCACCTCCTGAGTCGATCCCATGAGATGAGATCAACCGTATTGTACAGCTAGATCTCCTCCAATTCCACACATCTCGGACTTGGGGAGGGGACTAGGAGCTCCCCACCAAGATCTAGTTCTACTGCAACCACTGCTTGAGAGTATTAGAGAAGGGATTCATCTTCAAACCCACTAGCCTCGAGGATAGAGGAGTCTAACATGCACTAAGGATTGCCTTTGGACTTTCATTCCATCAGCTGAGGATTGAGGCGGGGAGAGTTGCAGGGAGGTTGCAGGTATACCTAGAGAGTAGAGGATTTGCATGCTATGTATGCTGGGGACGGTTGAGATAGAGGAGCATTTTCTGTGGGTGTTAAAGGTCACTGTGCCTTTACCTCGGTTATGTACAATACTCAAACACATATATAAATGAATGAAAAAGAAGATTAGGGTGTTCTGCACCCACTAAAACTTGTGTGGCTCTCTGTTTCTCTCTCTCCCTCTTCTGTTCTTGCTTCCGTTGAGAGCACTCTCAACTGGTATCAGAGCCCGGGTGATCTAGCTGAGCATGCGTGAATGCTTGAAGCTCAGCAGCTCTGTGGGAGGAAGGAGAAGCTCTGTGGGAAGCTTTGTGGGTGACTTTACTTGCATCTAAGTGTGGAGACCTTGGAGGAACCTTTGGAAAAGTCACTTTGGTTTTGTAAAGTAAGTGTTTTCAAAGAAAAAGTCATTTTTTGAGCTTTTCCCTGTTCCGTTCGATGACAAAGACTCCGTATTAAGTTGTAGAAGCAACTATTACTTGCTTTTGGTGTCCACTTCACTTCAAGAGCTTGGAAACACCTTCATTCTTGAATCTGGGATCATTTCATTGGATTTTTGACTCACTGTGTCAGTTTCTGCATTTTTCTGCCCGGGTGTTGGAACTCAAGTTTGGAGCAACCATTTGTAGATCTGTCAGTTCCGGTGGACTCAGGAGGTCCTAAAACTTCTATGTTACTCATCATTCGCACTCCGATGGAGTTTACAAACAGCTCTGTTTCCAAAAACATTTTTCAGTCCGTGTATTGGACCCAGTGATTGAGACCACGGTTCTGTCCCATTGCGTTTCGGACGCCCAAAAATTCCTACCTGTCAGTTCTTATGCGATTCGGTGGAGGATTTTCAGAGTTATGGATCTCTGTGTATTCGATTTTGTCTCTCTGTTATGCATTTTTCATTCTAAGGTTTTGAAACCTTAGATTTATGCCACATGGCAGTGGAGAAGTGTTGACTGCCATTTCTCACTCATCGGTTGGGATTTTGGAGTTCCGGTAGAAGAGAGATATTTGCAAATTTTCTTACTGAGTCCGATTATGCAATGGCGCCCATGTTTTGAGGCATCTCAGGGTCTCTTTTCAATAGCGGTCATTACCGTGGGACTATGATTTCTTGAGCATACCTTATGCAGATCACTCTGGTTGCAGTTTGAGAAGTGTGCGCTCATTCGTGGTGTGCATTAGGTTGTAGTGGATGATTTATAGGCCATTTGGATGCATTGCGGTCCTTATTGGATGCGCTGATAGGCCCAAATTGCCTTGTGTGATGCTATTTTTTATGGACGCTTCGCACATGGATGCTATTTTATGCTAAGGGACAGCTTTGACACATTGCAGGTGATGCACTGATAGTGCTATGCTCTCTTGGATGAGATATTATTAATGCATATGCCAGTGGACGGTGTTTATGTTTGAGTCATTTGGCACTTATTGGCATTTTGGATTGCCATTACAGTTGGCATTTTCTTTTGGGCTAGATTTGCTCATATGGATGCATAGTATATGCACATGAGTCAGATGCTTTGAGACATGAGTTTTGGTGATATTTCACTCTATTATGGCATCCTCTTCCATGTCTGAAAAGGAGTTTTTCAACATTAAAAAGTTTGATGGGACAAACTTTTCTTTGTGGAAAGAACAGATAAGGGATGTGCTTATTCAAAAGAAGCAAATTAAACCCTTGGCAGGGATTGAAGCTAAGCCTGCAAATATGTCTGAGGATGATTGGAATGAGTTGGATGCATTAGCAAAGTCTACTATTAGACTTCATCTTGCAGAGTCAGTTTATTTCACTGTAGTAAATGAGCAAACTATGGAAGATTTGTGGAAGAAACTGTGTGCCACTTATGAGAAGGAAACTGCCTCTAATAAAGTTTACATCATGAAGAGGTTGTTTGAGCTACAGATGAAAGAAGGGGTCTCCATTGCTTCTCACTTGAATGAATTCAATATTATTTTCAGCCAACTTCAGGCTCAGAAGATGAATTTTGATGCGGAGACTAAGGCAATATTTCTCTTATGTTCATTGCCATCTTCATGGGATACCTTCTGTATAGCCGTCAGTAACTCTGCACCTAGTTGAGTACTGAAATTTGATGATGTTGTGGGTAGCTTGTTGGCCGAGGAGATTAGATGGAAGTCTGTGGATGGCAACAAGCAGGATGCAGCCTTAAATGTGCAAAGGGGCAGATCACAGTTCAGGGGGAAGTCCCAAGAAAGAGGGAAGTCTTATAGCAAATCCAAGGCATGGAACATTGAGTGTTACCACTGTGGCAAGAAGGGCCATATGAAAAAGGATTGCTACAACAAAGCTGAAAAGAGAGCAAAAGGATAAGAAAAAGAATGCAAATTGGGGTGCAAATCAAAAGGAAGAGAGTCCAAGGGAGGACAAAGGAAAAGTGAAGATCGAGGAGATCAATGCAGTCACACATGATAGTGACAATGACGTTCTCTTCATGCCTAGTTTATCTGTAGAGTTGCTTACCACTCCAGATGATGCATATTCCCAGGATTGGATTTTGGATTCTGGTGCTTCATTCCATGTTACTCCCCATAGGGAATGGTTCTCCACTTATGACAGTGGAAAGACAGGTTGTGTGCATCTTGGAAATGACTATGCATGTGACATAGTGGGAGTAGGTGATATAAAGTTTTCTTTTGCAAATGGGTCTGCATTTATTTTGAAACATGTGAGACATGTGCCTAAGTTGACCAAGAGACTTAGTTGGAAAATTCAGAAGGGCTCTATGCTTTTAGCCAGGGGTGCCAAGTGTGGGACTTTGTATCCCTTACATGTATCAGGGGATTTGATCATGTTGTTGCAATAACCGAGCAGCCAAGCACTTCTTTGTGGCATTGCAGGTTGGGGCACATGAGCCAGAATGGAATGAAACTCTTATGCCGTTTGGGTTATGTACCGCATTTGAGTTTCTCTGATTTTGAATTTTGTGAGCACTGTCTCTATGGGAAGCATACTAAATCAGATCATAAAAGAAGGGGAAAGAAAGAGTTTGAAAAGCTTGATTTGGTGCATTCAGACGTATGTGATCCCATGCCTGACGGTCATTAGGTGGGGCTGAATACTATGTGACATTCATTGATGATGCAACTAGGAAAGTGTGGGCTTATGCTATAGCTCGAAAGAGTGATGTGTTCCAGGTATTTCAAAAATGGCTGCCCTTGGTTGAGAATCAGTCAGGTAGAATGCTTAAATGCCTACAGTGACAATGGTGGAGAGTATCTCTCTCATGTCTTTCAGCATTTCTGT
Source organism: Dipteris shenzhenensis (assembly GCF_047967505.1). Lineage (NCBI taxonomy): Eukaryota > Viridiplantae > Streptophyta > Polypodiopsida > Gleicheniales > Dipteridaceae > Dipteris > Dipteris shenzhenensis. Next base: position 18,466,832 of record NC_141616.1, read on the forward strand.
GATACACGTGGGATTAAGAGGGAGCTCACATCCCCTCATACTCTAGAGCAAAATCCAGTTGCAGAAAAGATGAACCGTACCATTCAAGAAAGGTTGCAATGCATGCTTTCCAATGCAAGTCTTTCTGGTGGTTTTTGGGCTGAGGCAATGAAGACTGCAGTGCATGTGATCAATAGATCACCTAGTAAGATTTTAGATGGTGGTATTCCTGAAGAGGTATGGAGTGGCAAGAAGCCCTCTTACTCTCATTTGCATATATTTAGGTGTGAGGCATATGCACATGTGCCAAAAGAGCTTCGAAAGAAGCTAGATCCTAAGTCTAGGAAATGCATCTTTCTGGGTTATTGTGAAAGTGGAGAGATGGGCTATCGTCTCTGGGATCCAGAAGCAAAGAAGATCATACGTAGCCATGATATAGTCTTCAATGAGAAGAAGATGCATAAGGCACCCATGAGGGATGTGGAAATGAGAAGAGTCACTTTCCAGGATGTGAATCCACCTGCATATGTTGATAGACAGCAAGTTGTCCATGCACCAAATGTGCAAGAAATGGTACCACCAAGTACTCCCACAGGTATACAATCAAGGGTAGATGATGGATCATCTATTGGTGGAAATGATGAGCCAAATGTGGCTGATATGTAGGTGGGACAGCAAGGTGAAATGCCCTTGAGAAGATCATCTAGAGTATCTAGACTGCCTGATAGGTTTGTTCTAGGGGTAGACTATGTGATGCTTACTGATTGCGGGGAGCCTTCTTGCTACAAAGAGGCTATGATGCGCTAGGATCAATGCAAGTGGGAGTATGCTATGCAATCAGAGATGAGTTCACTTATGAAGAATAAGACTTGGGACTTGGTTTCTTTGCCACATGGAAAGAAAGCATTGCCATGTAAATGGGTCTACAAAATGAAGGTCATAGGTGATGATGTGCCTAGGTACAAGGCCCGTTTGGTCGCTAAAGGGTTCAAGCAAGAGAAGGGTGTGGACTTTGATGAGATATTCTCTCCGGTTGTGAAGATGACCACACTTAGATGCATGCTTGGACTAGTGGCATCAGAGGATATGGAGCTTATGCAGATGGATGTCAAGACAGCTTTCTTGCATGGGGATTTGCATGAGGAAATTTACATGGTGCAACCGGAAGGCTTTGAAGAAAAGGGCAAAGAGCATTTAGTTTACAAGCTGAAGAAGAGTCTCTATCGTCTTAAGCAAGTGCCTAGAGAATGGTATCAAAAGTTTGATGCTTTCATTTGGTCCCAGGGTTTTAGAAGGAGTGAAATTGATCACTGCCTCTACACTAAAAGGGCTAAGGATAATAGCCTGATAATCTTGGCACTATATGTGGATGATATGCTATTGGCTAGCAAGAATACTTATGAGCTAGATGCATTAAAGGCCAAGTTGCATGAGGCCTTTGATATAAAGGATTTGGGACTTATAGGTCATATTCTTGGTATGCGCATCACGCGTGATCGGAGTAGGAAACTCCTTTGGCTTTCACAAAAAGAGTATGTTACAAAAGTATTGCAGCGTTTCAATATGGAGGGGGGGAAGGCAGTGCATACTCCATTGCCTCCATATGTGAAACTGAGTCATACAGATTGTCCCAAATCAGATGAGCAAAGGGCCATGATGGCCAAGGTTCCTTATGCATCAGCGGTTGGGAGTCTTATGTATGCTATGATAGCCACTAGACCAGATATTGCATTTGCAGTGGGAGTTGTTAGCCGGTATATGGCTAATCCAGGAAAGAGGCATTGGGAGGCAGTTAAGTGCATCATGAGGTACATGAAGGGTACCAAGGAGATGTGCATCTGCTTTGGTAAAGGAGACATGCGTGTACTTGGGTGCATAGATTCAGACTATGCAGGGCATGTGGATAGTAGGAGATCCACTTCTGGTTATGTGTTCACCTTTGCAGGTGGTGCAGTGTCGTGGATGTCTCACGCACAAAAGTGCATTGCTTTGTCTACCATAGAGGCTGAGTATGTTGCAGCCACAGAGGGTTGCAAGGAGGCTATATGGCTTGATCGGCTAGTGGAAGATTTGGGGATTCATACAGGTGTACCGACATTGCATAGTGATTCCATGAGTGCTATTCAGCTAGCACGGAATCTGGTCTTTCATGCAAAGACCAAACACATTGAGGTCAAGTACCATGTCATCAGGGAGGTACTTGAGGACAAGCGCATAGAGCTTGTCAAGGTTCATACAGCTGATAACCCTGCAGATATGCTGACAAAGAGTCTACCTAGTCAGTGGTTTGAGTATTATCATGTATTGATGGGCATTGGATAATATGCTCACTGGTTGTTCTCCCTTAAAGGCACATTGTCCTTTAAGTGGGAGGTTATGGGGGTTAAAGGTCACTGTGCCTTTACCCCGGTTATGTACAATACTCAAACACATATATAAATGAATGAAAAAGAAGATTAGGGTGTATTCTGCACCCACCAAAACTTGTGTGGCTCTCTGTTTCTCTCTCTCCCTCTTTCGTTCTTGCTTCTGTTGAGAGCACTCTCATTTTCTCTATATTTGCCTAGCCTATTATGAGATACGAGGATGCTACCATTGTCTCTACCCAACAAAGGGGAGTAGATTCGGTCCACTATCATGACTGGTCCACTTCCATGATCAGGTCCATATTGGGCTCTATCTAATGGAGGTGTGCAGGCACAGGGAGACACTACTGTGACAGATCAGAGAGTACCAGGAGGTGGCGAGATCATAGGACATAGAAGCTGACCAAAAACATCGACATGTCACAAACTTCTATACATATGTGTCACCTCCAGGACACAATGGAGTAGAGGAGGAGGAGCTAACTGATATGAGGTTAGCTTGGATCAACATAGAGAGCCCAGACAGTGCCACTAAGAGAGGGATGTGAGATCGCATGCGAGACAAAGAGTGTCAATAGCACATCTATTGAGGTCCGACCTATCATGGCTTTCCTTAGGGGGGGACCGATAGAGATGAGGGGTCACTATGGACATAGCCCAGAGAGTTTAGAGACCGCATCCCCCGCCATAATGCGAGACAACTTGATAGACACAGATATGAGATAGCTCACCAGAGAGCATCACTATGCCGGGCTTTGATTTATGTGTCCCAGCTCCAAGATTGACTTGATTCAGCTTGTGATTGACTGATTATGATTTTTCTAGCGTACATTAGTATTTAGCAAGGGCCCTAGTGCACCCTTTACTCTAGCCCACTGAGGCTTGTATGAGTCTAACTTTTTACACAGTTTGTCCCATAGGCCTCCCATAGGTCCATGAGGCCTCCCACAGATGTTAATACATCTCTCTCTCTCTCTCTCTCTCTCTCTCTCTCTCTCTCACACACACACACACACACACATCTTTACCCTCTCTCTCCCTCTCTTTCAACCCCCTTGCTTTCTCTCTTCTTCCCCCTTTCTCTTCATTTCTCTCTCTAACCTCTCCCTAATTTCTCTAATTTCTCTATAACCACCTCCTATTAAAACTACAGTCGATAACTAAAACCCACTCCCTACCCCCCTCCGTAACTACAGCCCACCCAACTAAATCTCTACCTAACTACACTTCTACCTCTCTCCCTAACTGCACCTCTACTTACCTTACCTCATTTCTATCTAACCAAGTCTAATTTCACTTCTGACCCTAAGTTACACTAACCACTCCCTACTCTATTGCTACCTCATTAACCCCCGACTCTATACCTCCTCGTTCACCACGTGCCACCTCAATTACTCTGATCGACTCCTATCCCAGCCGACCTATTCCCTTGCCTCTTATTTATACCCTCCTAAGCTCCACATCTCTCCCGCCGATGTAGCATTTGCACCTGTACATCTCTCTATACCTCTACTGCTCGTGCAGCTTGCATTGTCTCTAGCTCAGAGACATGTCTAAAATCCGTTCCCGCTCAACAGCTACTGCTCGTCGGCATTATGGATCGCCCTTCATAGCTCTTTACTTCCTCCCCCACTGCCAACGATCCTGTGCTGATTTAGCTACAAAACCTTTCTCTTTTAATCTCCATTGTAAGTCATCTATATTTCTACTCCCCCTCGACCTCCTCCCCCCCCACATACACACACTTTCTTATCTATAATAAAATTCCCCCTTTATTTATTTCTTATCTTGCCCTTTATTTACTTCTTATCCCCCCCTTCATTTATTTCTTATCCCCCCTTTTATTTATCCCCCCCCCCCCCCTCGATTGATATTACTAAACCATGCTTCTATAAAGGAAGCTTCTTTATTTACTTCATTTACTATCGCTAACCTTTTCTAAGTGTTGACTCTTCTAATACCTAAATTTTTCATTTACCCTCCCCACCCTCCATGGTCTTAAAGGTCTATATTTTGTCATTTCCCTTGGTAAGTCTTTTATTGATTAACTTTACTTATAAAGCTTATTTTTTTCCACTCTCTAACCTCTCTAAATTATTGAGCCTAACTTTTCCAAATAGCTGATTTATTCTTTTACCCTCCCCTCCCTCCAGGATCTAAAAGTCCATTTTTGAACTTATTTTTAATCATGTTCCTTAGTAAGCTTTTTTTAAAAAATATTTGTAATGCTTTCTTTATTTTTTTCTCTACCCCTTCTCTTTTTAGAATTTATTCCTCCATAAATTTCCATATGCTTTCTTACAAAGTTCATAGCCTCCCTTTTTTGTTCTAGCTTACCTCTTCTTGATTAATTCCCTCCATAATGATCACAAATTTATTCCCTTTGTCTTACACCCTTCCCCTAAACTCACAATTACTCAAAACATCCTTACTCTCACAAGTTTACATCAAGCTTGATAAGTCTGTGGTTAAGTTCTTATTTTTATTGCGACATTGATAACAAGGGACGGGTGTTTATGCACCTGTCTTCCCAACTAAGGTTTAAGCTGTTTCTTACCATGTTTTTCTTATTGGATGGTGGCAGGTATGCAAACTCCCCTCTTCAATAAAAGTGATGCTTACTACACAACTTATCAAAGCAAAACGTTTTTGTATAGTATGCATTCTACAAACCCACCTCTTGAATTTTTAATGTTTCACTACATGTTGGTAGAATTTTGTTAAATTACACTAGTTTTCTCTTTTGTGTCCATTACCAAAATTGTTTTGATTTCACTATGAAAAGGGGTTTTGTTGAGTCTCTACACATACATGAAGAGACACACATATGCACGCATGAATGTATGCATGCACACATGCACACACACACACACACACACACACACACGTGTCCAAAAAGCTCCTACTATGGTCATCATCCTTGTTATTAATTAATCTATCATTCACTTTTATATGCGACACACACACACACACATACACACACACATACACACACACATGCACACACACGTGTAGACACATGCATGCATGCATGCAAAAACGTATCCAAAAGACTCCTACTATGGTCGTCATCATTTGTTATTAATTAATCTATGATTCACTTTTATATATTAAGAACACAAGACGCACCCAATTTCATTATGCATGAGTTATTACTATTATTATTTCATTACATGGCATGCATGTGCATGCATGCATGTGTGCATGTTTGCATCTGTACATGTGCACGTGTGTGTGTGTGTGTGTGTGTGTGTGTGTGTGTGTGTGTAGAAGACATCTACAGCACCCCTTTCCATAAGAGAAGACAATTTTGAGTAGGAATGAGAAATGTTTTATAGATAAACTTTAAAATAAATAGAAAGTCCACTAAGAATAAAGTAGCATCACTAGAGGGTGAACATTTTTTTAAGACAAAAGGAAATGTGAGCAGTTGAGCTTTGATAACTCGTTGGCAGCATCATTTTTATTGAAGAAAGGAATCTGCCTACCTGCCACCATACAAGAAAAATGATAAGAACCATATTTTAACTTAGTTGGGAAGATAGGTTTCATAGACACCCCTCCCTTGTTATCGGGATCACAATCAAAATAGTTGCTCATGCTATAGACTTATAAAGCTAATTTTTTGATATTGTGCTTTTATGTGTAAAAAATAGTTGGGGTGAGTTTGAGGAAAAGTAGATAAATGGTTATGTAGGCAAAAAAAATGTGTATTTAGGTGTCAGAGATGGAGAAGGGGAGAAATTAATAATTAGGGTAATTTATACAGACATTCGGAAAGAAGAATTTAAGGGGGTGTGGGGGGTTGGGGGGAAAGGGAAGTTAATGTGAAAAATTATGCAATTAAATTTAATGTGAAGGGAAATTTATATAGGGAGGGAATAATGATAAGAAAGGACTAAAAGTGTAAATGTAAGGGGAGAGAGGATTTTTTAGAGGAGAAAAAAGAAAAAGGAAGAAATAGATTAAGTTTTAAGCATAATAAGTAATAAAGACAGAAATTTACGCATTTTTTTATTTAAAAAGAGAAAAGCAAAGAAAGAAAAAAAGGGGGGGGGAGGAACTTTAAAATTTAAGAAAAGGGAGGGATTAAAATTTAGGAAAGGGGGTACTTAAATTTAGGAAAGAGGGGGGTTTGAAAAATGAAAAAAAGTTTGGGGGGTTGAGGGGTAAGAAGGTAGAATATGGCATTTAGGACAAAGGGGGTGGGTGAGAAGGTAGACTGGCAAAGTGTAGTGTAGGTATGAAGCTATGAGAGGCACTGGATACTAGTGGATAGTGTAGTAAGTTGGTAGTTTTAAAGGTGGGGTAGCCGAGGTTGAGTGCCTAGATAACAGCGGGACAGTCGAGGTGTAAGTAACAGAGTGACGGGGAAACGATGAGAGTCCAGGCAGCAATGCATGGCAGTAGTCAAAGTAGTCCAAAAGGGAGAGCTTGTAGGCAAGGGGGAAGTTGTAAAGGGCGGCAACAAAAAAGCAGTCACCAGCAACACAGCAGTGGCTCAATAGATTAAAGAGGGGGGTTAGGGTAGAGTCTAGAGTCAGGTACCTGAGAGTCCATGTCGTGCTGTGTGTGGTGGGTCGTAAAGGTGCACGATGGATGAGATTTGATAAGCAATAACTCAAAGTTGAGATGCAGAGATCAATAGCAGCACCACAGTCGAGGAATGGAGAGGAGAGCGGGCATGAAAGTAGATAGCCCGGGCATAGATGGTAATCGAGCACAGAGCTAGAGAACAGAGAGCAGGAGAGCTTTAAGTAGGAAGAGAGTAGGAAGGAGGTGGTGAGAGTATGAAGCGCTAGGGCATAGAGAGCAGGCGTAATGTGACAGTGAGCAGAGAGCAAGAAAGGGTTAGAGGGAATTGAAGGCAAGCGTGTAGGGAGAGCAGGGGTAGGGAATGTGGTAATGAGAAGATCATATTTTATAGGTAAACAAAGGCTAGTCGGGAGAGTCAGGGAGATGAGAGGTCCTAAAAAGGTGGGGAACCGGGGATCTAGAAGCGTGACAGTCAGTGTAGAGGACGAAGTGAGGAGTGTAGAACATGAATTGAGGCATGGGTGGAAGTGCGAATCGAGGTGTAGCCAGAAAGCGGAGCGTGTGTGGAATTAGGGGGAGTTAGTCTAATAAAGAAGGGTATTTTTTTAAAAAACCAACATAAATTGAGGAGAAATAACTTAGAGGGTTCGGGTTAGGTTTGGTAGAGTTAGATTAAGAGAGGGGAGGGGCGGGGTAAGAAATAAGAAAAAATTAGGTAAAATAAAGAGATGTTGAAAAGGGAAAATTTTTAAAAGGGAAATAAAATTAAAGAGAGGGGGATAAGGTAGTCGGGTAGGGGGGTAGGAAAAAATGCATACGGTGTTTGGGGGGGGGAATTTTAGGAAGAAATGGGAATATATTAAAAAGGTGTAAACTAGTAAAAGGGAAATAAAAGGGAATAATTAGGAGGATAAGCTAATAACAAAGCAGAGATTTTATAAAAACAGGAAGAGAGAAAGTAGTAATTGAAAATTAATAGAGGAAATTAAAAAAGGATATTAAAAAAGAAATAGGAAATAAAGAAGAGAAATAAAAAGATTTTAAAGAGAGAAAATAAAAAAGGGGTTTTAAGGATAAAAGGGAAAAAAGGTAAAAGGAGGAATTTGAGTGGAGATTGAAGGGGGTTTTGAGGATAAAAGGGAAAAAAGGGGGGGGGGGGATAGAGTGAAAGTAAAGGGGGAAAGAATTAGGAATATAATGAGCTAGAGAGAGGGGAAAAGTTGTGAAAGGGTTTTCAAGGAAAATAAAAAGGGGGGGGTGGGGAAGGGAAAATAGGGTAAAGTGAATGTAAAGGGGGAAAGGAATAGGATGTGTGTGTGTGTGTGTGTGTGTGTACTTTGGGAAGTTCCTTCAGGTTCATAAAAGAAGCCAGCAAACAATTAGGCAAGAGAAAATTCAAGGTTGAGAGCTTAAAAACAAGAAAGCTTTGGGGATTCTAGGTTGAGCTCTAGGTGTAGACTGCTTCCACCATGTGGATGTATTGAAATCAGCTACACAGAATTAGCAAATGCTTGAAACACTCTTGGGTCCAAAAGTAAAGAATTCCAAGATAGTTCTAAAATAAGAAGTATTTGGGCTACACATGGTAGACAATGAGTCCATGGGAGCTCATCTCAATTGGATGCAATATAACTAATAAAGCAATCCCCCCCCCAAAAAAAAAGCAGTTGCAAGAACTCAAGTTGAGAGTGGATAATGACGATGTAAAGGAAATCTTGCCGACAATTCTACCTCCAAGATATTATAAATTGATGACCATCCTTAGGATGAATTTTGATTCATTTGGACTTTCATGATGTTGTTTCTATGTTGATAAGCACGAAGCTTGTTTGAGGCGTTGTTTCATAGAGGCAAGATAACATATGCTATACAAGATAAAGGCAATGCGAAAGGCACTAGTAATAAAAAGAATCACAGCAAAAAACTCAAGTACAAAAGCATGTATTGTTGAGAAAACTTAGGTTGAAAACTTTGCTAGACTATTGCAAATAGAGATGTTAATGATCGTCATGGATGATGACTATCATTTCTAGTTCAAGTTTGACATTTGTGATAGCTTTTTGGTGATAGTTTTTGCTTTGAACCCTATGTGGCCGATGACATTGTTGAGCTTGTTTGTGTTCTGGCCATAGCCTGTGTGGATGGCTACATATTTCTCTTCCCCCGTACTTGGTTTAAGGGGGCTTATTACATTCTTCGACCAATGCATATGTGAATCCTCATAGGGGGGGTCTGTATAAAGATCTAGAAGTAGCACAATGTGCCGTGTCCCCATGCAAGGAAGTATGTTGAAGGACATAGGTGGTGCCCTACTCTTATCGAGTGTTTCCCTTTCTACATGATAGTATTTTAAGCTACCATCATGTCTCTTGGCTATCACATGGGCTAATTGGGCAATGGCCCTTGAGTATTGTCTAAACTTTCTTATTCTTCTATAAGTTGATGTAGCTAGCCGAGAGTCTATGCTGTCTTGCAATATGAGTCAGTAGTTGTCTTTATGTCTTCGTATGCTGCAACAAGCGTGGTAAGGATGCACAATAGCTGAGTCTATATATGTGTCCTTATAATAGTTAGCAAGACAATTTTGCTACCCATAATAGTGTCAACTAATTTTGGGTCTCCTTATTTCATGTGATTTTTATATGACGTTTGCTTTGAGTTGTAAAGAAGAAAGCATGCTTGCATGTAGTGATACCCAATAGCTATGACCTTAATAGATTTTAATGGGTAGATAAAAAGTTCACCATCCATAAAAAAGATAATTAGATTTGGTATATTGACCAAGTACATGCCATCAATATATCAATTAGGATTTTCGAAGCATCTCAAAATATGCCATTTGCTCTGCCTTACCATTTTGACACAAAAAATATATTTGTAAAAAAAAGGCTATAAGTTGCACCATAACGGGGAGAAAAATAACCCCAAAGGTATCCCTCTTATCTATCTCCAAGTTTTATCTTCAAATTGTAGGAACAATTGGAGATAAGCCAAGAGTTAAGTTCAATGACATCAATGATGTCAAAATGTAGAGATCCACTCCGTTGTGGAGCCCATATTCCAAGGCTAGGAGATCCCAGCCATTTCTTGAAAGAAATGAAGTCTATGCTGCAAGTCTCAAAATCCATTCTTAGCACTTCTTTTTACTATACTAATAAGGGTATCTATCCCTTCCAATGGAATACACTAGTAACAATATCTGTAAAAAACATAAATATTATATTCATAGGAAGATATCATAGGTAAATCTTCAAAAAGAAGAAATAGAGTTAAAGGGAGAATAGCCAAGTATGTGGAAAAAGTTTGCAAAGTGCTCTCTAATGTAGTCACAGCCCCTTTGATGTAAGGTTTTTTATAGGGGATATGATTAAGTCCATTTTGAAGTTCCCATCTCAAAGGACCATGCCTAACAATGTCAAGATGACATGTAACAACATTTTTCATTCATTTATTGATATACTTTTGAAATCTATGGCACATAAGTTGTATATGTGTAGTTGCACAAAAAGTATCCTTAGCTAAATAAGCAAAGCTACTCATGTTTTTATAAAAGTTTCATGAGAATAAGACAAAATCCTCAAGCTTGATTCCAAACTACACATGCAACATGCATTAAAGAATCCTTTTAGATCAATACCCTCAAAGATAGGATTATTAGAAAGGACATGGAGGATGTATGTATAATCAAGTTCCCTTGTACTTTTCACTAAAATTATCCATGCTTTATAGATCTTTGGACTTGGTAAGATTAAAAAATCACTCATTTAGCTGGGTCATTATATTTAACAAGTGAACTTGGAGATCACCATCATGTCTTGAGCCAGTGTATCTCCATGTCTACTGTTGATTCTTATGGATGAACTTGAGGGCGATGCCAATTCAATGGCTAGTTGTTTCTTACCACTACCCTTGTTTCTAAGGATACCATGTGAGTTTATGGATCTTTGACCTCTGCCCCACTCAACAAGGGGTGTGTGAACCCTCCTCTCCTAGAAGCATTGCCCCATCTTCCATCTCGTGTGGAGGGATGATTTGAAACCTAGTATTTCTAGGTTGTCTCCCTCCCATGGTCTTATATTTTTTTGGATTTAGTGTTTTGAGAAAAAAATTGACACCTTTTTCATTAATCTAGGAAACAACTCTAAATTTTTTATCTTCCACAACCAATCTTACGACTTTATCAACCATATCTTGATAGCGTGAAAAGATCATTGCCTATTTTATTGAGTGTATAAGGAAAGAAGAGCATCATTGAAGGAATGATTACATCTTGATAGCAAGGTTGCTATGCTGCATACATTTGTGGACATGGTTACAAATGTACCAGACTGCGTGGTTAAACCACATGCTTGATTAGGTAGGGCATGGTGTGCCCATACTTGCATTTTAGATAGGGCCTCATGTGATGTAATTCCAAACATCCAGAACTTTTTAAGGTGGTAGTAACACTTTGTGGCTACAATACAAACCATGCTTAGAATTGTAAAAGGATTCCTCAAGCTCATTTAGTGAAAATAGCTCAGGTGGTAAGACATTGTCCTCATGTGCCGATTTACTATTCATAGCAAGGGTCTTAAAACTCTGTTGTAAATTAGTAGTATTCTTTGTCATATCATCAAGTACATCACACCCTTCAAAAGTGATAGGTGCCATAATACTGAGATCACTCAATTGCCACTGTGTTACGGTTGACTTGATATGAAATTACTCCCTCTAATATCCTCCTTGGGATGAGACTGAATTTGCATTGTCTTTTCTAGTATTAGATGTATTTACAAGTGTAGGAAATCTTGTATCATTATATCTTTATCCATTCGGGAAAGTGACTAAAAAAGGAATCAATGAATGTACCTTAGAATTGAAAGGTTCAACTAACATGTTATGTTTCTTATCACTACTCTTCATGGGAATATCTTGCATTATGTACTCGTCGATAGAATGATGTAATAATATTCTTGCAAATCTTGTGCAAATGTACCATCCCCATTGCTTTGATGGCTATAGATAATGACATTATGCTTTTTAGATAGGGATTTTGGGCGAGGGATGGAATTGTTACATTAAGATTGTATTTATAAAATAGTTGAGAGAGAGAGAGAGAGAGAGAGAGAGAGAGAGAGTTGTATTAACGTCTTCAGAAGGCCTCACGAGCCTATGAGACAAAGCACACTTCCAAAACAGAGTAGAAAACACATCTTTGAGTGTCAAAGAGAGTCGAGGAGTTCACAAGGCTTCTCAGCTCAAATTATTTAGCACACTACTAAATTCTAATCCTATCATGGTGGCCTTCATTACATCAGTTTTGCACTAAAGTCTTTGGGCCTAGCTTTGAAGTCTCTTATTAGTGTTGTACCATCTCAATAAACAACCAAATTTCCTTCCTTTCGGGCTTCTTTACATTAGTCGATTCTACACTTGTTGCCCTGAGATGAATTCCTCTTAGATGCATGTCCTAGTAGCTCTCAGGTTGTTAGTTTGTTTGAGACCCTTACTCCTTACTATCTTGTCTTAAAAGTTGCTCTTGCCTGTGCCCCCTTTTGGACAATAAAATGTATTTCTTTTGAGTCCCATTCAGTTTAAGGGATTGTCTTCCTAAGATGTTCAATGTCTGTTTCATGTTTCCATCTTCTACTGTTCATCCCTCGGCAGCCCTCTTATGCGTATGATCCGATTATTAGCATCCCTGGTCTCATGTTCTTTTACCTCCTCATAGACATCACACTTGTTAATCTTGGTGTTCATAGTTGCTATGAATTCTTGCTTCATAGACTTGAGTTGAGTGGTAACAAATTCTTGTACTTTGGTCACAAGCTATGGTGATAAGTCAAGGCAAAGGGCGAAGGTGTTTTGGCTATGGTAGCGTAGGAGGGTTTCTTATTGGCTTGGGTCGTTGCAAACAATATCGTCTTGGGGAACTCCATTTTGGCCTTTGGAATCTTCTTGTTGGGGCTATGGTCGTGGCAAACAATTTCGTCTTGGGGAACTCCATTGTGGCCTCTGGAATTTGAGCACTGAGTATTCCTCAATTGAAGCTAACCCCCATGCTAGGCCGAGGGTTAGCCCAACCTATAGAAAACTCAAGCTATTGGTCCTACGCGCATTGTGCTACCTATTGATGAAAGAAGCCCCTTCAAGTTGTTGCTATGTGACCTATTATGTGACACCCGAAGTCTGGAGTCTGAGCTTTGACCTAGACTTGCACCTGTTGGCTGTGCGCCCTATGCATAGGCACTACTATTGCAAGGGAGGAGAGGCAGTGCGGTGCCTCTGTGGGCTAAGGCAAACCTATTGGAGACGCCTTTCTGTGTGTGGTAGTGTTTCATTGTGTTGCTTAGAGGCTAGAGGCGGAAGGTGAGAGACGAAAGGTGGGAGGTTGGAGGTGGAAGGTGGGGCGTGGAAGGAAGGACAGAGAGAGAGAGAGAGAGAGAGAGAGAGAGAGAGAGAGAGAGAGAGAGAGAGGGTAGGTTTTTAATTTTGGTAATAGTTGTAGTGTGAGGTGAACATCTACCAAAGACATTATTTGAAGCCAAAAGAAAATTCATAGTTTACAACATCGTAGTCTTATAAAACTAAAATTTATATATACTACACGGTGGGAAACTTTGCTAATTGAGAGAAAATAGTAGCGAATAAGAGTGAAGTCCATTCTCCTAGCTTACAAACACAGTTTTCAAGGGCTTTCCAATGAGTACCCGTGTTATATAGTTTTGATTTGATCTTGACCCTTATGATTACTTAACATAATCTTACTTAAAAGAGCATTCCCACCAAAGTTAAACCCTTTACATAATCCTACTTAAAGTAGCATTCCCACCAACCTCCCTTAAGTTAAATCCTTATTTTCTATATTTCAATGTGTTTCCCTCCATAAAGATTCCTTAAAGTACCTATTTGTAGGGATAAAATTTTAAGTATCTTTAACCTATTGTTAATAGGTTTAACTTAACTAGACCTTCTTGAAATTTAGATCTTTTTCCCACACAATATAGTTTATCTTTACATATGATGTCCATTCTTTGAGCTTACAATCACAATGTTTTCTTCTTTTCAAAGGGTTTCAAACGAGTTCTCATGTTATACAGTTTTTGGCCTTAAGATTACTTAACAAAATTCTTGCTTGAAGTAGCATTCCCACAGTCCACCCTAAACATTCTCACTATCAACCCTAAACATCTTTAACATGTTGCCAAGAGATTTAACTTAACTGCACCTCCTTGAAATCTTAACTGGTATGCACAGTTCCATTACAATCATGAACTTGTCTTTCTTAACTAATAGCGGTCACTGGTAGTAAGCCCTAAGCCATCCGTAAATGAGGTCACAAAGGGAGAATTAAGGACAGGGTGTGGATCAATCACTTTAACATCTATACATACTATATAATTGAAGTTGTTCTCTCTTTAGAACTCAACGCTCTCTCTCTACACGTGTCATCTATATCTATACTATATATAATTGATGATGCTCTCTCTCTATAACTCAATGCTGTCTCTTTACACATGTCAACTTGAGAAAGTGCCCAAAAATGAGGTTTAAAAATTGCAAGTTGCTTAGAAGAGGCAAATGAACACGAGGTAGCCCTGTGGTGTGATTTAGCAGGGCACAAGGACTAGAGCAGAGATGGCAGCTATGCAAGATGCCACGTGGTTGCAGGTTGGCCACCAAAATGTGACCATTCAAAGGCTAATATGGCAAGAGATCATGATACTTTCCTCTACCCTATAAACTATAATCTAAGACTATTCCTTTATTTTGTACATCCTTCACCACTTGCCATTATATTGTGCCGTAATAGCAACGCACAGGTCCCTTATTAATATATCTAAACAACTGATCAAATGGACTACGAGGGCCCTTTCTCAAGTGGCGGTCTGGTTCAGATGTGGGTGCTAATTTGGGCTCCGGTGGGAATATGGATCCGTGGAGGCCCGAGGAATCTCCACTGCGAAGGGGCCTCAAAGAGATGGAAGTTGGAAAACCATTCTAGGGGTTTGATGGGAACACGATGGTCAAGTAAACAGAAGGTGGGTAAATCCAGAAACCCTAAATCTTGATTGTAGTAACAGTTTTCATTCTTTTTCTTTTGTGCTGTTGGTGGTGAGCATTGTCTGAGCTCCGATTTCCGTCGCGGCCGCCCCTTCGCCTCGACTTTCCGTCGACAACCATGGTCGCCGCAAAGAAAACGGTATGTCCTCCCTTCCTCCACCACCCCTGCTTCCTTCCTACCTTTGATTTTTTGCTCAAACGCTGAGAAATTCCCTCTATATTTAGCTTTTACCCGAAGATTTCCGGTTTTGCTCTTCCAACACTTGTTTCTCCGCGCCTCCCCTTCTTGGACATTCGTTGGTTTCCGCTCTGTAATCTTTGGACGGCCAGTCATTGTCGTCGTTATAGAGGAAAACCCAAAACCCAAAGTGCCTCTTTTGATAGCGACTAGTTGATTTCCGCTCTGTGATCTTTGTACGAGGAGTCTTACTGGCAGTCATTGTCGTCGTTATAGAGGAATACCCAAATCTGACTGTCGTCTGTCTCACTATCTCTGTCATTATCATTACTTCCTAAGCTTATCGGGTACGTCGCTTGAATATATTTTGCTCTAATGGCCTGGGTTGCAATTCGACTCTTTGCCCTGTGAAGCTGAAAGGTTCGGTTGGTATAAGTCCCTCAGTACGATCGTTATTTCTTCTGGATTGAAAATGCTCGTGTATTTTACATGGAACGAAACATGTGTTTGGATAAAGCGTATTTTAAGTTTGTTTTTAATTGCATTGACTGTCTCAGAAAAAAGCTCAGGAGAGTATCAACAACAGGCTTGCACTCGTTATGAAGAGTGGCAAGTTCACTCTCGGATATAAGACAACGTTGAAGTCATTGCGCGGTGGCAAGGGTAAGAAAAAACGGCATTCCTGGAAAGTATGATTTGAACTTATCTCTTACAAAAGATAATTTTATAGCTTATTCTAAAAATCTGACTGCAATATTTGACTGTAGGGAAGCTTGTCATCATTGCGAACAACTGTCCTCCGCTTAGGAAGTCCGAAATTGAATATTATGCTATGCTTTCAAAAACCGGAGTTCATCATTACTCTGGAAGTGAGTGACCTGATTTCCAGTAAAATTGCTTGCTGCTACTTGATTGTATTCTGTATACATCAATTCTGAGTTTAAGGTTATGATGATCTATGCGTAGAAGTTTAAGAGGATCATGTTCTAATAGCTGTATCCCCTCCATTTAAGGCGAATATATTTCAGGGCTTCATTTAATTTTACAAATTTTGGGATTCCTGTTTTCGTCGTTCAGTTTTGTTTTTTGGTGTTGTTTCTCCCAGACAATGTGGACCTTGGCACTGCTTGTGGCAAGTATTATCGAGTATGTTGTCTCAGCATCACTGACCCTGGTAATACTCTTACGACTTCTCTAGTAAATTTGCCATGCAAGCCTTAATGGGCTTCTAGTATGCCATTTGCCCAGCTCAAATAATATTTATTTCTAGAGCAAACTTCTTTTGGATCATGTTGAGGACACTGCTTCTGAGTAGTTTGCTTGTTTTTACGACGCTTTACACAAAGATTGAGCTGGAAGACCTAGCGTTTAGAATAAAAAAGCTAGTGGCTGAAGTTTTCAATTTGAGATTTGACAAAGATAGATGCATAGTGCTAAAAGTTGAGAAAACAGCCTTATGCTTTGACTTCTTGTGGCTAAAAAATAAAGATCATGACATAGGTTCTAAAAAGAAAAAATACACAAAGGTAGTAAGTGTGAAAGATGTTTGCTCTTGGATAGATTTTCTTTTAGATAATCTTTACATCACAATAGGTGATGCTTTGTTTCAACAAATTATAGGAATCCCCATGGGCACTAATTGTGCCGTCTTTTTATCAAACTTTTATCTTTTCACTTATGAATTTGAGTTTATGCAACGTCTTATTTCTATCAATACTTGCCCTATCATTTTACATAAACTTAGCCAAGTTAGGCGTTTTATAGATGATTTATTTGTATCAGATGTTCCTAACTTTCAAGACTTTATGTACAAAGACGCTAGTGCTTTTGGAGAAGGAATCTATCCTCGTGACTCTTTGAACTGCACTTCAAGAAGGGATTCTTGTGTTTTCTTAGATCTTAGAATTTCTCAATCTACCATAGGATTAGACGTTGATATATACGATAAACGTGAACAACCTGAATATAGTGGTTTACACATTATAAAAATGCCTCACATTGACTCATAAACATTTTTGATTTGGCAAAATATGGAGTCATTTCTTCCCAATTTCATAGATTTTTCCGCCTTTGTACAACTAAGGAGTCTTTAATCACTCAATGTAGTAATTTGATCACTTTACTATTACACAAGAGGTATAATCCAAGGAAAATAATGAAAAAAGCTCACCTAATCTTAGATATGAAGTCTTTTATCTTTGGTGTATTGGCCTTAGGTATGTTAGAATGATTGAACATAAGCTGAAAACAAAAAGCGAGGAGCTGAATAGCCCGTTTTTGTTTTAGTTTCCAAAGAGAGTTTGTTTGAGTATGCTTGTGCTTTCTAAGTTAGAAATGTATTTTTGACTCTTTGTAGGAAACAATACATAAGTGTAAAGGACCATTTAGCTTTTTATGTTTTAAATAAGAGTGAGAGTGAGAGCGACAGATATTCCAGTTTTTTGGAAGATTTTGTTTCTTGACATGCTTGTTTATTTTTGCTTAGTCACTTGCTTCCTTTCTTCTTTATTTCTTGTTTTCTTTCTCTTTTGTTTATTTGATGTATTTTAGTAAGCACTGGGTTTTCCCAAGAGACTCCGTAGGTCTTTAGAAACCTAGTATAGCTGCTTATGCTTGGGCACTGATGACGACATAAGTGTTGCTTTGCTTGCTAAGTATGTCTTCCTTTTGTTTTTCTTAAAAGTTTTTGTTTACCTCTTTTTTCTTCTCTTTTGTATTCTCTTTTATTTTCTGTGTAGATTTTTGATCTTTAGAACAACATAAAATCTAAATTTGTATGATTGGACTTATTCTAGTCTTACAAAGGTATATATGCTTGTTTTCAGGGGACTCTGACATAATCAGGACCATGCCAGCTGAGTAGAGAAGGTGCCCATGCTAGCTGAGTAGAGAAGGTGCATGTTTTGGTGATGGCACGTGGGTTAATTTCTCCCATGTCAAGTGCGATTAATTTTTCTCCTGAATCTTTTTAATGGAGATTAGAAAAGTGCTACCTTTTACAATGATAATTAAAGACATCCGATTTTTCGTGAATGCAAGAGTGAAGGGAGCTTTGTGGTAGATTCTATCAGAAGCCTGATTTATGGCACCACTTGTACTTGCTTAAGAGTTCATGATTGGACCTTTTACAAGTCAATAGACATGTTTGTGAAGTCTACCAAATTGGAGATGGACGTGTTGCAGTTAAAGTTATTTTTGATGGTAACTTAAACAGTGTCTAAGCTAATTGTGTCAGTCTTCCAGTGCCAAGTCTGTTAATTTTCATGGGTGCCATCTCATATTAATTAAGATTTGTTTTTTTTGTTAATTAGTATGTGTGACGACATTGAAAGGTGTTTCTTTCAATCTGGTAGTCATAGTTTGTGGATCAGTATTTCGCCTGCATCATCTGACTTGCATCAATGTAGAAAGTTCCAAGTTTTATTGGCACAAGGGAAATAATTTCTTAGGTGATAAATTCAGGATATTTAAGTTCTCTTAGAACCAACTTTATTTTCAGAATAATGCGAGGTTGGTTTTGAAATAGCTTGAGGCTAGTACATGTCGATGCTATCATGTCCCTACTTGTAAGTCTTTGTGATCCCATGGTCATGTGAGAGGGGGACTTTGTTGCAACAACCAGCCACCAGCAGCTGTGCATTTCGCTACTAAAATCTGTTGTTTTCCAAAGAAGGATAAATATGTACTTGGGGTATTATAATAGCTCAGCATCCAACCATTCTGGGCTGTCAGCTTGATAAGTCGATTAAGGCATCAAGACTTAGCTCATGAGCTTAGGGTTTCAGACTTATGACATGCTACAGTTTTGATTTGAGACTGTGAGTAATCCCTGTGGAGTTGGGCCCACAATTAAGTTTCAGGTGATTATAGCTGAGAAATGCATGTGTCAGGATAGACAGTAATCAAAGTGATAAGAGAGGGCCATTAAGCACATCCCCATGAAGGAACAGAGCTCTTACTCGGCAATGCAGGTGGAGTGTAAATCCATGTTCCTGTACAGATGCCTCCTGGCCTTTTGCTCCTCAACCAATCTGAAGGTACAGTGACAATGAGACCTCGAGCTCTACTCAGTTGGCAAACATAGGATACGAGTTTCTAGTGTTTTAGGTACTAGAGTACATACCCACTAAGATAAAAGGCCCTTGAGACTGGGATTAACTCCTTGTTCCTGTGTGGATAAAAGGCTCTCTTGAGACTGGGCTTAACTCCTTGTTCCTGTGTGGATTAAAGCAATCATGCTGTACCTGCAAATGAGCATTAATGGCTTTTTGCTCCTAAAGGTAGGTCCTGCTAGGGAATGCTCTCTTCCGGGTGACAATGTCTTTTAAATAATTCTTGTCCCCACATTGATGAATAAGTCTTGGCGCCAAACACAGCTAGCATTTGCTATGGGAAATATTGGTTGGGGGGCTGCCACAACAGCCAGCCAGCACCATAATCTGTGTCCGTCAAAGAAATATACATTAATACCGCAAATGACATCAACAGTGGCGAACCTGGCAACTCAGCATGTAAGATTTATCTCATAATATGCCATACTTTGAAGTTGAGACCATGGGCTAATCACTTCGGATCTAGCCCTTCGGATCTAGCCCTCAAAAGGATCCAGGCCTCAAATTTTCTTTCCAACCCCTGCTTGGAAATCTGGGCATGTATTTGACTGCCCTTGTTTATGGCTTCTATGCTGCCACAAGCTTTCAAACTGCCAAGATATGTAACAGCAAGACTGCAGTCTGTGTATGCTGCAGTTTATGCTGAGAAATCGGTGTGTCAGGATATAAAGTTCAAGCAGAAATGCTGTTCTTGGCCATGCAGAAGGGCTCTAATTACTTGTTCCCATACATACCAATGGCTTTGGTGCTAACCTCAGGTAGCATTTCTAATAGGCAAAGCTGGCTTTTCTGCTGGTTTCTCCTCTCAACCAATATATGTAGCTGATTACCTGGATGGTGCAAATTTTGGAAAGATTCTAAAAGATAGAATGGCGAAGATGTGTTGGCTTAACAATGCCATAAAAGCTCATGGATTCATGGTGCACCCTCTCCACTTTAGAATGGCTTGAAGCCATTGAAGAGTAATTGGTGATTCACTTGCATGTGTCGCTTGTGCCTCTGGTTGTGAGGATATATTCTTGAGAAGTGGCCATTGAATAGTCTAAGGAGCTGTTGGTTGGGTTGCCAACCGAAGGAGTTATTATTTGTTTGCCAACCAAGTTGCGGCCTGCTGGTATTGTGATAATTCTTTCTATCTTAAATGGTGCGTTGCCCTATCAGCTAGATTTAGATTTAGATGCTCGTTGGGGAGAGACTAAAATGAAAATGTTTAGACTTCACAAGCAGTTGTAGCTTGAATGAAGAGATTTTGGACTACCTTAATTAGCCTTCTCCTTTAGTGCTAGCCTTCATCATGGCTGAGTCTACCCTTCACCTCCGGAGTGCCGACAGAAACTCAGTACGAAGACTTTGTATAGATGGATGCTCAAGTATGTGTGGGTGTGTGGATTTGTATGTGAGAGCATATTTTTATACTATGGTCTACACCCACTGTTGCGTTGATGAAGTCAGTGGGGATGTCATAGTAGCTAGTCCCTGCTATGTATGATGGAGTTTATGGTTTTCAACCTTGTGACTATCATGAGATTGAAACTGCACTATGTTGTTTTTAGAGGATGAGTTTGGGAATGTTCCTGGATTCATCTAGGTATATGTACATTTGAGTCAAAGGATTTGGTTTGATTGGAAGGAAGGGGTAATCGAGGGGCCTAGTAGATTAAGGTTATTGGACTACAATTCTTCTACATTTGGCATTCCTAAAAGTATGCCTTGACTATGTTCAAAAAATGGAAATTCCTATTAATTTCTTTAATTTCCCTCCTTGTTGAGAGATTAAGGAAAGATAGTATGTCCCCACGATGTTCAAACATGGAAATTCCGATTAATTTCTTAAGTTCCCGCCCTCGTAGATAGATTAAGGTAAGTTACTAAGCTATGCAAATATTGGTTGCTTTTCATGTCGTTGCTTTTGGCTCCTTTTGCTTGCTTGGTGAACATCTCTCCTTGGGCTTGCATGCCCCGGAAAAATCTGCCCCTTCATCTCCCTCTCCCTCTCCCTTCATCTCACTAATCTTTCCTCTTCCCTAGCATCGCCTCCAGCCCCTCACCCTCTTCTTTGCTTGCTGTCTTGAAGCTCCCAAGTGCCCCTTTTGGTACAAGAAGCTTGAGGGAGGGGCGTGCACACATGCATTTTTTTGAATAAAATTTCACACACACACACACACACACACACACACACACACACACACACACACACACACACACACGTTTCTAAAAAAGAATTCTCTCTCACACACACGCATTATTTAAAAAAAAAAGATGTATTTGAGAATTTCTAATGATAATTTCTAAATAATTAACCTAGGTAGGGACTTTCCCTAGGTACAAGATTCTAACATAGTAATTTTTCTCTCTCTCTCTCTCTCACACACACACACAAACACACACACACACACACACACTTTTTTTTTGGTGTGAAGAAATCTTTTATTGCTGTAAAATAATTACATTCATAGTTACTTCGAAAATGAAGTAACTACTACTCAACTAAAGATCTCAGTATGAGCTGTATACATATCCTGATCAATCAAACGAGTCTGAACACAATCATAGAAAGATTGCTGCAGAGATCGTTTGAAAAAAATAAAAGACGAAAAAAGTGGATCACCAAAGACTATGATTTCTGTCCATCCATAAAGTCCATAGTGCCCAGTAGCGTACCCATACAAAAAATAAGTCAAAACCGTCTCTCTCTAGATGAAAACCAAACAACCAGAAAAGTCTGCCAAAAGTAACACTAGGAAATCTCGCTCGAAATCTCTATTGGATGAGAGCGATGAAGTCACAAGTATGTGGACAGAACCAAAAGATGTGAAGCACAGATTCAGTAGAGTGCAGGCATCTGTGACAAACAGCCGGAGCAATATGTCTGTGTGCGAGTAACTGGCCAGATGGAAAAATGCCAAGCAGGACTCGCCAAAGGAAAAGCTGTTGCCGAAGAGGGACTTTGTAATGCCAAAGGAGACGTAGCCGTTTTCTCCACCACTTTAGTGGGCGATCCATATGCCAAACAGTATGTCAGAAATCCAAGGCGGAGGTAATAACACTTTATACAGAGATGACACTGTGATATGTGAGCTTCAAGGGACGGCGGGCTGAAGAGGAGGAAGAGAGTAAAATCCAATCCTCAAGCCTATTCTGAAGTTCCAAGCGAGGTACCAGCAAGAACGGTTGAAGCATTGCTGAAATTCTGTGTCATAAAGGACGATAATGAGCTCCCAAACCGTATTTGCTAGCAGCCATAGAAAAAGATAAAAGTGTGCCATCATCCTGAAGTACATCCGCCATAGATGAAATGCCTTTGAAGGAGAGAAAATAAGAACGTCTGGGTTCTTGAATGGCCAAAGAAGGGTGGAATACTTTAGACCAATAAATATTCTCAGCCCTCAAAGAGTTTCTCGACAAAGAATCTCGGCCATGCCATTCTAAGTGGGATAAGATATGTTTCCAATCGAGAAGCAGGCGAGAGACAAAAGGGCAGCCTCTGATCTTGCCTTGGATAGAGCCAAATAGGAAATCCCACTGAGTAGGCTGCCAATGCCCAAAGGCAGAAGTATGAATATGTAATAAGAGAGAGCGGATCATGAAAGCCCAAGGCTGATCTCCTTGCATAAACTGCAACATCATTTTTCCTCTGTGAGCAAGTAAATGCATTTGAATATTGAGAATATTCAGACCCCCATGCATCTTTGGAGAACAGAGACGATGCATAGAGAGCAATCTGAGACTTTTCTTGCCATTTTTTGAACACCAGAAAATTTCCATGATAGCTGACATAAAGGAAACCAGCTCTGCCTTAATGAGAGGCAGATAAAATTGTATGTATGCTATCAAAATGGATTGTGCGATTCGCAAACAAACATGTAGTGGCCAAGCTGCAAGCTTCCAATATTCAAGTTTTGCCCTCAACTTTGTTAGCACCCAATCAGTTTGTTGGGAATGGGTGAGTCCCCAACCTAAAGGATAGCGAAGATGTCGAATGAATTGAGAAGCGGGGACAATTTCCCTAGGCCACAGAAGACTGTGCCATTCCTGTTCATGCAACGGCAACAATTTTGATTTCTGAAAATTTACCCGAAGACCAGCAGCCAATCCATATGTAGAAAGAGCCTGCATAATCATGGACAGATCACTCCGAGTATTTTTTGGGGTAAAGAATGAATCATTAGCATATGCTTGAGCGATCATGCTATGACTGCCAGCAATCTCCAAACCATGCAACTGGTCAGTGTCCAAAAGGTGGTCCAGATATTGAAGCATTGGATGAGTGACTATGGAAAAAATTAAGCACTTAGGGGACATCCTTGCCTAACATAACAACCAAGAGTCCATGATGTAGATATATCCCCTGAAAGTATGCAGGCAGCTTTACTATCTTGATATAGCCAAGTGATAACTTGTTGCATTTTTGTGCCAAATCCCAATGCCTGCATAGTCGATGAAATAAAATCCCACTTAACAGTCCCCTTTAGCTGATCGACAATCATTTTTGTAGTGACTTTGTAAATAACTAGCATAAGGGTGATAGGTCTCCAGTCTGCCAAAGATTCACAAATTTGCTTTTTTGGAAGGAGTTTAACAAGACCTCTCTTCCATGTGTTTGGCATTTTTTGATTTTGCCATGCAACATTCACCATATGTAGCAATGTATGCTTCAAAAGAGGCCAATATTCTAGAAAAAACTCGACTGTAAGACCATCCCATCCTGGAGATTTCCATTTGCCACAGATTTGATTGCATCTGATAGTTCCCTCTCAGTAAAAGGTTCCTCCAATTCCAAAGCTTGAGTAGTGGAAATAATAGGAGAAACATGCTGCAACAGTAAATTTCGTGCAACCAAATCCTGCTGTGAGGGAGGAACTACAGAGCCAAATTGCTGAGCGAAATGATGCACACAAACAGTAGCAAGCTGTGACCACGAGGTGGTCCATGATCCATTAGGCATGAACACCCTACAAATTTCTGTTTTTAATCTCCTCTGATGCAAGCTTTTGAAAAATTCTTTGGAAGAGCAGCCTTTATCTGTAAAGGCTCTTTGTCTTGCTCTAGTCTCCCATTTAGCCAATTTCCTGTGATCATTGAGTTTAAGACAATGTCTGGCCTGGCATAGTGTTGTTTGCTCATGCAGGGACAGCGAGAACGAAGATGGCTGAGTTCAATGAGGTCCTGACAAGTGAGTTTGACCTGAGCAATAATTTCCCTCATAGTCTTCATGTAAGACTTGCCATAACCTCGAATCACTACTTGCATTTTGGAAACAAAAGAATCCCAGACATCATCAATATGAATATGGCTGTGAGAAGACAGAGAATGAGATGCTTCAGTAACCATGGCCTTGAAAGCAGCATGTTGTAAGTAGCTATTGTTCACAATTAGATGTCGCCTTTGTGGCAATCTATCATCTGGCATAGCATGAAAGGATAACCGCAACCATAAAGGTGCATGATCTGAATGCAGAAAGGCATAATCAATCCACATTTTGCATGTAAAATCCCCATTTTGTTGCGGAGCTACACTATACCATCGATCCAGACGCGCCTAATAAGTAGAAAGGGCATTATGTTGGAAGGTGTATCCAGGTGATAAAGGCTGCAATTCCTTCCAAAGGTCAACCAAATCCAGACGCATCAGTAATTGAGACCATGCATGTCTTTCAGGGGTTAACATATGAGTATGTCTGGAGGTATTGTCACCGTGTTGAGGAGCATTATTGAAATCCCCACATATAAAGGCATGATATCTCCATGGATATTGTTGCATGGCATCCCAAACTACAGTTATTTCTCTAGAGGATTGAGGTGCATAATCAGAAGCAAATTCAAACACCTCTCCTCGAATAATGCATTGAAGAACAAGCCATCTGCCTTTGTTGTCATTTGAAGCAATAACTGGGTGAAGCTCATGTTTGATCAGAAAGACCACCCTTGAGAAAGAGTGCTTCCTAGCATAGAAAATATCATAGCCACAGTAGTGTCCTGTCTTTCTTGCATAGACATGTTGGTTGTGTTCTTGTAATACCACTATGTCAGGCTGAAATCTGTTGATGTACAGCCACACTGTTTTCCATTTCCTACTGTCACACATCTCCTGGACATTGAGTGTAAAACATTTGATATGAGCAGTCATATTTACAGATCTTTATAGCAATATAACAACTATGTACAATAGCAAATTTCATTGATGTCAGTTGTGCATTTCTATCTTAGGGTCAAGGCCTCTTCCCTGAGTAGAAGTATCCACCTGAAGAGTAGACAGCAAAGCAGCAACCTCTTCTTCAGGGAAGAGTGTTTTGCTAGCTGTCACTGCAACCCATGTGATCCCAATTCCTGTATTGACCTCTGGGGTGTTTCCACTAGAAGACACACCATTCCAAGTGCGAGGGGGTGGAAGTCTTCGAGCAGAAATAACTTTTCTTGGACTTTGCCATCCATCAGTTGGAGGTTTCTGTCCTTTTGTCGAGGGTTGAATAGCAGGAGGTGAATGTGAAGAAACATTCCCATTTGAAACCACTGGAGCTTTGCCTTTATCCTGAATTCCAGAAAACTGTCTACTACCTTTGTTTTTATTTGCAATAGAGGTAGGAGCATCTTTGGTAGGCATTTGAACCGGCAAAGCAGCAGGAGGCATTTTATGCTGATTCATTGGACACTGTGAAGCCATGTGTCCAATTTTTTTGCAGTCAAAACAAGCCCCTGCAAATAAAACCCATTTCAGTTTGTAAAAAGCACTTCCCATGTCCACATTATTCACCGTGACTGAATAGGAGTCAGGTGTGGGATTATCAGTATCCCAGAGAATGCAAAATCGATTCGAGTTGCCATTAGGCCGTGGTGGGCAGACCACTTTGCCTAAAGATGCTGTAATTTTAGGCAAGAGTGAGGCCATGCATTGTGGGAAGTCTACAACCTGAACCCAGACCGGGCATCTGTGTCGGATTAAAGCCTTATAATCCCTTTGGGAGACCATGGTAGTACATGCACCATTTGCTACCCAAAAAAGAGGGGCGAATGTTCCAAAAGCATTTGTCTGTGTATCTCATCCACCATAATAACCTCAAAAAAACCCCTGGCTGCATAGTGCACTTTGCGAACAAACGAGCCAGCCAGTGTGCGAGTCAACCAGTTGCCTATCTCTGCAGCAGGTGGCATCCGGCCTGGAAGAAATAAAATGACTGCATTTTTAGCATATTCTCTGACTGGATCCATAATTTCATCTACTTTCACCATGAGGCCAACTGATGGAACCGAGTCTTTCCACTCTTTCCTTGTGTCTGCAAATCCTTCATGCATGACATCATAGACCAGTTGGGCCTCAAGAGTATCATGTACCGGGTCATGTTGACCCTCAGCCTGCTTTAGCTTCTTGCAGGGAACCAAACGTTCCTTTTGAAAGGTTTTTTCATAGGAATATTCAGCCATAGCTTTGTAAAAAAAAGGAACTCAGAAAGGAGGTACCTATAAAGTGGTAGTGGAGGAAAAAAACCAGTCCCAAAAAAAGCCCATAGGAAGCCCACAGAGAAGAGAAAAAGAATATATTTGTAAGAAGAAAGAAGGGAAAGAGGGATGTAGAGGTCGAGAGAAGATAAAAAACAGTTTTGTAGAGGAAAAAGAGAGAAAAAACCAGTAAAAAACCCCAAATGAACTATATTTCCGAGGAGAAGGGAAGATTTTGGCGATGGGAAAGGTGCAGCAGACCCAAAGACTGAAGAGGAGAGAAACAAGAGCGAAGGCCTTCAAGATCAGTGCGTAGATGTAGTCCGCAAGCAGAACCCTGCGTGGAAAACGATCCAAGAACCGGAGATGAAGTGGGAGCAGCAACCTGCAGCAGGCGGAATTGGCCGTACAGCTGTACGGAATCTGTACGAAAGTCTGACGGGCTGTACGACGGCTGATGACTGCTCCAAAAGACCGATTTTTGGGCGTTGATGCAGCGCAACGGGGAGCGGATGCTCACGGGCTGGTCGCGGGAGGCTCTAGAGCCGCTGCCTACCTTTGGCTACTCAGGTTACTTCGCGTTAACTTAATAAACTTTGTACTTGCTTGTGTATCTTTTAAGGTTTTCTCTTTTTGCTTTTATCTGTTGTTTCATTGCTCACACACACTTCACGGCGACTTAATGAACTTCATACAGCTGCACGGAGCTTCTTCGCCTTGTCTACCTTACCTTATTGCCCGTGAAGCTTTCGCGACCGTTTTCACGGTCATGGAGCCGCAGTTTTCTCCCTTGTCATGAAGCTGTAGCTCTACTTCAACTTTGTACGTACTTGTCGGCCTCCCTATTCCATTTTCCTTGCTGATGACCTCGTCTACACAGGTGCGCAGTTGCTCGCTCCTCCTTGTCGGCGACTCCTCCATGATCACTTTCTAGAGCTGGTCAAATCCTTTTCTTGGAGCTTTGGTGTTGCTGCCGCGACGTCTTGCTTGGCGTGTCTCACTCTCGCCTCCACCAACCTCTACACTCAGTCGCGCTATGATGATCCTGGGCCACCTGAGAAGCTTATCTACTTACGTGACTCCTCTTCCGTTGCTCCTTTATGCCTTATTGCCCGCTTGTCCTTTGCAAAGCTTGCAGAGTCTCTTCCTTGCTAGTCGACACTGGTTCCTTCTTCACCTCCTCAGGAACTCTTCCTTCGACTAGTTGCTCCGTCTCCCTTACGTAATTTTCTTATAGCAGGTCGCCTTGCTTCTTCTACGCTTTTGCGGGCTTCGGGATTCCTTGCTTAGCCACACAGTTGGCAGCTCTTCTTTTTACTTGATCCGTAGCGTTTTCTACATAGCTTCATAGCTTTTGTCGAGCGAGTGGTCGACACTTGGATATACTAAAGTGTACGATTACTGTGCTTTTGACCTCTTTCTCCCATTGGCACAATTCACGCGCACTTACTCATGGTTTTCCCGTTGTCTTCTTAGCTTGCATGCATAGTTCTGGATCACCTTTGAGCGTTGGCTCGACCCCTTTTCGTTAACACTGACAGTTACCTAGCTCTTATGACCATTACACGGTTTTGTGCGTCCGTTGGCTCGTTTGCGTGTTCCCTTGGCTTTGATTGCTTACCGGTGGCTCTCTTGTTGTATTTGCCTTGCTTGCTTGTGTGGGGTGTGTCTCGACTTTGTGTGCCCTCCTTTACTGGTCTCTCTTCTTTACTGGTCTCTCTTCTTCATGGTTTATTGTTTACTCGTCTTCTTCATGGGTTCATCTTTTATATAGTCTCAGCTTCTCAATTCTTTTGTATTTACACACACACACACACGTGTGTGTACATACATACATACATGTATATATAAATATATAAATAAATAAATATATAGATATAGACATAGACATAGACATAGACATAGACATAGAAAGAAAGCTTAATTGGCTCCTTTGTTAATCTAATTTAAAAGGAGCATTTATATAATTAAAGTTGAATAAATTACAACCCCTTGCTTGGACTCTCTCTCTCTCTCTGTGTCTCTCTTTTGTGGTAAGGGAGACATGAGATTTATATTTTTCTCTTGCATATTTGAAATTTGTAAAGGAGATCCATGTATATTCTATATGGGCATTGTTCTCCCATACCTTGGATTTTGGACGAGGGCAGTAGCATAATACATATTGAGTTGGCACTCCAGGGTGAAGATCAGGAGTAAACACTACCACCCAGGTGTGTCTCCATTAAAAGGGTCTCTTGATATTTCTTTTGCTTCATCTCCTCTCATAAAGGCCTTTTTCTTCTTCAAGAGGATGCACTATCTCTTGTTTTTACAGGGTCTTGTTGCCTCGACCACCCTTAGCACTTGTCTATTGCTAGAACCTAGACTTACAAAGGGGAGCTGGGTTGATGACAACAATCTCTAGCCATGTGAGCTAGCTAGGAATGATCCTATCTATTTTCATGTTTTATCTCTATTGATGATAAGCCATACACATAAGGAGATGATTTTGATTGGGTTTTTTCACTTACCAAGATCATTTAGAAGCTGTCTGACTAAGGAAGGAAAGTCATTGTTGTGTTTAAGACTTGAGACTAACGTTGAAAACCAGGGGTGCAAGAGAGATTATACTATAGGCATCAGATTCAAAAATTGCAAGAAGACTACAAAGCTAGAAAATGGGCTTTAAAATAGCAATAGAATGGATGGAGACCTCACTTAGCAAGCATCAATAGCCTATAATTTTATTTGAAGGGAAGCCTAGAGTTTCATTTTGAAGGGTAATTAAAAAAGTCAATGAAGATGATTTTGATCATTTTTACAAGGTAGTCCAAGAAATTTTTTCCAATGTGGCAGTTTGTTTAGGAGGTTTATTTTTTTCAATGTGGCACTTTGTTTTGAAGGTTCATTTCTCTCTTACCCTTTTTGGGAAGGGGAAAAGCACCATTGACGAGCTTACAAATTTAGGTACTTCTTGACTGCATTTGCTCATAATACATATTTATTGGAGAATGTAGTCCTCTTAGAAGTTTGGATGGTGTTCAATTTATGCCTGCTCCAAGAAGACTCTCTAGACTTATGAGAGGAGTTGTTGATGCTTCTATTGAGCACTATGCTCAGTTGCAATCTTGCATTGATTGACTGCCATTTAATTCCTTTGGTAACTAGTTGCCTCGAACTTCCAGTATGTAGCTCTCCCTACAACCTTCGCTTCAAGTAGAGAAGTGTGTTTGAACCTTCAAGTCACTTTTTCCTGTTGCTTTCTTTTCTTTTTAAAACCTTGTTTTTGGGATCTTTTGAAGGTGGCAAATGTAGAGAGAGAATTGAGTATTAGTGAGACAAGGTCAATTTTATAAAGTATAGATACATATGATAATTATCTATCATATTATTGAATCTATCATTAGGGGAGAATTGGGATCTCCAAAGGGCCCCCAATTAGTGTTTCCTAATTTCAAGGGGTTAGTGAGGGATTTGAGGTGTAGCAATGAGAATGCTCCTTTTTATGGGGCAATGCCATGTTGAGGTGGCATGTGCATCATAAATGCCAAAGGAAATATGTGGTTTCAATTGGAAAAACCATGGTTTGTGCTAAAAGAAGACCATGCATTTTGAGGAGAAAACCACCAAGTTGGGGGAGGAAGAAGCGTGTGCTTCCACGTGTCCTTGAGCACCAAAAATTTGAAATTCGCCCCTACAAAGGTCCAAAATAGATATTTAATGCATGGCAAGTGGCCTTGCAAGTGGGAGGAGGGAGGAAATCCCATGAGAGTGACATGTGGCACTTCACTTCCCAAAGTAAGGACCAGAATAGTGAGCAGCCTTGTGCAACTGCCACACATGACTGGCACACCTGCAGGGAATGGAACCCACAACCTCCTGTATATCATTCAAGAGCCTTGACCACTAGGCCACCAAGCCAATGGTGACACTTCTCCCTACCACGTGATATATAAAATAGCCCTGCTTCTTCATTTGGTGGATCCTTGAACATAAATGCAAGGCAAAACTATGTACATTCTTCT
Organism: Dipteris shenzhenensis; assembly: GCF_047967505.1. NCBI lineage: Eukaryota > Viridiplantae > Streptophyta > Polypodiopsida > Gleicheniales > Dipteridaceae > Dipteris > Dipteris shenzhenensis. Next base: position 18,497,489 of record NC_141616.1, read on the forward strand.
AAAACCACCTTGTCATCCTTTATGACCCCTACACCTAGGATTGTATTAGGGAGACTAATCTTTTCCTAATCCATTCCTTACGAGGCCCTTTCAAGACCCCAAATCTCCCCTAATGTATAGGGTGATAGGAAAGTGGCAACTTGTAACGATCATGTTGAATATCTATGGCGTGGATGAGAGCAAGCAAGAATATAATAGGCAGCTAGATGAGTGTGAGCAAAGCTTGAGCTTAGGGTGTTTATAGACTACCCCATCGTGGGCATGTCCAAGGGCCATAGATGGGTAAGATTGCATACTGTGACATGAAGTTGGGGGTAAAAAACTTCACGTACCTCTTCACTTCCTATTGCTTTTAAACTGAGTGTGACAAAGATATTTATCATTGAGAAAGAGACATTAAAAAGAAGCTTTTATGCCTAGATATCACACCATACTTGTCTTCCTTAGATGAGAATGAAGATGGTAACATCCCAAGTGATGTTGTACTCAAGCATAGGGAGAAGGAAAGGATCAGCAGAGGCCATAATCTTATCAAGTCGGTCTATGCCAAAGAGAAGAGCGATACGTTATTGAAAGAAGATCTTGCGGCTCAACATGACATGAACTGATATATATCCAGGAGCTTGAAGGAACTGATTGGGTCGGATGGGTAGGTTCCGAGGAAACATTGCACATCCTTCATAGATACCTTTATACTTAGCTCAAAACACTCTACAAACTGTCATTAGATACATAGGGATATAACTTTCGATAAAGACATGATATTAAAGATTCAAACACATATAGAGATGCATCTTGAGATGGCTTCGTGCTGAAATACATTTCATAAGAAACAAAGAAGCTGCGAGAAAGTTATGGGTGGTTTATTAGATAGGGGTAAAAATTATCACAAAAACAGACTGTTAAATACAGAGACTCATAACTTTTTGCTGTGGTATCTGATTCAAAGTATAATAACATAGAGACATGCGTCTTGAAGAGAGCTTCGCGCTGATATAAGTTTCATCAAAATTGGACTAACGAGCGGAAAGTTATGAGAAAAAAACTAACAGGGGGTCAAACTGTCATGAAAATAGACTATCAAACACAGAGACTCATAACATTTTGCTATAGTATCTAATTCAATGTCTAATAACATAGAGACATGCGCCTTGAAGAGAGCTTCGCATTGATATAAGTTTCATCAAAATCAAACTAATGAGTGGAAAGTTATGAGCAAAACACTAATAGGGGGTCAAACTGTCATGAAAACTATTCTCCACCCATGCTAATTTCGCCTGAGCCTGATGCTCCCTCAAGACTCCACCTTTATCAATGATTCACCACTCATAGATTTTGCCTACAATAGGGTAAGTAAGTCCCTTGGTGGCTCGGGAAATGGATGGACCATGTGTGTGCAGTGAGCGGCCGAATAGAAAGAACTTTTAAGGCTTTGAAAGAAAGAAAAGGGAAGAGAGACTCAAGAGAGGGAATACGAAGTGATCTTCATTGTCAATAGAGTGAGGCTCCACTCCAATGTAACTCAAAATACTACAAAGACAAGAGATAAGAAGAGGTTTCATACATACAAGAGGGAGTGGAAGCTCCAAGACTACTCATAGAGAGAGAATGAATTAGAGAAAGATGAACTCAAGAGTTTACATAAGAGAATATCTACAAGAGGGAGAGAAAGCTCATGGAAGAGGCTTGAGGAGACTAGAGCTACAGTAACATGAGGCCTAATGGTGAAAGAGATGATGAACAAGGGAGAGGAGGGCTCCTTTTATAGAGATTTTATCACCCTCCTTCACCCATTTACAATTGTTGCCTGTAGATTTCTTTTCCCATCAATCACATAAGCTCGTATGTCACCATCCATGTCCTTTTTGGCTACTCTTACCATGTGTCCCATCAAAAGATGCTCAAGACTCTTGAAATATTGAGAAAGTTAAGAGTCTCCCCACATGGAGCCCATAGGGACCCTCTCTTTTCCATATGTCCACATCCTCCTTATTCCACATGGGAATTCTAGAAGGATTCCTCTTGACTCCACACTCCTCCACATGTGTTCCACACGCTTGGCATGTGGCCTCTCTTATGTTATTGGAACACATGGACATGAGCCCACCTCTTTATATGACTCACTCTTCCTATTTTCTAAAAACCCCATAATATCACATACACAAATAACTCTCACCTCATACCAAGGTATTTATAATTCATACCTACAGTATTTACAATGATCCATTCCACTCATCCCCTCAATCCCATACAATATCTTAGAAAATAGAAATAAGTGAGAGCCGCTAGGCTATCACTTGATACTCAAACTCTTATCAAACATAGAAGAAAACAATACCAATGCCAAATAAAAAATATCAAATTTTGGCATCACATCTTTTCCCCCCAGTAAATCCTCTCTAATGACAGAGAGGATCTGTCCATGTCCTTTTTGGCTACTCTTGCCATGTGTCCCATCAAAAGATGCTCAAGACTCTTTAAATATTGAGAAAGTCAAGAGTCTCCCCACATGGAGCCCATAGGGACCCTCTCTTTTCCATATGTCCACATCCTCCTTATTCCACATGGGAATTCTAGAAGGATTCCTCTTGACTCCACACTCCTTCACATGTGTTCCACACACTTGGCATGTGGCCTCTCTTATATTATTGGAACACATGGACATGAGCCCACCTCTTTATATGACTCACTCTTCCTATTTTCTAAAAACTTCATAATATCACATACACAAATAACTCACCCCATACTAAGGTATTTATAATTCATATCTCGGTATTTACAATGATCCATTCCACTCATCCTCTCAATCCCATATAATATCTTAGAAAATAGAAATAAGCGAGAGCCGCTAGGCTATCACTTGATACTCAAACTCTTATCAAACATAGAAGAAAACAATACCAATGCCAAATAAAAAATATCAAAATTTGGCGTCACATCTTTTTCCCCCAGCAGATCCTCTCTGATGGCCCTCAAGGTGGTCAAGCATAGAAGAATTTAAGGCGATACTCATTGGTGCGTTTGGATATCATCATGCCATCAACATCCTTAAGCTGATAGGTTCCATTTGTGAACTTCTTTTTGACTTGATATGGTCCCTCCCATCGGTCGATAAACTTTTTGTCTAGCCGCTTGTCCAAACGGCTATCAAATCTCATTACCAAATCTCTTTTTGCAATATCTTTCTTCTTGCGTTTTTTGAGAAGCTCCCAAGTTTTGTAAGGCATGTAATCTGCATTCATCCAAGGCTTCCAGCTGTACCAAGCATTGAGCATAGGCATCCTCCTGTCTTTCTTTTCTTGTAACAGCAGTACGAAGACTACGTGGCCAAAAGTAACTTGTATTAAGAATTCTCCTAGTTGTGCTCGCTGAAGCAAAATGACTGGAGCATTCATGACACATTTCTAGGATTCTCCTACTCTCCATGGGATGGACCACCCGACGGAGCACCTTATCTTTTCCAAATTTATAAAGAATATCATCAACAATAGTATAGGGACAAGCCTTTCTTATCAATCTCTGCTTCTATTCTAGAGTTAACCCTCGAGGAAACATGCCTTCTTTCACATATTGCTGAACAGATTCTTGCAGTTCTGGCCATCCAGTGTCTACCAAAGAAACCACCCCCCGGTCTTGTACTATTACCTGTCTGATGTATTTCATGTCCCGAATATCACCAAGAACCTAGTTTCTATTGGTCAAATGGTGGAGCAGGGCTTGTAGGTCAGATTTAATCCTCATGAATGCTTTGTTGAATAAAGGTCGCTTGATAGCAAAAGGGAAGAAGAAGGGCAGGATGTTTACGTTGGATGCGGACATGCCTGAATTGAGTGCAGCAATGTTTGCACATGGGACCGGTGATATCTAGCATAAATGCATTGGTCATTTTAATGTACAGTGACTTAAATTAATGCAAGCCCAGAATATTGTTGCAGGATTGCCTAAGTTCAAGGTTGTAGAAATGCATAAGGTATGTGAAGCCTGTCAATTTCGAAAAGAGGCAAGGAAACCATTTCCTAGACATGTTCAAGAGAGTAAGAGGTCATTGGAATTAATCCACTCTGATGTGTGGACTACTAAAGCTGCATCTATTGGAGGTTGTCATTATTTTGTCACTTTTATTGATGACTATAGTAGAAAAGTTTGGGTGTATTTTATGAAAAAGAAAAGTGAAGTGTTTGGGCATTTCAAAGCTTTTAAAGCTATGGTTGAAAAAGAAATAGGCCTGCAAATAAAATGCCTAAGGTCAGATGGATGGGGAGAGTACCTTTCAAATGAGTTTGCAAGTTTCCTGCAGGAGCATGGCATAAAGTAGCAATATTCATGCAATCATACCCCACAGCAAAATGGACTTGCAGAAAGGAAAAACAGGCATATTGGAGAGGTATCTCATGCCATGCTCAACAAAAAAGACCTGCCAGATTATTATTGGGTTGAAGCAATTGCTACAGCAGTCTACATAATGAACAGGACTCTCACTGCAGCAATACATGGCATGATGCCAGAGGAGAGGTATACTGGTAGGAAACTAAATATTTGTCATTTGAAAGTTTTTGGTCACATTGCCTATGTTCATGTGCCAGATGAGTTGAGATCCAAGTTGGATCCAAAAGCTGAGAAGTGCATCTTTATTGGTTATTCTTTGCAGTAGAAAGGTAATAGATATAACCCTTATACTAGTAAGTTTACAGTGAGTAGAGATGTTGTTTTTGATGAGATGAGCAGCTGGTATAAACCAGCAAATGTGATTGATGATGTAGATGCACAAAATGGTAATGCTGCACAGAAATCACAGTAGAAGGCCACGGCTATCTTGGATGGTAGAGCGGGTGTCAGTATCATCATGAAGTAGTGTTGGGCAAAATGTAAAAACCTGAGATGGAAAGCACCAATGTGATTGTGAAATTAGCTGATGGTGTGATAGCCAAGCACTATGGTCCCTTAACATTGCATACCTTACAAGCCATCCATTTGGAAAAGAAACTAAAACTAGAGGTCACTTGTATGAAGCAACAGGCCATACAAGAGGCTAGAGCACATTAGACCAAGGCAAAGAATTTAGGAATTATAACTATTTATAAAGCATCCATGGAAAATTTACATCCTATGTAAGACCTAAAAGATGCTACTACAAGCATGCAATCCGATTTCAAATTGTGCAGGGAAACTATTTGATCAACTGATGCATTCATTGATCAAGGTGCCTGCCACAAGCTGATCTCCTATAATATGTGTATTCACCTCCTAACCAGGTAACATTGGAACCCACAGCTATTATGGTTCGTGCGGTAAATGGCAAGATTTTCCCCAATATTGGTTATATTGAAGTTCCTTTGCCTGTTAACAACCATTGTGTGGCAAGTCAATTTTATGTTATGCAAGCAGGTGCCATGGAAAACAGGTAATTCTAGGGAGGACATGGTGTTGGGTGGTCAATTGCTAGATTGAATGGAAAGAACAAACGTCTACCCTAAGAAACAACGGCCGCACATCAGTGGGATTGATAACAGGACTCCCACTCCAACATCCTCTATGGTCACAAAGGCCGGCAAGCGACCTATGGACCCCGCGGTTCAACAAGTGCTTCCTCGTCAACTACATCCTCTACCCTAGATCCATATCCCAGATCCAACCACAATTACACCCAAGAAGGATAAGGGTCATAACTCAGTTGCATGAAGCACACATATAGGGAAGGGCTCATGTGGCTCTTGAAGGACTTAAATACCGATTCCTCTTTCTAGGTTCTACTAATAAGAAAGAGCAAAAGTACAATTCCTATTGAGATATCGAGCTCCACTCGTGATATGCCAGGGTGACCGTTGTGCATTTATGTCACCGACTTGTTAGCTGCAGATGCGGTTGGTACACCGCCCATGAATAATAGCTAAATGATAGCTATCTTTATGTACTCTAGTTAGTGGCTCAGTTAGTATGCCACCTTAGTTAGCTGAGTTTGGTTTGAGACCCACATATAGGGTTCACCTATTCTTTTGTACTTAGAGTTCTTTTGGCTTACACAACTAAGAAGAGGAAAACTATTTTCAGCCTCCACCTTTGCGTATATTCCCCCATTGTGTATGTGAGAAAGCTGCAAGTGAGACTCCCCATTTATCTCCCACTCTCTTCACATGGTATCAGAGCTCTATTCGTGGTAAGGAGCTCAAGAAAGCAAACCAAGTTCGTGGTGTCCTAGTAGGAGGATCAGTGTTGCTTTCCTTTTTTTTTCGAGTTTGGGAGCAAATCTCTGTAGGTAGCATAGCCGGAAAGTGCAAGAGTGCACTGTCTCAGATTGGGATGCCCTTCATGGTGTAGCGAGAGGGCAGTATATGCTACGGGCAAGGGCAAAGCCCTAAGTGAAATTATTTTTTTGATTCGAGGCCATTTCGGGGCCCGTTTTGGTGGCGGAAGTTTTTTGCAGGCTTTCAGGAAAGTGCCTTGTTTTTGTTGTGCGACCACTGTTCTGCAGGTCAGTGAAAAGTTATCATAGAAATTACATCGTATGCCTGTGCACAGAGATATTGGGAGTAAAAAAATCATTCTTATTGCCTGTTGATGCATAATCATCACTAGGAAGTGACTGTGTGGACAAATACCACTCTCGTCAGTTTTGTAGATTTGCCCTTATGAGGCAAAAGTTGTGTTTTTTGGCAGTGACAAAATATTTTGCAGTGTTCTATAATGGCGTCTGATGCTCTTTCACAGATTGTCACTGAAAAGCTTGACAAGAACAACTTCCAAGCATGGAAGTTTAGAATGACGAATTTCCTTAAGGGAAAAGGCTATTAGGAGTTCATTATTAGAGTTGAACAAGAATCATTTATTCCTAATGTTCCCAATCAATAGGAGTTGCAAGCATTTAAAGGCTAGCATGAGAGAGCCAGAAAAGTTATGTACTGTCTATCAGTATTTCAGACTCTATGATTGTGCATATTGAGGATGCAAGCACGCTGAAGGAGGCATGGGATACTTTGACAAAAATGTATAGCACAAATACACAAGCCAAGAAAATGGAGCTCAAGCAGGAGTTGCATAATGTGCAGAGAGAAAATATGAGCATAAATGACTACCACATGAAGGTGAAGAAGATCGCAGATGCACTTGCTTCTATTGGGTCGCCAGTGGAAGATGATGATTTAGTTTCTATCACCTTGAATGGTCTAGGAAAGGATTATGCACAATTCTGGATATCCATTGCCGTACATGAGAATTTTCTTGATTTTGAGGAGTTGATTGCTCTTCTAATTTCTAAAGAGCAGAGAAATGGTGGTGCATCTTCTTTAGGAGGAACTTCAAAAGAAGCTGTCTTCTACTCAAATGCTGGAAGAGGTAGAGGTGGCAGAGAGGCCAAAATGCAAACAACAATGTTGAATGCTACTACTATGGTAAAATGGGTGATATGGTTAAAGAGTGCTATAAAAAGCAAAATGACATCATGACTAGAAATTTGTAGCAAGGCGATGTGTGGTATGTTGACTCAGGTGCGTCAAACCACATGACAGGTCATGTAGAATGGATGCAGGATGCAAGGAAAATGGAAAGACCAGGATTTGTGGAGACAGGTGATGACACTGCACATCCTATTGTGCAGATTGGTAAAATTCCTTTGTCTATGTAGGATGGGAAAAAGAAATAACTGTCTGATGTATTTCATGTCCCGAATATCACCAAGAACCTGGTTTCTGTTGGTCAAATGGTTGAGCAGGGCTTGCAGGTCAGATTTAATCCTCATGGATGGTTTGTTGAATAAAGGTCGCTTGATAGCAGAAGGGGAGAAGAAAGGCAAGATGTTTACGTTGGATGCGGACATGCCTGAATTGAGTGTAGCAATGTTTGCACATGGGACCGGTGATATCTTGCATAAACGCATTGGCCATTTTTATGTACAACGACTTAAAGTAATGCAGGCCCAAAATATTGTTGCAGGATTGCCTAAGTTCAAGGTTGCAGAAATGCATGACTCCCACTACAGCAATACATGGCATGACGCCAGAGGAGAGGTATATTGGTAGGAAACTAAATATTTCTCATTTGAAAGTTTTTGGTTGCATTGCCTATGTTCATGTGCCAGATGAGTTGAGATCCAAGTTGGATCCAAAAGCTGAGAAGTGCATCTTTATTGGTTATTCTCTACAGCAGAAAGGGTATAGATGCTATAACCCTTCTACTAGTAAGTTTACAGTGAGCAAAGATGTTGATGATGAGATGAGCAGCTAGTATAAACCAGTAAATGTGATTGATGATGTAGATGCACAAAATGGTAATGTTGCACAGAATTCATAGTAGCAATCACAAAATATTAGTGGACCTGTAGTGTCCTCTAGCACCAGTGGTTCACATACTTCACCATGGATAGGCAGATTGAGATCAGGAGGATCTCCTCAAAGCAATGCAGATAGTGGTATGCAAGTATCAAAAAAAGGAAAAGAGAAAGTAGATCAGCCCATGGTTGATGTGAATGCAAGTCACTCTTATGTAGATGGTGAATCCAATGGCTCAGAACAGAGCCTTGATGATGAGTTGGGTATTCCTTCTGTTGTCACACCTGGAGTAAGGAAGACAAGGGATGTTTTGAGAGCACCTAGTAGTGAGCCTATTTTGCGCAGGTCTACCAGAGCTAGGTATCCTTGGATAGGTTGAAAAATGATGGATCTATAGCCATTCACTATGCCTATATGGTCAAAGTGATACATGAACCAAAACCCACTTCTTTTGAGCAAGCCATGGGAAAATAAAAATGGAAGAAAGCCATGGATGAAGAAATGGATGCCTTGGAAGCAAATGCTACATGGGAATTGGTGCCTTTGCCTAAAGACAAGAATGCAATTGGCTGCAAGTGGGTTTATAAGGTGAAGCACAATGCAAATGGTTCTGTGAACAGATACAAGGCAAGATTAGTTGTCAAGGGGTATGCATAGACATATGGCATTGATTATGAAGAACATTTAGTCCAGTTGCAAGGATGGCAACAATAAGAGTAGTCATTGCTATGGCTGCATCAAAGGGATGGTCTTTACATCAGATGGATGTAAAGAATGCTTTCTTGCATGGTGATTTGCAAGAAGAGGTCTATATGGAGCAGCCACCAGGTTATGTTCATGCTGTTCATCTTGAGTTTGTTTGCAGGTTAAAGAAAGCGTTGTATGGCTTGAAGCAAGCACCCAAAGCATGGTATGACAAGATAGGACAATATCTTGTCACTATTGGCTTTCAAATTTCCAAGGCAGATTTCTCACTTTATGTGAGAAAAACATAGAAAGGCATTATGCTGCTTGTCATTTATGTTGATGATTTGATCATCACAGGTGATAGTGATGAAGATATCCTTCATGTGAAAATGCCATTGAAGTAGAAGTTTGAGATGAAGGATTTGGGAGAGCTGCTTTACTTCTAAGGCATTGAGGTGATTAGATCCACAAGTGGGATATGGCTCTTGCAGAGGTAGTATGGATTGGACATGGTGTCCAAATATGGGATGACAGGCTGTAAGCCTATTTCAGTTCCTTTGGAGAAGAATGTGAAGTTGACCGTAGATGCAGGTGAGCTTCTGGAAGACCCTACTATGTACAGATGCATAGTAGGAAGTTTGATTTATATGACTATTACTAGGCTAGATTTGAGCTATGCTGTTGGGTTGGTAAGTCAGTTTATGCAGGCTCCAAGGGAACCCCAGTCTCATAAAATAGTCCATACTGCAATGTGGACTTCACATACCTCAGTATGCATCTAGCCGCATCCAAATGTGGCGAGTTCCACTCATGATATGCCAGGGTGACTGTTGTGCATTTATACATCACCGACTTGTTAGCTGCAAATGCGGTTGGTACACCACCCATGAATAATAGCTGGATGACAACTATCTTTATGTACTCTAGTTAGTGGCTCAGTTAGTATGCCACCTTAGTTAGCTAAGTTTGATTTGAGACCCACATATAGGGTTCACCTATTCTTTTGTACTTAGAGTTCTTTTGGCTTACACAACTAAGAAGAGGAAAACTATTTTCAGCCTCCACCTTTGTGTATATTCCCCCATTGTGTATGTGAGAAAGCTGCAAGTGAGACTCCTTCCTTCTCTCCCACTCTCTTTACAATTCCACCCAACCACTCCCCCGCTAGAAGGTGCCAATCCAAGTGGATCCCAAAGTGGTTGTTGGAAGCTCAAGGATTCTATCAGGGCAACAACTTCATATGGGTGCCTAAAGCATGCACCTTTTTAGGCGATACCATGCAATGTCCTACATCATATGTGACCCAAACCCTAGTAGTTCCATAAGAACCTACTTCTCAATAGAGGTAGAAACAAAAGAGCCTACTATTGGGGTCTTAAGGGTTAATACAACAAAGGTAAAGCCATGGGAAACACCCTTGTACCCTTGAGTCATTATGCTATAGGAATCGATGGGTCGAGTAGCAGTAGCAGACACACAAGAACCTATCCCTAAAAAGGGGGTAATAACATAAGAACCTGTTGCACTCAAGGTAAAGATTGAGGCTCGATGGGTTTTGAAGCACCCCACACCACAAGTGACGTTAGCATCAACATCTACAAAGGTCATATATGTGGTATACCCACAAAAACTTGTTATTTCCACACTGCTGACTTCTGAGGCACATGACAATGCGCTGGCCGAGACACCTGGAAACCGATTCCTCAGGTCTATGTAAAACTCCAGGTGGTGCTCCAGCCAGTGGAAGTCAATACTATAAAATGTGCAACACCACTTCTAATAGCAGCAGTCCCATTGCGTTAGCAATGTAGCAATGACTCAATAAAGTAGCGACTGAATAAAGCAATGATTGAATAAAGCAGGGGTGTTATAACAACGATGAATGAATAAAGCAATGACTGAATAAAGTAGTGGGTATTATAGCAACGATTGAATAAAGCAACGACTGAATAAAGTAGCGGGTGTTATAGCAGCCGACTGCTTATACCAGTGGGTCATGAGTCATTGCGTTAGCAATAAAGCGACGAGTCCTCAATCGCTGCACTAGTCATAAAGCGGGGGTTGACCTATGAAGTGACAGCTGAAAGTTCATTAACTTCCACATGGAGTTAGGTGAGGTGGGTGGGGCTTGGTGGTCAATGTCATTCCATGTGTCAGTCGCTGTGTTCCTGAGTCACTGCTTTAAATTTATAGTAGCGACACCGAGTCTGGCATAGTAGCCGACTTGTTTTTAATGCTCTCTAGAGATTTTGAAGTTTTTTTTAAAGGTTTGAGAGCACAAATGGAAGCTACAATACCTATTCTGAAAAAAAACCACTTGACAGCATCAAAATGAGGATTTTAGAAGGTGGTAGCTGAGAACACACTCCTGTGCCAACTTGAACTAATTCAACAGGGAAGCTAGTAAGGTGTTTATGGGGCCATTGAATCTATATACTATCTAAGGGTTTCCCCTAACTGTAGGTGGGCAGTCTTGACAACCTTGACACATGGTCCCTTCTCTCCATGGCCTCCTTACAACATCATCGTAGTCAAAAATTGTAGTTAATACAACCCACCACACCCTTTTCACTTGTAATTAGGGGAGTAACCCACTTTAGTAATCCTCCCCTCATGAGGCCCTTTTTGTCTCCACATCTCCCCTATTGCTTTCTAGATAGAATTCCTCTAAATAATGACATAAAAAATGTATATAAAAATATTTAAGGATGAGATTTACAATCTCTCTCTTTTAGATAAAAAATACTTATGTAATAAAAACTAAACTTAATTAAATTATTTCTTCTTATTTAGACCAAAATGATTAGTCATATTCTCTATACATGGCAAAAGAGTGGATAGTGCAACAACCATTGTTTATATGCAATACAATTTCCAATCCAATGGGATCCATCTAAGGGTTGATGGGGAGGTGGCACAATAACATAAAAATCGGAACGATGTGTGAAAGTAAAGACCTTTTGTCTTTATAATGGACCAAAAATGCAACAAAAATGGAAAATTAGATTGATAGATATGAGGCTATACAAAAATGAGAGGATGATACAGAGATGTGTATATTGGCTCCTAAGCGTAGGCTAAATTGGTTAGGAGGACACTTATGCATGTTTTTCAATCTTGTGGAAGATTGAGTTCAACAAGCGCAAGGACACTCTCATGCGTATTGTTCAATCTTTCCTCCAGAGGTGTGATACCCCATAAAGATGTGCTAGATTGGTTAGAGGACACTCTCCTTCCTATTGGTTAATCATTTCCTCAAGATATGAGTGTTGCTTCCTTAATGTGTACTAGACTGGTAGAGGACACTCTCATGAAGGTCAAAGAGTGGGGAGAGTTTTTTAGTAGTACATTAGGTTGTGATATTCAAGAAAAGCTTATACAATCAAGTTTCTCTCTCTACTTTCTTGAGATTTTGAAGGATTCAAATACAACTCTCTATTCCTCCCTATCCCATTCCATACATAAACCCAACACTTTTGCTCATGGATTTTTGTAAAATTTTTCATGAGATAACAATCCAACTAGGACTATGTAAGAACTTTACAAGAAAGTTTACTCATGAATCGTGTTCATATTCAACTAACGAGAAAATTTGACAAAGCTAACCCAAATAGGGCATTGGTTTTACAAATGGAAATGGTGACTTTGCACAAAAATGATGGCTTCCAAAGGGCGTCCTTCATATTCTTCATAGGGGTAATTGTATATAGAAACTACTCTTCACAAACTAAATGGACTTCAAAGGTTGCAAACCCTCATCTTGAGAACACAACATCTTCTAAGATCAACTTTAGCACAAAGATAGGCCACATCAAAACCATAATAAGGTAACATAAGGAGTCATGCAAAAACCTAAAAGAAACGACCATAGTGACTCTCTATAAATTCTAGTGAAAGCTTCACCCTTTAGGACCATCTCTTTGCAAAATACTAGATGGCATTTTCTTGAGAAGGGACACATCAAAGGGTAGTGATCCCCCAATAGGACATATGAATCCACTATCGACACCATATGCCCCCTTATGTTTCATTAGTTCAAGCATGTCTTCTAGTTTGGCATTTAAACCGTTGGATCTTTACATTGATCTCCCACATGAAGCACTAATGACAAATCAAAGATCTCTATGCAAACGAGGAGACGATGATGCAAAATAATGATGAGGGGCTTCATCCTCACTAGGAAAAAGACTCATAAAGCACAAGCCCAACACAAGAGGATCTAATATCAAAGCTAACATGATCCCATCTTGTAGATCTAACTTATCAACCACACCCTTTGATGGCTCACATGTTAAGCTTATCCCTTGTCCAAAAAACCTACCGCTCGTCCACCACATTCATAGACAACACTCTCACCTTATCAACTCTTTTCCCAATACAACGCGAGTGTGTTTTACCTTATATTGAAGTTCTATCTTTGTTGTTGCAGTTAAAATAGGAAAATTCAAATCCAACTTGGGTGTTGGTTAATTTTACGTGGTTGAATGCACCTCCTACCTAGCATTAGAATTCATGCTATGTGTAGCTTTAAGTCCACAAGTGGAGAGGCTTTACTTTCTTTGCATCTAAAACTTTGTATTTAATGCATTGTGTGTTCCTTGGTGCATCATAAAATGTGTGGACTTGCTCTTTGCTCAAATCTTCCCATAGACCGTCATAGACGCACGTATGATTGCAAGAAGAACAAATTGGAAATTCTCAAGTGTATCAATAATCAAAATGCCTAATCAAGAACATTCTCTCACAATTTTTCAAGTAATGTAAATAAAAACACAAATTTCAATTGATTAAAACAATATTGAAATGCGATTTGTCAATCACCAAGTACCACCATGATTTTCGTGTCTTTAGTTCATGAAAGCCAACAAACTTGAATCAATTTATAATTTTGACATGTGGTGGAAAGCTCAATGACACTCTTATCAATCGATGCCTAATGATGTGCAATCTATCTTCTTCAAATTTTGAGACGAGACAACATTCATAACCCTGCTCCACCTTCAAGGTCTATTAAAATAATGCTCAGACTACCGCCTAGTCAATTCGTTTAACAATAAGCAATATAAACTTTTGTGAGTTAGTATTTGACAAAGCTTGATGAGTTTTTAGCTTTGAGCTTCCTATTGGAAGGCCATGGTATACTTTTATAACCGTGAAATATGAAGAATCACTGAAGTTGGCTCATTTTATTAGCACTAGCAGTTTTTGGAATTTCCACGTTTGTTTTTCTAAAATTCCTTGTTGAACATCTATACGTCTTCATGAAACTCGCTCTTATGTTAGAGGTATCTTCTACGAGGTAGCGCCCAAAGCATTCGTTTAAAATTGCAATAAGAAATTGAGCTATTGCTGAATCCACCATACATTCGTTAAGAGTAGCATCTTACAGTCCGTCCTCAAATCTCGACAGGTAACCCGCATCAACGTCTAAATAACAAAACAGCCACGTTTATTAAAATACATCACACACTTGTCTAGGTGAAACTTCATAATCGTCATGTCTTTTAGAAACTTAGTACTTACTTGCGCTTGTGCATCTGGACAAATGGATCTTTTTGGTATCCTCCGCTGGAATGTTCAATGTTCAGGCTCTGATATAGGCACAGGTAATTTTTTTTTAAACATAATGCAGCTGGCAACGAGCTGGCAACTCAAGATTTGAAAGAAGGAAAGGAAACTCACGTGTCAGGGAAAGAGAGTAGAGCAAAATCAAGGTAAGCGTCACTCCAAATCCTAGCACGAACGGCCAATTACGGCGAGCTTCCTGAAGAGCCACCTTACGAAACGGTTCTTCGTCCATGCCTTGAGAGAGAGCGTCAACTGCAATAGAACCCAACATGGGAACTCCACAAAATCAACGCCGGGACAAGTTCTACGGGCAGAAATTTAAGGGCGTTTAACCTGAACGTTCAAAGAAACCAAAAGCACCCTCATAGACCTGAACTCCCTTTTTTCCCTTCAATTCACCTTGTTCAATCTTTGGGAGCTTTCTTAACTTCCCGTCAGCTGCGTCAATGTAAAGTTGTCCCTTAAATGCTATCTCCCCTTCTTCGAGTACTCTGCTACTGCTTCTAACGACGGCAGACTGAATTCGCTTCTTGGACTAGATTGGAAAGTGATCGTGCTAGGCCACAAATAGAATGGTTGCATTTTGCTCACTTTCTCGATGAAAGGTGAGGCAATGCTAGAGATTCATTCTCTTACCACTCTCACCCTTCTTTTTGGCCTGCGCAAGGGGGGGGAGGCTTAAGTAAAGGTGGTTGGAAATTGGGAAAGGGAAAATTCCCAATTTTTTGAATAAAGAATTGCTTTTTTGTGATTGGTCAATGGAGACCTTTTATTTTGGACGTTTGGGTGCATGAGGGTGTTGAAGTTGTCGTCCACATGTACAGTGTTGATTCGTTTAAAAGCGCTCGTGTCGCATGGTGGCTCAGCCCGCCACTTGTCGTTTTGTTGTTGGCTTTGCATGCTAGCTTCTTTGTTTTCCATGGTGCGTCCTCCTCGGTATGGATTGAAGAGTCGTCACCCAGCGTTCTTCACGATGGTGATTGTTGCTGGATGCTTCTGTGTGGATTACGTGTCCCTCTCTAGATTGCGTGCCCCTCTTTGTCACATGGAGCAACGATTATCATTCCATGGATTCATTGCAACTGTAGCTGGTCTCCAATTTCCTCGCCTCCTTGATCGCGGATGAGGGGGCCGATTTTACTGGTATACCTTTGCTCAATTTGCTGTGCTATCTTTGTAATTTCATCACTCTACTCTGACAAAACCATTCTCTACTTGTGCAGGTGACGAAACTTTTGTGAAAGTGAAAGAGGAAGTTGATAGCTGTGAATGTATGAATGGAGGGGGTGATTTTGCTGGTATACTTGCGCTAAGGCACAGTGACCTTTAACCCCCACAACCTCCCACTTAAAGGACAATGTGCCTTTAAGGGAGAATAACTAGTGAGCATACTATCCAATGCCCATCAATATATGACAATACTCAAATTGCTGACTAGGTAGACTCTTCGTCAGCATATCTGCAGGGTTATCATTTGTATGAACCTTGATAAGCTCTATGCGCTTGTCCTCAAGTACCTCCCTGATGAAGTGGTACCTGACCTCAATGTGTTTGGTGTTTGCATGAAAGACCGGATTCCGTGCTAGTTGAATAGCACTCATGGAATCACTATGCAATGTCGGTACACGTGTATGAATCCCCAAATCTCCCACTAGCCGATCAAGCCATATAGCCTCCTTGCAACCCTCTGTGGCTGCAAAACATACTCAGCCTCTGTGGTAGACAAAGCAATGCACTTCTGTGCGCGAGACATCCACGACACTGCACCACCTGCAAAGGTGAACACATAACCAGAAGTGGATCTCCTACTATCCACATGCCCTACATAGTCTGAATCTGTGTACCCAAGTACACGCATGTCTCCTTTACCAAAGTAGATGCACATCTCCTTGGTACCCTTCATGTACCTCATGATGCACTTAACTACCTCCCAATGCCTCTTTCTTGGATTAGCCATATACCGGCTAACAACTCCCACTGCAAATGCAATGTCTGGTCTAGTAGCTATCATAGCATACATAAGACTCCCAACTACTGATGCATAAGGAACCTTGGCCATCATGGCCCTTTCCTCATCTGATTTGGGACTGTAAAGAATAAGGGAGAGAGATAGGAGACTCAAGTTCAGCTTTCTTCACAACACACAAAAGAGAGAGGACACAAGGTTGGAGGGTGAAGCCTTTCTTCACTTTTGCACGCAGCAACAATACAATAGAAGAGGGAAATACCCTATATGTCAAAACCTAGAATACGTGGTTCATATGTGAACCCAAACCAAAAACATATGTGGTAGTCTAACTACACCACGAGTACAACTAACATAGGCGGTGACATAAATGATAGTCATCCAGGAGATATATCGGGGGTAGAGCTTGATATCTCAACACTCCCCCTCAAGCTCAAATCCATCTCACGTACACCAAGCAAGCTCCTAAATCTGCGAAGCTTCTCGGTACCCAATGCCTTCGGAAAAATATTAGCCACCTGCTCCTCAGTGCTGACATAGACAAGATCAATCTCACCAGCTAGAACCTTCTCTCTCACAAAGTGATAATGCACCTCAATGTGCTTCGTTCTAGCATGATAAACTGGGTTATTAGCAAGCATGATGCTGCTAATGTTGTCACAATGAATGACAACTGCTGCATGAATTGACTGTCCCATATCTGCAAGTAGCTTCCGTAACCAAGCTACCTCACATGCAGCCATTGCTGCACCCCTGTACTCAGCCTCTGTGCTCGACAAGGCAACTGTTGGCTGCTTCTTGCTGCTCCAACTGATGGCACCACTCCCAAGGGAAAACATAAAACCACTAGTAGATCTCCTGTCTGAGACACTACCAGCCCAGTCAGCATTTGTGTATCCATGTACCTGTAATGCACACCCAGCTTCATAAAACAGTCCATAATGCAATGTGGACTTCACATACCGCAGTATGCGCCTAGCCGCATCCAAATGTGGCTTCCTCGGTGCCTGCATAAACTGACTCACCAGCCCCACAGCATAGCTCAAATCTGGTCTGGTTATAGTCATGTAAATCAAGCTACCTACTATGCGCCTGTACATAGTAATATCTTCAAGAAGCTCACCTGTCTCTGCATTGAGCTTCACATTTTGCTCCAATAATGGAACAGAGATAGGCTTACAGCCTGTCATCCCATATTTGGACAGCATGTCCAAACCGTATTGCCTTTGCAACAGCCATATCCCACTCGGGGATCTAATAACCTCAATGCCCAAGAAGTAACGCAGCTCTCCCAAATCCTTCATCTCAAATTTCTACTTCAACAGCAGCTTGACTTCATTAATGTCTGCATCACTATCACCTGTAATAATCAAGTCATCAACATAGATGACTATAAGCACAATCCCTCTGTTTGTTCTTTTCACATAAAGTGAAAAATCTGAATTGGAAATCTGAAATCCAATAGTGACAAGATATTGCCCTATCTTGTCTGACCATGCCCTCGGCGCCTGTTTTAAGCCATACAAGGCTTTGCGCAACCTGCATACAAAATCGGGGTGTGAATTATCCTCATAACCTTCTGGCTGCATCATATAAACCTCTTCCTGCAAGTCACCATGCAAGAAGGCATTTTTCACATCCATCTGATGCAAAGACCATCCCTTTGCAGCAGCCATAGCAATTACTGCTCTCACGGTTGCCATCCTTGCAACTGGGCTGAAAGTTTCCTCATAGTCAATTCCATATGTCTACGCAAAACCTTTGGCAACCAATCTTGCCTTGTACCTGGTAACAGACCCATCAGCATTGTGCTTTACTTTGTAAACCCACTTGCAGCCAATAGCCTTCTTATCATGAGGCAAAGGCATCAAATCCCAAGTGTGGTTTGCATCCAAGGCAGCCATCTCTTCATCCATAGCTGCTTCCCAATTTTTATGCCCTGCTGCATCCTCAAAACATGTGGGCTTTGGCTCCTCTAAAACCTTGACCATATAAGCATAGTGATGTGCTGTATACCCATCATATCTCAGCCTGTCAACTGGATACTTAATACGAGTGGACCTCCGTACAACTGGATCAGTTGCACGAGTCTTTAAATCATGCCTGCTTTTCCTTGCACCAGGTGTAACAACAGAAGGAATCCCAAGTTCCTCATCAAGGCTCATTTCAGAGCCGCTTGACTCTCCATCAACATGAGAGCTACCAGCAGACACATCAAACACTGGAGCATGGTCTACTTTTTCTTTTCCCTTATGTGATACCTGCACAACACTATCAGGGCTGCCATGTGACGATTCACTAGATCTCAATCTCCTTGTCCATGCATTAGATCCACTAGTAGAGGACTCTCTGGGTCCACTCAAGGCTTGAGATTGCTGCTCTGCATTTATTGCAGCATTCCCATTTCCTACATCTGCATCTCCTACCATAACAGTTGGTGCATACCAACTGCTCATTTCATCAAAAACAACATCTCTGCTCACTTGCATTTTGCAGGTGGAAGGGTTATAACAGCGATACCCTTTCTGGTGCAGAGCATATCCAATAAAGATGCATTTTTCTGCCTTTGGATCCAGCTTTGTTCTCTTCTCATCAGGAACATGAACATAAGCTATGCAACCAAATACCTTCAAGTGAGAAATATCTGGTTTTTGGCCTGTATACATTTCTTCAGGCGTCATGCCATGGACAGCTGCAGTGGGGGTTCTGTTCATAATATAAACAGCAGTTGCTACTGCTTCAGCCCAAAAATAATCAGGCATGTTTTTCTCATTTAGGATCGCCCGTCCTACTTCTGCAATATGCCTGTTCTTCCTTTCTGCAACCCCATTCTGCTGAGGGGTAGACCTGCATGAGTACTTCCTTTGAATTCCCTGTTCTTTCAGATATTCACAAAATTCTTCTGAAAAGTACTCTCCCCCTCCATCAGATCTTAGCACTTTAATATGCACACCTTTCTCTTTTTCAACCATGGCCTTAAAAGCCTTGAAATGGCTGAACACTTCACTTTTGTGCTTCATAAAATAAATCCACACCTTCCTAGTGTAGTCATCAATAAATGTCACATAATAATGGCATCCACCAATAGAAGCAGCTTTGGTTGTCCAAACATCTGAATGGATCACTTCCAAAGGTCTTCTGCTCACCTTAGCATTTTTGGGAAATGCATGTCTGGCCTGCTTACCCATTTGGCATGCTTCACATACCTTTTGCATTCCCTCAACTCTGAATTTAGGCAAACCTGCAACAATGTTTTTCATTTGCATAGATTTCAGCCTTTGTATATTCACGTGCCCAATGCGCTTGTGCCATATCTCAATATCTGCAATGACACCTCTCCCATGCGCAAACATAGCAGCTTTCACCTCAGGCATATCAACATCCAAGGTGAACATTCTGCCATTTTTGTTGCCTTTCGCAACCAAGCGGCACTTATTTTTCAAGTCCTCAACAAAGCATCCATCAGTATTAAATCTAACCTGCAGACCTTGCTCAACCATCTGGCCAACTGAAACCAGGTTCTTAGTGATTTTTGGAACATGAAGTACATCTGCCAAGTACTTCATTTTGCCATCCTGCATAGCCAATGGCACTTTACCAACCTGCGTAATTGGGTGTGCAGTATCATCACCTGTTTCAATATAACCTGGCTTATCCAAATTTCTAACATCATGAAACCACTCACCATGACTGGTCATGTGGTTAGAGGCACCTGAATCAACATACCAAACATCATTGCAAGCTGCAGCATCTCCTGACATAGAGTTAACCATATGCTGCATCACAAAAAGGTGCTCATTTCTGTCGTCACCATGCCCACTTGATGATGCATAGTTGCTTTGCTGCAACTTCCCACTTTTGATGTCATTCTGCTTTTTATAGCATGTATTCTCCTTGTGTCCAGGCTTTCCACAATAATAGCATTCTGTGCTGCTATTTACTTGCTGGTTCCTTTGCCATGAACCATGACCTCTTTGGCTCCCCCTGCCTCTAGAACTACCACGTCCTCCTCCATAGGACTGGTTTTCCTGTTGTTGCTGTTGGTTCTGATTTCTTGCACGGCCACCAAAACGGCCTCTTCCTCTACCCCTGCCTCTACCTGTATTCGAGTAGAAAGCAGTCTCTTGAGAAGTTGAGGTGGCTGAACCACCATTCCTTTGCTCTTCACTCAGCAAGAGAGCAATAAGTTCCTGAAAATCAGGAAATGTTTCACGGACTCCAATGGATGTCTGAAACTGTGCATAATCTTTCCCAAGACCATTCAAGGTCACGGACACTAAGTCCTCATCATCAACAGGTGCTCCAATGGAGGCAAGAGAATCTGCAAGGCCTTTCACCTTCAAGGAATACTCATTTATATTCAGATTTTTCCTTTGCACATTGTGCAACTCCTGCTTTAGCTGCATCTTTCGTGCTTTGGTATTTGTGCTATACAGCTTCACCAATGTATCCCATGCCTCCTTAGGCGTCTCTAGATCCTGTATATGCACAATCATAGAATCTGAAATGCTAACAGACAGCCAATACAGGCATTTTCTGGCTTTTTCATGCCATTCTTTAAAGGCCTTCAATTCAGCAGGAGTGGGAGCAGCACCCAAAACTGGTTCTGCAGTTTCACCACTGATGTACTCCCAAACTCCCTTTCCCATAAGGAAGTTTGTCATCCTGAACTTCCATGCTTGGAAGTTGTTCTTGTCAAGTTTCTCACTGACAATGGTAGACAGATTCTCAGACATTTTACAAATCACGAATTGCAACAGCAACTTGTAAACACAGCAAATGCCTCACAAGGGCAAATAGTAAAACTTCTGCAAAAAGCCTCACAGGGGCAGATCTGCAACACTGACGAAAGTGGTATTTCACCACACAGTCACTTCCTAGTGACGATTTTGCATCAACAGGCAACAGGCATGAATCTGCAACTCCCAATATCTCTGCACACAGGCATACGATGCAATTTCTGTGGCACCTTTCCACCGACTAGCCGTGCACAGTGGTCGCACAGCGAAAAACAAGGCCTTTTTCTGAGTGCCTGCGAAGAACTTGCACCTTCAAAAAGGGCCCCGAAACGGCCTCAAATCAAAAAAATAAAGTCACCTAGGGCTTCGCCCTTACCCGCAACATATACTGCGCTCTCGCCACACCGCGAAGGGCCTCTCAATCTGAAACAGTGCACTCCTGCACTTCTGGCTGTGCTACCTGCAGAGATTTGCTCCCAAACTCGAAATAGGAAAGCAACACTGGTCCTCTTACCAGGACACCACAAACTTGGCTTGCTTTCTTGAGCTCCTTACCACGAACAAGGCTCTGATACCATGTAAAGAATAAGGGAGAGAGATAGGAGACTCAAGTTCAGCTTTCTTCACAACACACAAAAGAGAAAGGACACAAGCTTGGAGGGTGAAGCCTTTCTTCACTTTTGCACGCAGCAACAATACAATAGAAGAGGGAAATACCCTATATGTCAAAACCTAGAATACGTGGTTCATATGTGAACCCAAACCAAAAACATATGTGGTAGTCTAACTACACCACGAGTACAACTAACATAGGCAGTGACATAAATGATAGTCATCCAGGAGATATATCGGGGGTAGAGCTTGATATCTCAACACTATCTGTATGACTCAGTTTCACATATGGAGGCAATGGAGTACTCACTGCCTTCCCCTCCTCCATATTGAAATGCTGCAATACTTTTGTAACATACTCTTTTTGTGAAAGCCAAAGGAGTTTCCTACTTCGATCACGCGTGATGCGCATACCAAGAATATGACCTGCAAGTCCCAAATCCTTCATATCAAAGGCCTCATGCAACTTGGCCTTTAATGCATTTAGCTCATAAGTATTCTTGCTAGCCAATAGCATATCATCCACATATAGTGCCAAGATTATCAGGCTATTATCCTTAGCCCTTTTAGTGTAGAGGCAGTGATCAATTTCACTCCTTCTAAAACCCTGGGACCGAATGAAAGCATCAAACTTCTGATACCATTCTCTAGGTGCTTGCTTAAGACCATAGAGACTCTTCTTCAGCTTGCAAACTAAATTCTCTTTGCCCTTTTCTTCAAAGCCTTCCGGCTGCACCATGTAAATTTCCTCATGCAAATCCCCATCCAAGAAAGCTGTCTTGACATCCATCTGCATAAGCTCCATATCCTCTTATGCCACTAGTCCAAGCATGCATCTAAGTGTGGTCATCTTCACAACCGGAGAGAATATCTCATCAAAGTCCACACCCTTCTCTTGCTTGAACCCTTTAGCGACCAAACGGGCCTTGTACCTAGGCACATCATCACCTATGACCTTCATTTTGTAGACCCATTTACATGGCAATGCTTTCTTTCCATGTGGCAAAGAAACCAAGTCCCAAGTCTTATTCTTCATAAGTGAACTCATCTCTGATTGCATAGCATACTCCCACTTGCGTTGATCCTCGCGCATTATAGCCTCTCTGTAACAAGAAGGCTCCCCGCAATCAGTAAGCATCACATAGTCTACCCCTGGAACAAGCCTATCAGGTGGTCTAGACACTCTAGATGATCTTCTCAAGGGCATTTCAGCTTGCTGTCCCACCTGCATATCAGCCACATTTGGCTCATCATTCTTACCAATAGATGATCCATCATCTACCCTTGATTGTATACCTGTGGGAGTACTTGGTGGTACCATTTCTTGCACATTTGGTGCATGGACAGCTTGCTGTCTATCAACATATGCAGGTGGATTCACATCCTGGAAAGTGATTCTCCTCATTTCCACATCCCTCATGGGTGCCTTATGCATCTTCTTCTCATTGAAGACCACATCATGGCTGCGTATGATCTTCTTTGCTTCTGGATCCCAGAGACGATAGCCCATCTCTCCACTTTCACCATAACTTAGAAAGATGCATTTCCTAGACTTAGGATCTAGATTCTTTCGAAGCTCTTTTGGCACATGTGCATATGCCTCACACCAAAATATACACAAATGAGAGTAAGAGGGCTTCTTGCCACTCCATGCCTCTTCAGGAATACCACCATCCAAACTCTTACTAGGTGATCTATTGATCACATGCACTGCAATCTTCATTGCCTCAGCCCAAAAACCACCAAAAAGATTTGCATTGGAAAGCATGCATTGCAACCTTTCTTGAATGGTACGATTCATCTTTTCTGCAACTGGATTTTGCTCTGGAGTATGAGGGGATGTGAGCTCCCTCTTAATCCCACGTGTATCACAGAAATGCTGAAAGTCATGAGAGAGATACTCTCCACCATTGTCAGTCCGTAGGCATTTAAGAGTTCTACCTGACTGATTCTTAACCAAGGCCAGCCATTTTTGAAATACCTGGAACACATCACTCTTCCGAGCTATAGCATAAGCCCAGACTTTCCTAGTTGCATCATTAATGAATGTTACATAGTATTCAACCCCACCTAATGATCGTGTAGGCATGGGACCACATACGTCTGAATGCACCAAATCAAGCATTTCAAACTCTTTCTTTCCCCTTCTTTTATGGGCTGATTTAGTCTGCTTCCCATAGAGACAATGCTCACAAAATTCAAAATCAGAGAAACTCAAATGCGGTACATAACCCAAATGGCATAAGAGTTTCATTCCATTCTGGCTCATGTGCCCCAACCTGCAATGCCACAAAGAAGTGCTTGGCTGCTCGGTTATTGCAACAACATGATCAAATACCCCTGATACATGTAAGGGATACAAAGTCCCACACTTGGCACCCCTGGCCAAAAGCATAGAGCCCTTCCGAATTTTCCAATTCTGAAAGCCAAAAGTGGTGTGAAAACCAGCATCATCTAGCTGACCCACTGAAATAAGACTCTTGGTTAACTTAGGCACATGTCTCACATGTTTCAAAACAAATGCAGACCCATTTGCAAAAGAAAACTTTATGTCACGTACTCCCACTATGTCACATGCATAGTCATTTCCAAGATGCACACAACCTGTCTTTCCACTGTCATAAGTGGAGAACCATTCCTTATGGGGAGTAACATGGAATGAAGCACCAGAATCCAAAATCCAATCCTGGGAATATGCATCATCTGAAGTGGTAAGCAACTCTGCAGATAAACTAGACATGAAGAGAACGTCATTGTCACTATCATGTGTGACTGCGTTGATCTCCTCGATCTTCACTTTTCCTTTGTCCTCCCTTGGACTCTCTTCCTTTTGATTTGCACCCCAATTTGCATTCTTTTTCTTATCCTTTTGCTCTCTTTTCAGCTTGTAGCAATCCTTTTTCATATGGCCCTTCTTGCCACAATGGTAACACTCAATGTTCCGTGCCCTGGATTTGCTACGAGACTTCCCTCTTTCTTGGGACTTCCCCCTGAACTGTGATCTGCCCCTTTGCACATTTAAGGCTGCATCCTGCTTGTTGCCATCCATAGACTTTCGTCTAATCTCCTTGGCCAACAAGCTACCCACAACATCATCAAATTTTAGTACTCCACCAAGTGCAGAGTTACTGACAGCTGTACAGAAGGTATCCCATGAGGATGGCAATGAACATAAGAGAAATATTGCCTTAGTCTCCGCATCAAAATTCATTTTTTGAGCCTGAAGTTGGCTGAAAATAATATTGAATTCATTCAAGTGAGAAGCAATGGAGACCCCTTCCTTCATCTGCAGCTCAAACAACCTCTTCATGAGGTAAACTTTATTAGAGGCAGTTTCCTTCTCATAAGTGGCACACAGTTTCTTCCACAAATCTTCCGTAGTCTACTCATTTACTACTGTGAAATAAACTGACTCTGCAAGATGAAGTCTAATAGTAGACTTTGCTAATGCATCCAACTCATTCCAATCATCCTCAGACATATTTGCAGGCTTAGCTTCAATCGCTACCAAGGGTTTAATTTGCTTCTTTTGAATAAGCACATCCCTTATTTGTTCTTTCCACAAAGAAAAGTTTGTCCCATCAAACTTTTTAATGCTGAAAAACTCCTTTTCAGACATGGAAAAGGATGCCATGATGCAAATGAAACAAAATCCCAAATGCTAGTGCCTGAAAGAGAGAATCACACCAAATACCAAGTGCACCCAAATGTGTATGCCACAATAGAGTGAAATATCACCAAAACTCAAAGCTCAAAGCATCAAAAGATGCATCTGACTCATGTGCATATACTATGCATCCATATGAGCAAATATGGCCCAAAAGAAAATGCCAATAAGTGCCAAATGACTCAAGCATAAACACTATCCACTGGCATATGCATCAATAATATCTCATCCAAGAGAGCATAGCACTATCAGTGCATCACCTGCAATGTGTCAAAGCTGTCCCTCAGCATAAAATAGCATCCATGTGCAAAGCATCCATAAAAATAGCATCCCACAAGGCAATTTGGGCCTATCAGCGCATCCAATAAGGACCATAATGCATCCAAATGGCCTATAAATCATCCACTGCAACCCAATGCACACCACGAATGAGCGCACACTGCTCAAACTACAACCAGAGTGATTTGCATAAGGTATGCTCAAGAAATCATAGTCCCACAGTAATGACCGCTACTGAAAATAAAACCTGAGATGCCTCAAAACATGGGCGCCATTGCATAATCGGAATCAGCAAGAAAATCTGCAAATATCTCTCTTCTGCCAGAACTCCAAAATCCCAACCGATGAGTGAGAAATGGGAGTCAACACTTATCCTCTGCCATGTGGCATAAATCTAAGGTTTCAAAACCTTAGAATGAAAAATGCATAACAGAGAGACGAAATCGAATACACAAAGATCTATAACTCTGAAAATCCTCCACCGAATCGCGCAAGAACTGATAGGTAGGGGTTTTTGGGCGTCCGGAATGCAATGGGACAGACGGTTTTGGAAACCGTGGTCTCAATCACTGTTGAGATATCGAGCTCCACTCGCGATATGCCAGGGTGACTGTTGTGCATTTATGTCACCAACTTGTTAGCTATAGATGCGGTTGGTACACCACCCACGAATAATAGCTAGATGATAGCTATCCTTATCTACACTAATTCGTGGCTCAGTTAGTATGCCACCTTAGTTAGTTGAGTTTGGTTTGAGACCCACATATAGGGTTCTTCTATTTCTTTGTACTTGAGTTCTTTTGGCTTTCACAACTAAGAAGAGGAAAACTGTTTTCAGCCTCCACCTTTGTGTGTATTCCCCCATTGTGTATGTGAGAAAGCTGCAAGTGAGACTCCTTCCCTCTCTCCCACTATCTTCACATGGTATCAGAGCCTTGTTCGTGGTAAGGAGCTCAAGAAAGCAAACCAAGTTCGCAGTGTCCTGGTAAGAGGACCAGTGTTGCTTTCCTTTTTTGAGTTTGGGAGCAAATCTCTGCAGGTAGCACAACCGGAAGTGCAAGAGTGCACTGTCACAGATTGAGACGCCCTTCGCGGTGTGGCGAGAGGGCATTATATGCTGCGGGTGAGGACGAAGCCCATGGTGACTTTATTTTTTTGATTCGAGGTCATTTCAGGGCCCGTTTTGGAGGCGGAAGTTCTCCGCAGGCACTCAGAAAAAGGCCCTGTTTTTGCTGTGCGACCACTGTTCTGTAGGTCGGTGAAAAGTTGCCGCAGAAATTGCATCATATGCCTGTGCGCAGAGATATTGGGAGTTGCAGAATCATCCTTATTGCCTGTTGATGCAAAATCGTCACTAGGAAGTGACTGTGTGGTCAAAAACCACTTTCGTCAGGTTTGCAGATTTGCCCTTGTGAGGCAAAAGCTGTGTTTTTTGCAGTGACAGAATATTTTGTAGTGTTCTGTAATGACGTCTGATTCTCTTTCACAGATTATCACTGAAAAGCTTGACAAGAACAACTTCCAAGCATGGAAGTTTAGAATGACGAATTTCCTTATGGGAAAAGGCTACTGGGAGTTCATTACAGGAAATGAAGAAGAACCAGTTCTTCCTAATGTTCCCAATCAACAGGAAATGCAGGCATTTAAAGGATGGCATGAGAGAGCCAGAAAAATTATGTACTGGCTGTCTATCAGTATTTCAGATTCAATGATTGTGCATATTCAGGATGCAAGTACGCCAAAGGTGGCATGGGATACTTTAGCTAAAATGTACAGCACAAATATGCAGGCCAAGAAAATGCAGCTCAAGCAGGAGCTACACAATGTGCAGAGAGAAAATATGAGCATCAATGACTACCACATGAAGGTGAAGAAAATTGCAGATGCACTTGCTTCCATTGGGTCGCCAGTGGATGATGACGATTTAGTTTCTGTGACCTTGAATGGTCTAGGAAAGGATTATGCACAGTTCCGGACATCCATTGTCGTCCGTGAAAAATTTCCTGATTTTGAGGAGTTGATTGCTCTTCTAATTTCTGAAGAGCAGAGAAATGGTGGTGCATCTTCTTCAGGAGGAACTTCAAAAGAAACTGTCTTCTTCTACTCAAATGCTGGAAGGGGTAGAGGCAGAGGTAGAGGAGGCCGATCTAGAGGCCATGGTAGAAATCAGAATATGCAGCAAACTCAAGAAAACCAGTCCTATGCAGGAGGACGTGGTAACTCTAGACGCAGGGGGAGCCAAAGAGGTCGTGGTGGATGGCAGAGAGGCCAAAATGCAAACAGCAATGTTGAATGCTACTACTGTGGTAAAATGGGGCATATGGCTAAAGACTGCTACAAAAAGGAGAATGACATTATGAATGGAAAATTGCAGCAAGGCAATTATGCATCCTCTAGTAGATAGGGTGATGACAGAAATGAGCATTTGTTTATGGTACAGCATATGACAAATTCTGTGACAAGTGCAGAAGAAAGCAATGATGTGTGGTATGTTGACTCAGGTGCGTCAAACCACATGACAGGTCATGCTGAATGGATGCAGGATGCAAGGAAAATGGAAAAACCAGGATTTGTGGAGACTGGTGATGATACTGCACATCCTATTGTGCAGATTGGCAAAATTCCTTTGTCTATGCAGGATGGGAAAAAGAAATACTTGTCTGATGTATTTCATGTCCCGAACATCACCAAGAACCTGGTTTCTGTTGGTCAAATGGTTGAGCAGGGCTTGCAGGTCAGATTCAATCCTCATGGATGCTTTGTTGAGGATATGAAAAATAATGGTCGCTTGATAGCAAAAGGAAAGAAGAAGGGCAGGATGTTTACGCTGGATGCGGACATGCCTGAATTGAGTGCAGCAATGTTTGCACATGGGACTGGTGTAGTTGCAGATATTGATATCTGGCATAAACGCATTGGTCATGTTAATGTACAGCGACTTTAATTAATGCAGGCCAAAATATTATTGCAGGATTGCCTAAATTCAAGGTTGCAGAAATGCATAAGGTGTGTGAAGCCTGTCAATTTGGAAAACAGGCAAGGAAACCATTTCCTAAGCATGTTCAAGAGAGTAAGAAGCCATTGGAATTAATCCACTCTAATGTGTGGACTACTAAAGCTGCATCTATTGGAGGCTGTCACTATTTTGTCACATTTATTGATGACTTCAGCAGAAAACTTTGGGTGTATTTTATGAAAAATAAAAGTGAAGTGTTTGGGCACTTCAAAGCTTTTAAAGCTATGGTTGAAAAAGAAATAGGCCTGCAAATAAAATGCCTAAGGTCAGATGGAGGGGGAGAGTACCTCTCAAATGAGTTTGCAAGGTTCCTGCAGGAGCATGGCATAAAGCAGCAATATTCATGCAGTCATACCCCACAGCAAAATGGAGTTGCAGAAAGGAAAAACAGGCATATTGGAGAGGTATCTCGGGCCATGCTAAATGAAAAAGACCTGCCAGATTTTTATTGGGCTGAAGCAGTTGCTACAGTAGTTTACATAATGAACAGGACTCCCACTGCAGTAATACATGGCATGACGCCAGGGGAGATGTATACTGGTAGGAAACCAGATATTTCCCATTTGAAAATTTTTGGTTGCATTGCCTATGTTCATGTGCCAGATGAATTGAGGTCCAAGTTGGATCCAAAAGCTGAGAAGTGCGTCTTTATTGGTTATTCTCTGCAGCAGAAAGGGTATAGATGCTATAACCCTTCTACTCGTAAGTTTACAGTGAGCAGAGATGTTGTTTTTGATGAGATGAGCAGCTGGTATAAACCAGTAAATGTGATGATTGATGTAGATGCACAAAATGGTAATGCTACACAGAATTCACAGCAGCAATCACAAAATATCAGTGGACGTGCAGTAGTGGTTCACATGCCATGGACAGGCAGATTGAGATCAGGAGAATCTTCTCAAAGCAATGCAGAGAGTGGTATGCAGGTATCACGAAAAGGAAAAGAGAAGGTAGATCAGCCCATGTTTGATGTGAATGTAGGTCACTCTTGTGTGGATGGTGAATCTAGTGGCTCAGAACAGAACATTAATGATGAGTTGCGTATTCCTTCTATTGTTACACCTGGAGTAAGGAAGACCAGGGATGTTTTGAGAGCACCTGGAAGTGAGCCTATTTTGCGCAGGTCTACCAGGGTTAGGTATCCTGTGGATAGGCTGAAATATGATGGATTTACAGCCATTCACTATGCCTATATGGTCAAAGTGATACAGGAACCAGAACCCACTTCTTTTGAGCAAGCCATGGGAAATGAAAAATGGGAGAAAGCCATGGATGAAGAAATGGATGCCTTGGATGCAAATGCTACATGGGAATTGGTGCCTTTGCCTAAAGACAAGAATGCAATTGGTTGTAAGTGGGTTTATAAGATCAAGCTCAATGCAGATGGTTCTGTGAATAGATACAAGGCAAGATTAGTTGTCAAGGGGTATGCACAGACATATGGCATTGATTATGAAGAAACTTTTAGCCCGGTTGCAAGGATGGCAACCGTAAGAGCAACCATTGCTGTGGCTGCATCAAAGGGATGGTCTTTACATCAGATGGATGTAAAGAATGCCTTCTTGCATGGTGATTTGCAAGAAGTGGTCTTTATGGAGCAGCCAGCAGGTTATGTTCATGCTATTCATCCTGAGTTTGTTTGCAAGTTGAAGAAAGCCTTATATGGCTTGAAGCAAGCACCTAGAGCATGGTCTGACAAGATAGGACAGTATCTTGTCACTATTGGCTTTCAGATTTCCAAGGCAGATTTCTCACTCTATGTGAGAAAAATAGAGAAAGGGATTATGCTGCTGGTCATTTATGTTGATGATTTGATCATCACAGGTGATAGTGATGAAGATATCCTTCATGTGAAAATGCTATTGAGGCAGAAGTTTGAGATGAAGGATTTGGGAGAGCTGCGTTATTTCTTGGGCATTGAGGTGATTAGATCATCAAGTGGGATACAGCTCTTGCAGAGGCAGTATGGATTGGACATGCTGTCCAAATATGGGATGACAGGCTGTAAGCCTATTTCAGTTCCTTTGGAGAAGAATGTGAAGCTGAGCGCAGATGCAGGTGAGCTTCTGGAAGACCCTACTATGTACAGATGCATAGTAGGAAGTTTGATTTACATGACTATTACCAGGCCAGATTTGAGCTATGCTGTTGGGTTGGTAAGTCAGTTTATGCAGGCTCCAAGGAAACCGCATTTGGATGCGGCTAGACGCATACTCAGGTATGTGAAGTCCACATTGCAATATGGACTATTTTATGAGGCTGGGGTTCAGATAGAGTTTCATGGATACACTGATGCTGATTGGGCTGGTAGTATTTCTGATAGACGATCTACCAGTAAATATGTGTTCTCTTTTGGGAGTGCTGCAGTCACTTGGAGCAGTAAGAAACAGCCTACAGTTGCCTTGTCGAGCACAGAGGCTGAGTACAGGGGTGCAGCAATGGCTGCATGTGAGGTAGTTTGGTTGCATAAGCTACTCTATGATATGCATCAGTCTATAGATGGGCCAGTTGTCATTTATTGTGAGGTAGTTTGGTTGCATAAGCTACTCTATGATATGCATCAGTCTACAGATGGGCCAGTTGTCATTTATTGTGACAACATGAGCAGTATACACTTGGCAAGTAACAGTGTTCGGGATTGCATTTCCCACTTTCCTGATCCTTTTTTTTGCAGGGTCTTTGTTTCTGATTGATTGGTTTAGTGCACCCTCAATGGCTTTCGTCATGGCCCTATCTACCTTTGTGATGTATGACGTGCAGTACGCTGCTGCGCCGTGAGGGTTTAATATGAATTGGATATCGGTGTTTGCTTCCCATAGTTTCAATAGATTTGGATGGAAGTTGTTTGTGTTTATGTCCGCTGGCTTTCTCTGCAAGTACACCATCGGTTGTTTTAATTTTGACCTAATGGTCATTACGTATGCTTCTTCTGTTAGGCCTATGTAATTTAAGAAGGCGTCATAGTCCATTGTTTTTATGACTTCTTCTCTGAGTGCCTCAAAAAAAAAAAAATCATTTTTTTAAACCATCAATTTCTTTTCTTCTTCTTCCATTGGCTCCAATATAGTGGTTTCCCTCATGGGTGGTCTTGGGAATCCAAATCTGCAGTGCGTCCCTTTCTTTAAGCATGTCTTCCGGTGCTTATGTGTTTGTATTTCTTTGTTTTGCAGTGATGAAAGGTTTTTTGTTATGTACTTATCAATGAACGCAAACTTGTCTTTTCTGGAGTCTTGAATTGCAAGAGCACCCTTCACCCATATAAGGCCATGGTCGTGTTGGCTACCGTGGTTCTGGAATTCAATCACAAAGAAGCAGTCTTCCACTATCCTTATAATTGATGGATCTTTTTTAAGTAGTTGTTTCAATACGTTGAATTTGTGAACGTAGTAACATGCCATTGTTTTTCTAGATCAAATCCAATTAGTTACCAAACTTGTGCATTTGTTGGCAAGCTGTCAGATGTTAGTGAGTCTACTTGTAGTTCACGAAGGCATTGGACTAGTGGTTGCCAAAGCCTTTTAGTAGAAGATAGTGTTATAAAAAATGTTGGCAGGCCAAGTTGCCTCAACATTGCGAACATGTTCTTCTTTAAGAGGTGCTTATAGTCCATTCATGTTCTCAAGCAAATAAAATTTCTATAGCCAATGTTGGATTGCAAAAGTTTTTCTATGTTCGTATCAGCTATGGCATCCCTTGCTGTTAGTTGTTTGTGGCCTATTTTGCCTTTCCGTATTCTTACCTGTGTTGACGATATAACTTGTTGAACCATAATTTTCATGGTCTTAAAGAATAGGTTCTCAATTGAGAGCACAAACCTCCTATCTTGGTTTGTGAGCTCCCATTGTTATATCTTTTGGTATGAAATTTTTGTAGGTACTTTGTATAAGCGTTGATGTCCATAAAAAATAGTAGGAAATGCTAGCTCCTCCAAGTTCTTATCCTTGAAAATGCTAAGAGGAGAGAAACCTTCCGAAGGTGTGACACAGATTGTCTTGTCCTCAAAATCAACTTCTTGTTGAGCGGTGTAGATCCCATGCACCAAAGTGTCTATGGCCACTTCATCATCCATCCCTTCATCGGAAGAGCCGTGATCATCCATGCCCTCAAACGGCAAAGTACTTTGCAGTGACTGGATATGTTCCGCCCATAGGTGATTCATTCAAGCACACATGAGTCTTTATAGAGGGGTGTCTAGAGCAACTCTTGTAGTGCACGCATTCTTAGAATCAGCCTTACAAGCCCGCTCATGTAGCTGTTGCTTGTACTCCATCTTCCTTTTAATGGACACGTTGACAATTGATGCATCCTCAATGAACCGTGGTAGTACTTTTGTTGCTCTATCTATGTCAGCAAAGACATTCACAATGCTTCTTTGCATCCCTAGCTGGCTGTCATAAGACAACTCTATTATTCGCGAGAAAGGGATTTTTATTGAAATTAGACATGCTTCGATATTGTTTACAATGATGTGAAGGTTGTTGGTGTTGGTAACGTCATGTTTTTCTTTGATAGTGCTGGCACTTGCTTTTTGCCTACTTGTTTGCAACACGTTAAGCACAACACTTTCTTGTGTGGTTCGAATGCGGTAGGTATGAGTTAATGATGTTCTAAGAATGTCTTGCATGACTTTGTTAATGACTTCAGTTTCTTGTAAAATGTAAGCGTTCCACAACATATGCAAGCATGTTTAGGGGAATCGTTTATTGCGGCTACATATGCTTCTTGAAGTGTATGTTTTGGTCTCCTTCTTTTCCTATGTTTTTACCAGCACTGTGGGGGTTAAAGGTCACTGTGCCTTTACCCCGGTTATGTACAATACTCAAACACATATATAAATGAATGAAAAAGAAGATTAGGGTGATTCTGCACCCACAAAAACTTGTGTGGCTCTCTATTTCTCTCTCTCCCTCTTCCGTTCTTGCTTCCGTTGAGAGCACTCTCAACTGGTATCAGAGCCCGGGTGATCTAGCTGAGCGTGCGTGAATGCTTGAAGCTCAACAGCTCTGTGGGAGGAAGGAGAAGATCTGTGGGAAGCTTTGTGGGCGACTTTACTTGCATTCGAGTGTGCAGAGACCTTGGAGGAACCTTTGGAAAAGTCACTTTGGCTTTGTGAAGTGGTTTTGAGAGCCTGTTAAGAGTTTTCAAAAAAAAAAGTCGTTTTTTGAGCTTTTGCCTGTTCCGTTCAACAACAGAGACTCCGTATTGACTTGTAGAGGCAACTATTGCTTGCTTTTGGTGTCCACTTCACTTCAAGAGCTTGGAAACACCTTCATTCTTGAATCTGGGATCATTTCATTGGATTTCTGACTCACTGTGTCAGTTTCTGCGTTTTTTGCCCGGGTGTTGGAACTCAAGTTTGGAGCAACCATTTGCAGATCTGTCAGTTCTGGTGGACTCAGGAGGTCCTAAAACTTCTATGTTGCTCATCATTTGCACTCCGGTGGAGTTTACAAATAGCTCTCCAAAAACGTTTTTTCAGTCCAAGTGTTGGACCCAGTGATGTGAAGATAGTGGGAGAGAGGGAAGGAGTCTCACTTGCAGCTTTCTCACATACACAATGGGGGAATACACACAAAGGTGGAGGCTGAAAACAGTTTTTCTCTTCTTAGTTGTGAAAGCCAAAAGAACTCAAGTACAAAGAAATAGAAGAACCCTATATGTGGGTCTCAAACCAAACTCAACTAACTAAGGTGGCATACTAACTGAGCCACGAACTAGTGTAGATAAGGATAGCTGTCATCTAGCTATTATTCGTGGGCGGTGTACCAACCGCATCTGTAGCTAACAAGTCGGTGACATAAATGCACAACGGTCACCCTGGCATATCGCGAGTGGAGCTCGATATCTCAACACTCCCCCTCGAGCTCAATCCCAATTCCTGCACACCAAGCAGGTCTCTGAACTTACGCAGCTTCTCTGCGCCCAATGCCTTCGTGAATATGTCAGCTACCTGATCCTCTGTGCTGACATAAACTAGATCAATAAGACCTAGTAAAACCTTCTCCCGCACATAGTGATAATGCACCTCAATGTGCTTTGTTCTAGCATGATAGAGGCTAGACACTAAGCATGGCGACGCTCAAGGGCCATAGAGGAAAGGAGAACGTGAGGGCGAAACGTCGTCATGGGTGGGGAAAAGGGATTAGAAGGGGAGGGAATGAAGAGGGAGACTATGGCACAAGTGGGAAATGCAATCCCGAACACTGTTAGTTAGAAAAGAAATCAGGACAAGAGGCTAGACACTAAGCATGGCGACGCTCAAGGGCCATAGAGGAAAGGAGAACGTGAGGGCGAAACGTTGTCATGGGTGGGGAAAAGGGATTAGAAGGGGAGGGAATGAAGAGGGAGACTATGGCACAAGGGGAAAGGGAGAGGGGAAAGAGAAGCATGTACATGATGGGAGGAGGAATGTAAAGATGGAGACATCAAGGGAAGAGGGCCATGCTTTATTTGAAAGGAAGGGAAGGGGAAACCAAAGTACTAGCTAGGTGGCTTTACAAGAATGAGAGTGTTCCATCAAGGAATAGCCCCCTCCCTTTATAGCCAAGAGAGGCGGTCTCTCCCAATAAATGCATCCTCCCACATGCATGGTGTGTATGGAAAAGTCTCCCATGTGGGCTAAGCGGTTACACACTCTCAATTGTGTGCAACAACCCTTTGCCTCATTTTTCCACATAAATCAAGCCCGATATCTCAAGTCTATGATACTCCCTTGGTCTCTTCCCAATTTTATAATACGTTCAAACCTCTAGGAGGACAAGTGGAGGGTTGGCACAAGGAATCTTGCCACCTCATCCTATTTTCTCCATTATTTAACTTGCATCCTTGGACTATCTATACCCCCCCACATGGGCCTATCCTACATGGAGGGAATAATCCAATATAATATCCATCTCCACCTATTTTATATAAGTTCTCTCATGGAATTTAGGCCATATCTCACTAAATGCAGGCATGGGACCGTCTAGGTGGAGGGGTGGCACATGGAGGAACCATGCCACCTTACATTTTATAATATTATTACCATGGATCCTGTACATCACACCTTATGGGTCCTCTTACATGGAAGGGTGGCACATGGTCATGCCCTGCCACCTCAACCCTGGGCCCTATGCACACCATATTTTATTATACTATTGCCACACATACAAACACACACACATATTTATGCCTTTTTCCTAGACAAATTTATCCATAACAGTTCCCCCCCCAGGTAGGGAATGCACAGCATTTCCTACCTGGTTCCATCATGCACAAAGAAGGGCTTGAGGTAACGCTTATTAATCACCTTCTTGCCATATGGCTCATGCAGCTCTCGAACTTGTACAGACCCATTGCTACATGCCTTGATGACTTTGTATGGACCGGTCCACAATGGAAGGAACTTCTTATCCATTTGGTGGTCCAATTTGTTATCAAAGCATAGCACAACATCCCCCTTAGCAAAGTGTCTTTCCCATCCCTTGAGAATCTTAGCATCTAAGCAGGCCTTTTGTCGATTCTTTCTTAATCATGGTCTCCTGAGTATGGTTGGGTAACTCCTGCATGTTTCTTCGATGTCCACTACATAGAAATTGACGGTGGTGGTCAACCCATTGATAGTGATGGGCAAATCCTCAATGACTCCCAGGTTGGCAAGTCGATGACCATCTGCTACCTTGATTCGAGTGGAGGAACGCCTTGTGCATTTCAAATTCGATTTCTTCATGATTCGAGGCACCATGATATTACATGCAGCTCCCCCATCAACACACACACTTTTGACATGGCAATTATCTATGATGACATCTACTGTATGTGGGTGCCGATCAATTTCTTCAGAGATAGAAGAGACTTCTTGTATCTTTCCCTTTTTCTTGCTCCTCCTTGTTGAGAGCCCTTGCTGCAGCTAACGTCTCACCTTAGGGCTTAATGCTATTAGTTGAGGGAGCATGATGCTTAAAGACCGATGAGCAAGGTCCTGAATGACTAAATAGTCCTCTTGCCCCGAGCCGATGGGAAAATCCGAGGGTGATCACTTACTCCTGCGAGATCTTTTAGTCTTCTCTGTTGGTGGGTCTACCATCTCAGCATCTGAGGGCTCTGAGAAGGACACCTTCTTCCTGGGGTAGCCTGGTCCACGGTTTGGAGAGAGGTCTGAGGTGGTACGACTTCTCTTCCCGAGGTCAAGGACCTCTATGTCAGAATCCTCGGAGCCTAATTCACTTAGAAGATTCACCCTTGGAATATTGGGACATTCGGTGCAATAATGATCCTTCTAATGGCACTCGTAGCATACAACATTAGCACGGTCTCTTGGAGGGCGCTTGGCTTGATTTCTAATGCCCACCATCTCAAGCTGAAGATCATTCAGGGCCTTGGCTAAGTCATTGACCCTGGGTTCTTTAGCAGGAGGGGCCGGGGGACTAGGAAGGAGGGGGC
Source organism: Dipteris shenzhenensis (assembly GCF_047967505.1). NCBI lineage: Eukaryota > Viridiplantae > Streptophyta > Polypodiopsida > Gleicheniales > Dipteridaceae > Dipteris > Dipteris shenzhenensis. Next base: position 18,534,705 of record NC_141616.1, read on the forward strand.
CTCATGGGCGAGGCTGGGAAAATCTTCTAGGCAGAGGTTGAGGATATACTCCTTGTTGAGGGTAAGCATCTAAGGGAGGACCATGCATTTGAGGTGGAGGCGGTGGATACATCCCTGATGAGGGGTGGAGGTATGTCCCTGAGTTAGACCCCCCAGGTTGTTGCAAGAATTGAGGGGGTTGCGGAGGGACAATCGTCTTCTTTGAAGTGGGGTCAGACTGAACTTTATCAAACTTTTGAGCAATCTCATGTGCTAGCAGCTTTTTACAGTAAGAGGAAACTCCCCATGGTTAGAGAGTTATAGTTCCCGAGATTTCAATATATAAGCAAAATCATTACATTTTCATCACTTCCTATTTGCTGGCCCATTGATAAGTCTTTCTTTTGTGAATGGGGAGGTCTTGGATTCAATTCCCACTCCTTAATAAAAGGAGAGGAGTAAAGAAGAGAAAGAGAAGGAGAAGAAGGTAGAGATAGAGGAGAGGGGCGCGATGTGAGGATCTGTTACAGTTTTGCAGAAGCTCAGAAAAATCTATCGCGACCAGAAGACGTGATCTATTCGTGGCAAGATGTGTGACACGCGCGTGAATGGGTCAGTCGCGACAAAGAGATGTGCGGGTGCACCCAGGAGACGTGCGAATGCGTGCACAGGACCCTAGAGGAAGCGCAGATGTTACAGTTTTGCAAATGCGACTAGTACGACCAAAAGATTCACCAACCATAAGATGCACAGGAACTGTAGGCAGACTAGAGGCGTAGAAGCAAGAAGCAGATTGGAGGTACAGAAGCTGAGAACCGCAGATGGAAGGTGTCACAGAATCACACCCAGTCATAGGAGAAACGAATTTTATGCCACTAGCCGTGTAGATTTCGATCCCAGCAGCCAAACCATTTCTGCTACCTAGAAAAGAAATTAGGGCAAGAGGCTAGACACTAAGCATGGTGACGCTCAAGGGCCATAGAGGAAAGGAGAACGTGAGAGCAAAATGTTGTCATGGGTGGGGAAAAGGGATTAGAAGGGGAGGGAATGAAGAGGGAGACTATGGCACAAGGGAAAAGGGAGAGGGGAAAGAGAAGCATGTACATGATGGGAGGAGGAATGTAAAGATGGAGACATCAAGGGAAGAGGGCCATGCTTTATTTGAAAGGAAGGGTCCAAGGGGAAATCAAAGTACTAGCTAGGTGGCTTTACAAGAATGAGCGTGTTCCATCAAGGAATAGCCCCCTCCTTTTATAGCCAAGAGAGGGAGCCTCTCCCAATAAATGCATCCTCCCACATGCATGCTGTGTGTGGAAAAGTCTCCCATGTGGGCTAGGCAGTCATGCACCCTCAATTGTGTGCGACAACCATTTGTCTCATTTTTCCACATAAATCAAGCCTCATATCTCAAGTCTATGATACTCCTTTGGTCTCTTTCCAATTTTATAATACGTTCAAACCTCTAGGAGGACAAGTGGAGGGTTGGCACAAGGAATCTTGCCACCTCATCCTATTTTTTCCATTATCTAACTTGCATTCTTGGACTATCTATACCCCCCCATATGGGCCTATCCTACATGGAGGGAATAATCCAATATAATATCCATCTCAACCTATTTTATATTACTTCTCTCAAGGACTTTAGGCTATATCTCACTAAATGGAGGCATGGGACCACCTAGGTGGAGGGGTGGCACATAGAGGAACCATGCCACCTTACATTTTATAATGTTACTACCATGGATTATGTACATCACACCTTATGGGTCCTCTTATGTGGAAGGGTGGCACATGGTCATGCCCTGCCACCTCAACCCTGGGTCCTATGTACACCATATTTTATTATACTATTGCCACACATACAAACACACACACATATTTATGCCTTTTTTCTTAGACAAATTTATCCATAACAATACACAACACATCAATGCTGATCAACAAGCGGTGTTCTTAGCACTGTCAATTCCACTGCATAGCACAACGCGTGAATTCACTTACATAAACACAAGCCTAGTAGAGGAACACACATTATTGCTAAAGAGACGGATAGAGTTAGAGGAAATGGATCCAGACGGATAGAGTTAGAGGAAATGGATCCAGACTAGCACATACTTCCAAGACATTATCACCAAATATGTTGGAAGGCCAAATGACCTACAAGGTGTTTGCCTAGCAGAGTATGCAAGCACATGTACGAAGAAAACACATCAAATAAAGAGGAGGAAAAGGAAAAAAATAATCCGCTTCAATAGCTATAATAGCATAATCAACCCTGAAAATTACTATACGGAGATGTGTCTATTGTATCTACCATTTCAGGAGGATGAGAGTAAAATCAACATTCATAACATGTCATGGCATGACATTTATAGAGACAATGAAGAAACCATAGAGAATAATAAGAAGAACTTCAACAAGGTAATCTTGCCAGTAGAAGATTACGGCAAAACAACATCACAAAGTAGCTCATCCTCATCAAGTTCAAATACTCAAATGCCAGATGAGCAGTATGACCTAGGAATGAACAATATCATGCGCTACTTAGGAAACTTAACATTGAACAAAGGCAGGTAATTTATGATATCATGTGGAAAAAAACAAACAACAAAGACAGTAGAATTTGCTTATTCTTGTCAGGAAATGCAAGTATGGGCAAAACATTTACGTTGATGTTGATTGTCCAAGTGCTACTGTGGCATTATCCTCACAAGGACATGTCCAACGCAGAAAAAGCAAGAGCACTGCTCCTTGCGTACATAGGAAGAGCAAGATTCTACATAGGAGGATTCACTATGCATTCCATAGTAGTTGATGAAATATTACTGGTGGGGCAAAACAGATTCACGACAGCAGACATGAGGATGCGAGAAATCAAACATAACCATGTTGAGCCATTTGGAGGCGTTGATGTGGTGCTATGCGGAGACCTATGCCAAGCGAGCCCTACAAAAGATAGTTGGATCTTTGCGAGACCAAACCTGATTCAATATCATCTGCAAACCACATTTGGAGACAACACTTCTGGTACCATGAACTAACTCAACCAATGAGACAAGAAAATATTGAATTTCTAACAGTATTAAATAAATAAGAGTAGGTAAACACACAAATGATGACATTAAAAAACTTAACAAAAAATACAATCGAGACCCAGAAGATAAAGAAACATACCACACCTATTTTACACTAACGCATTAAAGGATAGGCATAACGAGCAGGTATTTAGACTTTTGTCAGGGCAACCACACATACTAAAAGTAATAGACAAAAGACACAAACAATGTAATAAAAAAATAAGAACCCCTAGAGACCCTAAATGCATAGTAGGATTACATTAAGAGTTAAAACTAAAAGTAGGAATGATTATTGAAATATGTTCTGCAAGAGATTGAGAGTAAACACATTAAGGTTGACAACATTGTCTTGCAAGAGATTCAACGACTACAAACAGAATCAAAGTGGGCATTCAACCAAATCGACTTCACCCAAACATAGGACAACACTGCAATTCTGCAATCCCTAAGCATAGTAACTCTAAAGGCACACATACAAGACATAATAAAAGACAAAAGCATCATGCAAGCAACAGTTCTATGCTTACAGGAAACACACACTGAACCAAGCAATGACATCCACATCGAACAATTTCAACAAATACAAAAAAATGAAGGAGTTGGTATAGCTACATACTACAAAAGACAATTAAAACTTCTACACACAGACTACATACATGAAAAAGGAACACAATACTTACTACATTTGAAACAAAAAAATAAAAAATACTAAACATATTTAACATTTATAGACACACAAACACACAAATCACAACATTCCTACTATGCTTAGAAAAAATTCGGCAAAATGCCGACAAGGCCAACAGCACTTACATTGTTGGAAACTTCAACATCTCAAATCAAAACACGAACTCCCTCCTCGTCGAGCGACATAGGAGCTTTCACCCATGAATTCCACTTTGCACCATCGTTGCATGAAGGAATGTCTCCCATTACCAGTTTGAGAGAAAACTGGAGCAAGAAAGTTTTTCTCTCACGATCCAAACTAGCAGTATTACTGATCATAGCTACCAATGAAGAAAGGCGAGTAGGCCATATTCACCATACCACTTGAGCTTGCTTTCGGTGAAGGCTACACTCACTTTCGACGTTGAGCTGATATCTTGGGCTCGTGTGAAGGATATCTGCGAGGATGGAAAAAGGTTCTTTTGGAGGGAGAGAAGTGGCAGAATCCGAAAGATGCGGATGAGGTTACAGGTGAGGAGGCGGATCATGTTGCTTTAGACCTGCCCTTTTAGTGAAAGAGAGTGGTTTGTGGGAAGGGGAGGGCGCTCTTTCACTCTCTGCAAGGAGTGGAAGGATGCAGAGAGGAGGAGGCGGAAGGCGTGGAGTATCAGGTTTTTGTGTTTTCTCGCAATGCAGGTCTCTCCCTGTCTAAATCTTGTTAATCATGTCGACCTTTTGTTTTCAAAGAATGATTGAATGAAGGCAATGTCTGGTTATAGGGTATTTCTGTCCTGCCAACGGATCATACTTTAAACTTTTCATCATGACTACCGATAGAAGTTCCAAGGGGCATTATTCAAGAAATCACTGAGAAGAGCCAAGAATCGATGTGCGAGGGCATTCAAGAGGCAGCAAAAGAGTCTCAGTTCTTACGAATCAAGAGGCAGCAAAAGAGATGAAACGAATTCTCAGTGAGATGGAAGTGAGCGTAATTGTGCAGGTTGAAGCCGATGCAGAACAAACGGTAGAGAGAGTAACCAATCCAGCTCACCGAACAAGACGAGGAGCGAGAGAAAAGCCAAAATACAATATTGGAGACTTGTAATGGCTGGATCTTCAATGGATCCATACTTGTAATGGCTGGATTTTCAAGGCTACTTGAAACGCATATAAGGTTGCCATCAGTAGCAAAGGAAATAGACCGAACATTGCTAACACGAGCTCCCTCTCCAGCTGGGCTCTCGGTGATGCACTGAAGTGCATTGTCCATCATTTGGAATATCTTGATTAGATCATCAGTGGCATCTCTACCTTGCAATCTCAAACCTTCTACATTAAGCTTGCCATGGGCCTAAGTCACACTTTTTCTTGCGTTTAGGCTCTTCCCAGCTCGTAGAAATTTTTCTCAGTGCAGCCGCGGCTCTTTTGCTCGTCTCACTATTGGGCCTCTAATCTCCAACCAATTTGCAGGGTTGCCGGTTGACGCAAAGCTTTTATCAAGCTACAATTGAAAGAGGAGCACAATCGATCTCAGATCACTACAGAGAACCATAACAATGGCCATTACAATTATCATCCAGGGAGCCAAAAGAGAGATGTCTTGCAAGTTCGGAACCCCTTGGATCCAACTTTGAACCACATAAACTTCAAACGAGTTGCATGCTCGTAATTGACTTCTTGGGTCCTTGCAGTAGTATGCGGAGGCGATATAAAGGCTGTAAATCTCCACCAATTGCTTGAAGCTTCCAGTGATTTTGTCACAATCAAGGGCCATTTCCTGAAGCGACATCATGAAAGAATAACTGTCTAAAATCCAAAAATCCTTGTAGATGGTGACCATAGTGCTTTGACACACTTTAGGTGCGGCTCCATTTAAATCACGTCCTCACTTCTCGGCAGATGAAGATCTTCCATACCATTGTCTCTCCCTAGTCAGGTAATCAAGAGCAAATTCAACTGTAGATGGAAAACTTTCTTCAATCCCATTGTAGGAGCTACAGCTTCTTTCTCTTGACAACTAGTATTCTTGGTGAGAAAATCCTTCTTCGAATTGGAAGACTACTCGTGCAGTAAAGCTCTGCGTGGATGACCTCAATGTTCCTCGAACTCATGCATGGATGTAGCTTCAACCACAAAAACATCTCTGCCTTTCATAGCCAATTTTCTTGCAATGGCCAGGCCTATAACACCCACTCCAATTACGATGCAATCACAAGAGATCCCCTACTGTTGAAAGGTGCAGCTGTGATGGACTTAGGGTGTGGACCAGGCATATTAACTTGTGAAATGTTTGGCCCTTTCATCATGTTTCTTTGGTAGTCTGGACAGGTGAATATTGGAAGAGTTGGCCCCAAGCTAGTTTCTTACCTTGATGGTTCCAGTTTGTTTGCCACAAAAGCTAGAGCAAAGAAAGTAGTAGCAGTGGCTCGTGGTGATTTTACTAGCATTCAGCTATGGTTACAACTATTGACATTCAGGTAATATGCCAGTTTCTTATTTATTTCGCAAGACTCATTCTCGACGCTAATATTCTCGGCGTTTATATTCTCAACGCATGGGGAAGGGCCCGTTCCCTCGGATTATGACTCCTTGGGGAAGGAAGCATGCAGCCTCCCCATCCACACTGTGTGGTTATAATAATTATATATACAATTGCTCGCCATTCAAAATTGCTTCTTTCCAATCTGAATTCTGACAACATTCCTCTTTTTTGATGCATGCTCTTAATTCTCGATGCGAGGGAGCAAGGAATCCAAGCCGAATGCCACATTTAAAGATATCAATACTTTTATTCATATGATTGTAATCCATGCCACAATATTGGATAGAATATATCAGTTATGAGCTCTTGTGAGCGTCGCCTTATTCATGTATTTGTTAGGATTCAACTCTCAAAACTCACAAACAATATGGCCAAGTCAATAATAAATCACCATCCTTGACATTTATAGGGAGGATCGGGTCCTAACGGACCCTGTGTCATGTCTCATGTCCTTATTTTAAATTATTTGTTTTTTCTCTTTAAAATTTTGATAAAACACTAGGACTCAATTTCAATTTCGAGTTAATAGCTAAATGCATGACGACAGGAAAGCTGCCTACCACAACCTAGTTCCTCCGATTGCAGGGTGTTCCGGTGGATTTATGCTGACGTCTAGAATCGGATGGAAGTCGGAAGGTCTAACACTGCCTGCCTGTGCCTATTCGACTACACAGGCAAGCAAGGGAATTCACCAGCCCGATAACCAATCAGAAGCTCCCAGCCCGCAGCGAGGAGGCTTCCACCTATCTGCTCATAGTGCCTCCACCTATCTGGCCAACTCCGACAGCCATGTGCCCATAACTCTGATAGCATCGGATAGGCAACAGGTCTAATAGAATGCAATCTCCATCAGACATGTGCCCAACCTATCTGTGGCAAACTCAGCACTCACTTAGATAGATCGGGCACATGAGAGGTTTCCGATTGCAATCTGTAAGGCTGGAGTTATTGGAATCATAGGCACATGCAAGCTAAGTCTGTCAAAAGCTTGTTGGACCCTGCTAGAGTTACGGGCACATGTAATCTGATTGGCTGATTCTCCATTAACCCCTCCTACAGGACCTTGCCGGATCTTACCTGACTGTGCAGTCCGTTTGCATGAGTCAGGCATCTGAAAGGCTTTTCTGCCACCGGAACCTTGCTTGGACCTTGCCAAAAGACCCTCATGTGCCTAGGTGAGAGGGCCTCCCTGGAGAATTTGTAGCCCCATGCTCACAGATTCAATGAGCACAACTTTCTGTGTCGTTGGACTGCTCGGCTAGCTAGGCTTGATTTTTAGGATTCAGCCAACATTCCACCCCTCGACTCTCCCATAACACAAAGCCTTCAATGCTTCTCTCCCAGTTTTGGCGGTAGAAATGCCTCCAACATGGCAAGAGAAATCAGACTAGCAAGTATGTGCAAGTTTCGCAGGTTATCTTGAGGTTGGTAAAGCACCGTGGGGGACATGAAAGGTTCATCAATGAATTGCCAAGCTCACTCCCCCAACCCCATTATTTGTGTGAGGAAGCACTCTTAGTCACTTTGAGGGTGTTTACATACTACCCCACCATAGGCATGCCCATGGATCATGGAGAAGGGCAAGATTGCTCACCCATGTCTAGTCCATGGTCTAGATGAATTTAATGCACCATGGACAGGCATAGTAGGGAAAATGCCAAATCCTTTTGGACTTTTTTTTTGAGCATCTACTCATCATATAGATCCATCGTTTGCTATCTCTTAACATCTATTATGGATTCTACCCATGAAAGCGTTCGCATAGATTTTAAGAAGTTTACTCTTTGTTTCTATATAAGATTATGTTGTAGTCAAGGCAAGTTTGGTCCACATAGGCATATGCCATATTTAGAGTTGAACCCCCTATGATCAATTGCTTACATCAATTCAAATGAACTAGAACTCTATCATTCACTTGCAATGCAAATTTCTCATAATGCTCACATACATTCTCAGTGGATTCGCACGTGGCTCTCAGCAAGGAAAGTGCCCACGTCACTCCTTCCCTCTCTTTTGAATTGCCTAATATCTTGTAGGGTAGCAGACATTGGGTGAGGTGTAGCGTCAGTTCGCTCTCCCTAATGGGATAAGTTCATACAATGTGGAAGACTTCACATGCCCTTGGAGACCTTCACATGCTAGCCCCAACCCTTGACCTATGCTGGAAACCCCTTTCCTCTCAGACCTCAAAAAAATAGAAGTAAAGGAGTACTCATGAATACGTCTTTATTTATTAGCTCGAGGTTTTTTTCATGTAGAAGCAAATTGACCAACTTTTCCCTTTTGATTATCTTACTACTTATGAAGTTGTGGCCTCTAGGTCTTAAGCAAATTGATAATAAATGTTTAAAAAACACTAATACTTATTTTCAATTTAAGATAATAGGGGTGGTTGCACGCTAAGGGTGTCATGCCCGAATTCCCTATCCAAACGATTTTAAGAAGAAAAAGAAAGCATTTTTGCACACTAAATTGTGCTACTCTCGCCTAGTTCCTAAGAAATATTGCTATTGCTGCTAGCCTTTGTTTTTCAATTCCACCACAATTGGGGCTCTAGGTTTGTAGAATCATGAATGGAATAAAATCTATTTTGAATGTTTGGCACTATTATATGCAAATTGTAATATAGGTAAATACCGTTCCCTATTAGTTTGCCTTTTACTCACATATGCCCAAGGCACATCATCATTTACTTGATTAACCCTTTTAGTTTGACCATTACTTTGTTGATGGTTTGTAGTGCTCATATTCAAGGTAGTTTCCAACCTCATAAAGATAAACCTCCAAAAATGACTCGTAGATTTACTATCTTAGTCACTAACACAAGTGAAAATTAAATATTTATAAGTCCTCATTTCCTTGTGTAAAGCGTTGGTGTACATGGGCTATCTCGAATTTCGACAATAGATACTCTAGTTTTAAATCAACTATAGCTCACTCATTTGACATCAAATACTTATACCACTTTGTAAAAAAGAAAGCCACATACTATAGAGATTTCAAATTTTGGATCAATGCAAGCTTTGGTGTAGCCATTTTTTGTGAGGTTTAGGGCATTTATTGTATATAGGTACCCATAACTTATGCATTGCCCAATGAAATTCAGAAAACTTGGTCTCCAAGAAATAGTACACATTCCAACCTGAATATGAGACCCAAAAAAATATGGAATTAACATTTTGAAGGAGATCGTTCAATCATTACAAGTGCTATGTTGCATGTGAAACATGTATCCTAAATAGTATAGGATACATCAATTTTATTCAAAAGCATCAAAAATTTATTCTACACATACATGACACCATGTAGTGTGCTACTTGAGCTTCCTCTCAAACCAAAGGACATACCTAATTGAGAACATTTGGTATGGTTTAAAGGGCCTCTGATGTTGTGCTAAATTACGCACACCATTCAGGGGCATGCTCGATAAAATTCTCTTTATTTGTTAAAAACTAAAAACGATTGAGGAAATGGTTATGGGACCAGCGTATGATGGGATTAAAACATTTAACTTTGTCCACATTGGTGTCTTGATTCACCCTAGAATGGATGAATTAGAAAATAGTCAATTCATGCATGTGCAGAGATCTTTGAATAAGTCCAACACTATTTATAATGATGCATTGCTTCTTTTTCCATGCACTTCATTGCTATATGCCCAAAATCATGTCAATGTTCATTGCATTTCATAATCCACAGCATCAAATATGCTAGCATGTCCTTTGGCCTATTTGTTTTTTGAAACATTTTAGGCCACATTGCACTTGCTTTGGGGGGGATCGGTACATTCAATTTGCTAACATGTATCGCCAAATGGGTGAAACCACAACAGCTGAAATTTTGTATATCCTTGTTTGGGATTTTGGGTGTTTCCACTTCTTGATCTAGCAAACCTTGAATAGAATACATAAAATCCATGTCTCCTTGCAACTTACTATATTGTAGTGTATCTCCTTACAGTGCACACTTTTGTTTGATATTATTTTCCTCATTTATTTGGGTAAGTTGGGCTCATCATCTTCCTTTTTCTTCTCACTTCACAAGCTATAGTTGGTCTTTGTTTTGATGGTTCAATGATCATTGCTATTTCATCATGCATATATGGCAAGATGTAGCTCATCATGGCTTATAAGAGAACTAGATAAAGGTTGCGAGATAGGATAGCTGAAAGGCTTGGTCAAGGCACAAGAAGTAGATTACAAGGTGAGAAAAGAAATGACAATATCATAATGACAACATAAGACATCCTTGCAATGTTTGCTAAGGAAGAAACAACACGAAGAAAAAGTCTCCTTGTAGAGAAGCAAATAGCGATCACAGATGCATGCATTCAAACATTTCAATTAGAACAAAGAATAGGAGATGTGGTCTCACAATTCATGGAAGTACTTGAGGCAGCAACATCAGCCCATGCGGATGACTACTAGTCTCAAGTATTTTGAAATATTTAGCTTGCACCCAAAAACTCATAGAGTGACAACTCTACCAACAGCTCTCGAGATGCACACTAGGAGACTTACACTCTAAGCTGAGAGATGGCCTGTGCAAAGAGAAAGGGATACACAGATGAGATCAACTAGCTGTAGAGAGGGCAACACTAGCTATGTTGGTGTACCTTTAAGCAAAGGAGAAATGGCAAGCTTGGTGCACACAATGTCAAAAGATGTTGTAAATTAGAAGGACCAATGCGACTCTAGCAACTGGCCATACAGTGGCAACAATGTAGCACCATACCGAGGTGAGGAGTCTGTGGGCATCAACAAAACATAAGAAAAGGAGAGACAACCTAAGAAAACAAGTCATTGCTAGAGTGACATTGTTCTAGCACAGTTTCTCCAAATAAGAACATCTACAGAAAACAGACGGGATGTAAGAACTTTGACAAGCACATCATACACATGCCTGACACAATGCAAGTAATTAAATGTTGTTTCAATAATCTAGGTTGTATATACTTGTCCTAAACTAGCCCACTGGTTTGTTTAATTTCTAACCTTTTTTTATAGGAAAAGGAACTCATATTAAAAAAGAGAAAACATAGTTGTGCCAAGTTCAAACATTGGGCTGGCTAGGACTTAATGTGATTATCCTGAACCATCCTAGTGGCTGGAATAGCAATATATCACCAAGCTCGATTTGTTACTGAGATTGTGCTAAACCAACCCTGTGGTTGGAACAAAAATAAACAATAGACACAATCAACACTCGAGGGGTGTACTAGTAAGAAACCCTATGTATCACATATATTCAAGGGGCATTTTAAAAACCCCTCAACTAAAATTTCTCCTCCAATAAAACCACCCTCTTTATTTATGAACTAATGGATTGTTTTGAAGTTGAATTAAAAACCCCTCCTGTTATTGCAATCCTGTTAATTTTTTCCCATAAGTTGAATTAATAATACCCCTCCTTTTGAAAGCATGTGGTACACTAAAATTTTATGAGGTGAGTCCTCTGAGAACCAACATAGCAGTTGCAATAAAAAGTCTCATGAAATGAGACACAGAGATGATATTGTCCTTCAAGGATTGGAGATGTATAAAACTTTTTTGGATGAATCAAAAAGACTTTTACACATATCCAACTCTTGAAGACAACAATGTCTCTATATGGACATAAAAAATATTTTATATCCAACTCTTAAAGGAGAATCAAAATAGTTAAAGGAGGAATGAAAGAGAAATAGTCATAATTGTGCACATGTTGCAACACCCAAGCCACATGTATGTATACTTGGCATATATTTTGCTCATATTTTGCAATATTTCATGTGTGATTTCAAGTCAAACACTAGTCAATGTGATAATGTGATTGGCCTTCAATTAATGAAAGTCAATATGGGGTCATATTGAAAAGATACATATGTGTTGGTGGCATCAATTACCTACCAGAAATAGAAAACAATATATTTCACATGTATTGTGTTTTGTTATTGTTTAACTGATGTTCTTTGCGTGCTTGAAACTTAACAGTTTTTGCAAAAACAATGTACTGCATTTTGTTATAGTTTAATTGACGTTCTTTTTGTGTTCAAATGTTTATTTCCCATAGAGTTAATGTGGTTGTTCTAACTAGCCTAGTGATTTGCTATGTACTATGTTTTGTTATATTTTGATGAATGTTCTTAGATTGCCTAAATTGATTTTCCAACCATCCCAATTGTTGAAACAACTACATATTTTTATCGTTTAATTTATGTTCTTAGCATGCTACTAGCACATGGCGTAGGTTTAAAATCCCCATGCTAATTGAACCAGCCTAGTGGTTGGAATAGCATGTTGTTATAGTTTACTTTATGCTTTTGTTTAATTAGTACTTTAATTTATGTTCTTGTTATACCACCAACCAATGGTTGAACCATCTCAGTAGTCGAAACAACATGTTGCTATAATTTAATTAATATTTTAATTTATGAGTAAAACTAGCTTAGTAGATGGAACAACATGTTTTTAATGTTCTTCATGCCCAAAATTTGATTTTCCACATGTTGGATGAGAATCCTTACCTTTCAATTGAGCAAAGGAGCTTTGAGCATTGTATGCCTTAGTACATCAAGAAAAAGCCTGTGTGTTGTGCAAAACACCTATAGACTTTGACTTGGTTTGGCAAACTTTGAATGACTTGAGATGTAATATCTAGAGCATTTCTTCATGGAGATAGATCTTCCTTGCTCCACCACCATATGCCAAGCTCTCCATTGGTTGCACATGCTTGATCCTATGCTTGTCACCTAGAGGGTTTCTTTTTATTTTTTCGAATCTCCTAGTCAATGTGGCAAGTTGTTGTTGGAGGGACCAGGTATCTTTCAACAATTTGTTCTTATAATCAATTAATCTTGTGACCTTGCTCTTGCAAGTTTAGAATTGTCAAGTTTCTTTTGTTCTTGGGTGAGTTGTTCATGGAGATTTGTCATGGTATGTTTAACTCTTTTAATCTCTTCTTCCATCCTCCACAAGTAAACTTTGACAAATTGTGTTTCCACATTATAATGGCCGAGGTGTTTACAATAGCCAAGTAAGCCTTGAAGACCATCTCCTGTGTATTGAATCAAACTTGTGACACTTTCAAACATAGGAGGAGCACCTATTGAAGGATCCAATGAATAAACTCCACCAGCACTCCACAAGTCAACACGCCTTGCTCCTTGTTATTATAGTTCATCTAGATTCTCTTTGTCAAAAATCCTATGGCCATAGCATTGATGAGTCATAGCATACTATGGTGCAACTTCAATGTGCAAGGTACTTTTTCATGGCTTGGTGGTGTGATCTTCCAATGGATCCATGAGAAGAGATAAAAAATAAGTTCCTAGACTAGAAGTTAGAGAAGCAAAGATTTTAGATTAAAATAGTGTAGAATAGTGTGATAAGAAGAAATTGGATTTAGATTAATAATGTGTAGAATAGTATCAATGGAAACAAGGGGGGTGTCATTTGTACGAGCAAAAACCTATGAGCAAGTTTATCCAAGCATGTTTTTCAAGAGATTTAAAAAATGGTATTTTTTTAGGAAACATGGTTTTTACACTTTTATTTTCACTAGAACTAGACCCCTTTATCATAAAAATATCCAAAATAGTCCCTCATTCACTTTTACAAAATGTAAATTTTCTTGTTCATAGACTTCCTTTGTACCTCTGTTATTACCTAAAAATAGTTTTGAAAAATAATTTCTTTAAGAAACATCCATCATAGTCACTTGCAATGTAATAATATTATACACATATAGTTAGTTAGTAAACACATTTATATCAATATGACAAGAGCTTTCTAGTGTTTTTATAGCATAAATAGCAAGACATTTATGGATATATTTCTAAAGAAGTTAAAATTACAATAAATAAGCACTTACTTGGGCTTCCATACCTACTCTCAAAAAATACATATAGGACTTAAAACCATATAAGCAAGATTTTGTAAAATATAACCTTGTAGATGTGCTGAAATGGCATTTTTTGGTGAATTTGAGTGGTTGAATAGTCATATTTGGACATTTAATGTGAAAGTTATGACACTTTTAAAAGTGCTATCTAAGGTAGTTTTGATGGCGAAACTACCTTTGCCATCAAAACTACCTTGAAAGACCTACTTCAAAGAGGTTTCGCTAGCAAAACTTGTGGGGGTTAAAGGTCACTGTGCCTTTACCCCGGTTATGAACAATACTCAAACACATATATAAATAAATGAAAAAGAAGATTAGGGTGTTTTGCACCCACCAAAACTTGTGTGGCTCTCTGTTTCTCTCTCTCCCTCTTCCGTTCTTGCTTCCGTTGAGAGCACTCTCAACTGGTATCAGAGCTCAGGTGATCTAGCTGAGCGTGCATGAATGCTTGAAGCTCAGCAGCTCTATGGGAGGAAGGCGAAGGTCTGTGGGAAGCTTTGTGGGTGACTTTACTTGCATACGAGTGTGTAGAGACCTTGGAGGAACCTTTGAAAAAGTCACTTTGGTTTTGTGAAGTGGTTTTGAGAGCCTGTTAAGTGTTTTCAAAGAAAAGTCGTTTTTTGAGCTTTTTCCTGTTCCGTTCGATGACAGAGGCTCCATATTGACTTGTAGAGGCAACTATTGCTTGCTTTTGGTGTCCACTTCACTTCAGGAGCTTGGAAACACCTTCATTCTTGAATCTGGGATCATTTCATTGGATTTTTGACTCACTGTGTCAGTTCCTACGTTTTTTCTACCCAGGTGTTGGAACTCAAGTTTGGAGCAACCATTTGCAGATCTGTCAGTTCCGGTGGACTCAGGAGGTCCTAAAACTTCTATGTTGCTCATCATTCGCACTCCGGTGGAGTTTACAAATAGCTCTGTTTTCAAAAACGTTTTTTAGTCCGTGTGTTGGACCCAGTGATTGAGACCACGGTTTCCAAAACCGTCTGTCCCATTGCATTTCGGACGTCGAAAAACCCCTACCTGTCAGTTCTTACGCGATTCGGTGGAGGATTTTCAGAGTTATAGATCTCTGTGTATTCAATTTCATCTCTCTATTATGCATTTTTCATTCTAAGGTTTTGAAACCTTAGATTTATGCCACATGGCAGTGGATAAGTGTTGACTCCCATTTCTCACTCATCGGTTGGGATTTTGGAGTTTCGGCAGAAGAGAGATATTTGCAGATTTTCTTGCTAAGTCTAATTATGCAATGGCGCCCATGTTTTGAGGCATCTTAGGTTCTATTTTCAGTAGCAGTCATTACCGTGGGACTATGATTTCTTGAGCATACCTTATGCAGATCACTCTGGTTGCAGTTTGAGCAGTGTACACTCATTCGTGGTGTGCATTGGGTTGCAGTGAATGATTTATAGGCCATTTGGATGCATTGCGGTCCTTATTGGATGCGTTGATAGGCCCAAATTGCCTTGTGGGATGCCATTTTTATGGACGCTTTGCACATGGATGCTATTTTATGTTAAGGGACAGCTTTGACACATTGCAGGTGATGCACTGATAGTGCTATGCTCTCTTGGATGAGATATTATTAATGCATATGCCAGTGGACGGTGTTTATGCTTGAGTCATTTGGCACTTATTGGCATTTTGGATTGCCATTGCAGTTGGCATTTTCTTTTGGGCCAGATTTGCTCATATGGATGCATAGTATATGCACATGAGTTAGACGCTTTGAGACATGAGTTTTGGTGATATTTCACTCTATTGTGGCATACACATTTGGGTGCACCTAGTATTTGGTGTGATTCTCTCTTGTAGGCACTAGCATTTGGGATTTTGCTTAATTTGCATTATGGCATCCTCTTCCATGTCTAAAAAGGAGTTTTTCAACATTAAAAAGTTTGATGGGACAAACTTGTCTTGTGGAAAGGATAGATAAGGGATGTGCTTATTCAAAAGAAGCAGATTAAACCCTTGGCAAGGATTGAAGCTAATCCTGCATATATGTCTGAGGATGATTGGAATGAGTTGGATGCATTAGCAAAGTCTACTAATAGACTTCATCTTGCAGAGTCAGTTTATTTCATAGTAGTAAATGAGCAAACTACTGAAGATTTGTGGAAGAAACTGTGTGCCACTTATGAGAAGGAAACTGCCTCTAATAAAGTTTACCTCATGAAGAGGTTGTTTGAGCTGCAGATGAAGGAAGGGGTCTCCATTGCTTCTCACTTGAATGAATTCAATATTATTTTCAGCCAGCTTCAAGCTCAGAAGATGAATTTTGATGCGGAGCCTAAGGCAATATTTCTCTTATGTTCATTGCCATCCTTATGGGATACCTTCCGTACAACTCTCAGTAACTCTGCACCAGGTGGAGTACTAAAATTTGATGATGTTGTGGGTAGCTTGTTGGCCGAGGAGATTAGACGGAAGTCTATGGATGGCAACAAGCAGGATGCAGCCTTAAATGTGCAAAGGGGTAGATCACAGTTCAGGGGGAAGTCCCAAGAAAGAGGAAAGTCTCGTAGCAAATCTAGGGCACGGAACATTGAGTGTTACCACTGTGGCAAGAAGGGCCATATGAAAAAGGATTGCTACAAGCTGAAAAGAGAGCAAAAGGATAAGAAAAAGAATGCAAATTGGGGTGCAAATCAAAAGGAAGAGAGTCCAAGGGAGGACAAAAGAAAAGTGAAGATCGAGGAGATCAATGCAGTCACACATGATAGTGACAATGACGTTCTCTTCATGTCTAGTTTATCAGCAGAGTTTCTTACCACTTCAGATGATGCATATTCCCAGGATTGGATTTTGGATTCTAGTGTTTTATTCCATGTTACTCCCCATAGGGAATGGCTCTTCACTTATGACAGTGGAAAGACAGGTTGTGTGCATCTTGGAAATGACTATGCATGTGACATAAAGTTTTCTTTTGCAAATGGGTCTGCATTTATTTTGAAACATGTGAGACATGTGCCTAAGTTGACCAAGAGTCTTATTTTAGTGGGTCAGCTAGATGATGCTGGTTTTCACACCACTTTTGGCTTTCAGAGTTGGAAAATTCAGAAGGGCTCTATGCTTTTGGCCAGGGGCGCCAAGTGTGGGACTTTGACAGTGCTCACAAAATTCAAAATCAGAGAAACTCAAATGCGGTACATAACCCAAACAGCATAAGAGTTTCATTCCATTCTGGCTCATGTGCCCCAACGTGCAATGGCACAAAGAAGTGCTTGTTGGCTGCTCGGTTATTGCAACAACATGATTAAATACCCCTGATATATGTAAGGGATACAAAGTCTGTCTCTATGGGAAGCAGACTAAATCAGCCCATAAAAGAAGGGGAAAGAAAGAGTTTGAAAAGCTTGATTTGGTGCATTCATACGTATGTGGTCCCATGCCTACACGATCATTAGGCGGGGCTGAATACTATGTGACATTCATTGATGATGCAACTAGAAAAGTATGGGCTTATTCTATAGCTCGGAAGAGTGATGTGTTCTAGGTATTTCAAAAATGGCTGGCCTTGGTTGAGAATCAGTCAGGTAGAATGCTTAAATGCCTATGGACTAACAATGGTGGAGAGTATCTCTCTCATGACTTTCAGCATTTCACTTTGAAAGGAATATTGCCCCACCATGCAAGCCTTTGAAATAGGTTGAACATAAATAGAACATGGCCACTAATAAGAAAAAGTGGCAAAATGAGTAAACTCATCCATAAAAATAGTAACTCCTTCATCGATGGGGTCCATAGAAAATAATCTAATGCATGCCTTTTGTATGCATCTAAAACAAATCCTCAATCTTGAGACCTCTTGATAATCATTTTTCTATACAAAGCTTAAGCACAACACAAATGTAACATGGCTATCTTATAGGAAGATGAAGATAGAATAGGGATGCTGTTGGTAAAAGGCATGTTGGTAATAGTAGGTATGCTAAACAAGGGGAGCCATGAAGAAATAGGCATGAGTAGTGGAGAAATAGAGTTCTATATGGAAAATAGCGGAGCTGATGAGAAGTGAGAAATAACTGATGAAAAGTGGAGAAATAGCATTGAATTCATGGAGACAAGGGTGATGGTTTATGCCTACATTTGAGTATTACTAGTTAAACACATGCCATTTTATCAATTGGCATGTCCAAATAATCATGACACGTGCCATTTGATCAATTGACATGTCCAAATAATCATCAAAGTCAATATGGCCTTTGAGGGGTCCCTTTTAGGGGTAACGACCATATTGACAAGCCATATATGTTCCAATGGCATCATTCACCTATGAAACACCTATGGTGATACACAATTCCATCTAAACCATTGTGGTAAATGGAATCAAATATCCATTTCTCTTTTAGTATGCATCCAAATAATCATGATTTGCCTTCAATTTATTTTTTTGAGCCAATCTGGTGGCCGAATTTGAGGCAAATTAATCATGCATGCCAACTTGATGGCATGTCTAAATAATCATGAGTTTTCTTAATCAATCAATCATGCACATAATGCTCACATAATGCCTACTATCTAGTTGGCTTCATTCACAATGGCTTGGCCAACAAATTAGATCTCGGGTGCTCATTGAGGCCTAAGCAAGAGAAGTTGAAAAAATGACCAAGAGGCAAAGGTAGGTTGAGGTAGAGCTACTACAAGCCATAGTAGAGGAGGAAAAAGCAAAGGCCATGCAAGTAGAAGAGCAAGTTGAGGCCGTTGAGGACCAAGGAAGAAAATGGCCAAGAAAAGCTGTAAAAGGAAATGCAGAGAAGAGAAGACGTAGAGAGGTAGGTCAACCATCTACTCAGTAGTTTGAAGACTCTAGAATGGATAAGAACCAATCAGAGCTTGATCTCGCAAAAATTAAAGAATAACTTGATGCTCAAAGAGTAGAAAATAAAGCTCTTTACCAATTCTGCAATATGTAGAACACATTGAGAATATGTAGAACACATTGAGAATATGTAGAACACATTGAGAAAGATGACCTTATCGCTCAATTGAGATGGGACAATGCACATACTATGGCAAAGATGTAGGAGCTGTAAGAGATCTTAAAGTAAGGAGGGATGCAGCTTAGGAAGAAAGTAAGGAGGATGCAAATTAGGCAAAGAGTAGCCAAGGTGGAGCACATAGCAAGAATGAGAATGTGCAATATTGGAAAGAGAAGGAAAAATATTCAAAAGATAAGCACAATGCCATATAATTAAATTACAATACCATTGTGATGCAGCATGCCATGAGTCTTGAAAATTTTGAGAGGCAGTCCTCCATCCTTTATGATACCCAAAGTACTTTGGTGGCCTTGCAAGAGGCCTAAGAGGAAGTTGCTAAAGAATTTTAAGAGATTCGATTGTGGCTTATAGAGTCGAATAGATTTATTTCCATTAGTGAGAACTAAGTGGAGGAGCTTAAGGAGAACATCTACACTCTTACCATGAGGCAAGGAGGAATCAAGAAACAACTTTCTCATGTACAAGGTGATACTGTGACATTGATGACCACAATAATTAAACTAGAAGAATATCCTCTTTAGATGCATCAAGGTTGTACATGCACAATCTACCGTGGGTACATTATGGATGAGTTCCTGATGAAGGGAAGATGTAGCCCCCTAATAAACAGAAGTAAAAGCCAGCCTTGATAAAGGGAAGAAGCCCAAGATCAAGTCCCCATCAATTTGTGCACCATTATGATGGTTTTATAGCACTTTCTAAGATGTACGTGTTTTATTTTCGATGAAAGTTACAATTTTACAAAAGCTCTTGTATGTGTAGCAATGAGAACACAATTATCCTTTATATAAGTTTTTTATGTTAAACCAAAACAATTGGGTGGCTATAAAATATAAGTGGTTTAGGACTAACTGCAACTAGCACAGTGATTTTATAGGACTTAAGATCTTTTTGACCACCTTTTGGCACTTTGTTGCAATATCTAACATTTTTGGAGACTTTTTAGCACTTTTCTAACACTATTTGACCACACTTCTAGCACTATTTGACTACAATAGGATTTCTTAAATAACCATAACTGCAATTAGCATGGTGGTTTTAGGATTTACTACAACTAGCATGATTGTTATACAAGTTAAGTGATTTACAATTGATTGTAACCAGTGCAGTGGTCTTATAAGATAAGTGTTTTAGGATTATTTGCAAACATGTTAAGTTTAGGATTAATTGGATAAGAAGAATTATTTTTCCTTGGTTTAGGACTAACTACAACTAGTATGGTTGAATCTAATGATAAATTATTTGCCATCTTTTTCTTGTGGACTGTAAGCAAAGTAACTCTACAAAATGAGAATACATTTTCTTGTACCGTCTTAATCCTTTTCTCCAAGAGAATAATACATTTTCTTGTATTCTCTTAGTCCTCTACTCCAAGCCACCTCATGATGTGCTGATGTGTGTCTAAATCCATTTTGAAGACAATTTTGTCCTTCGTCCAAACAAAAACTTAATAACTAGACCCAAAGAATCCCACATCATGTTTAGACCAATTAGGGATTTAAACCTTGAGAAAAAGTAGAATCCAAGGGAATATTTAAATTGAGAGGAAGCACCATCTACCACACCCAATGTTGTTTATTGTTTCTTGTACATGGTGAACATCTCTTTTTAACCATTTTTAAAGCAAGCAAAGGATTGCATGTGATATGTACTAGAAATGTTATTTGCTTGTTATACTATTGAACGCTTGTGCCTTATCTTATTTTTGAAATGAGTAATTTTAAGCAAAATCTAACACATAAATAATTGTGTCATGGGGGAAATTAGCAAGGCATGTTCTAAATTGCTTGTCTTGTGCCAGCTAGCTATGGAATTGTGTTTGTTCCAACCATCAGACTGGTTTTAAAAATAAATTAATCTATTAATTAAAATATAAAAACATGTTGTTCCAACCATCAAGATTGTTCAACCATGGGCTGGTGGCATGCTAAGATCATAAATTAACATATTAATAAATGTACCTATCAACCATTAGTTTTAAATTATTAATTAAACCATAACATATGATGTTCCAACCAGGGGTTGGTTTTAGACTTGCCCAATGGATTGGTGGTAGGCTAAGAACATAAATTAAACTATTGAAAAATGTAGCTGTTTCAACCACCAGCTGGTTGGAAAAGAAATCTGGGTAAGCTAATACCATTCATGAAACTATAATAAAACAAGAATCATCAGGCTAATTTAGGACAATCACATTAACCCAATGGGAAATGAATTTTTAGGCACATAAATAACCTCAATTAGACTACAAGAAAGCATAATACATGTGAAATATAATTTTATTTTTTTTTGGTAGGTGATTGATTGATCCCATGGGGCATATATGAGTTGTCAATATGGCCCTTCACTACAAGGCATAGGCCCTTTTCCGACGAAAATACCGACGCTTTTTACATTAAATTTTTTTTTTTTCACGGGCGCAAAAGTCGTTATAAAAGTCGCTAAAAGCATCGGAAAAGAACCGTCGCTATAAAGCGTCGCTATATAGCGACGTTGTTAAATGTCGCTATATAGCGACGTTGTTAAACGTCGCTATATAGCGACACTACTAATCGTCGCTATATAGCGACACTGGTAAACGTCGCTATATAGCGACGATTAACAGAAGTAAAAAAAACAGCATTAGTGGGGCCTAACAGGGCCATAGCAAGCCCTGTTTTGCCCCACTAATGCTTTTTTTTTTTTAATTACAAAAGAAAGTTTGTTATTACAAAAAGTAAAGAGGGGAAAAGAGACATATGCTCATGCTTATGCATGAGCATATGTCTCCTTCTCTTATGCTCATGCATAAGCATAAGCATGAGCATATGTCTCCTTCTCTTATGCTTATGCATAAGAGAAGAGAAGAAGAGGGAACGGAAAGAGAGATTGGAAAGGGGGAAAGAGGGAAAGAAAGAGAGAAGAAGAGGGAAAGTAAAGAGGGAAAAAGAGACATATGCTCATGCTTATGCATGAGCATATGTCTACTTCTCTTATGCTCATGCATGAGCATAAGCATGAGCATATGTCTCCTTCTCTTATGCTTATGCTTATGCATATGCATAAGCATAACCATAAGAGAATGAGACATATGCTCATGCTTATGCTCATGCTTATGCTTATGATTATGTATGAGCATAAGAACATGAGCATGAAAGAGGGAAAAGACGGTGGAAAAGAGGAGACGAGAGAAGAAGAGGGAACGGAAAGAGGGATTGGAAAGGGGGATAGAGGGAAAGAAAGAGAGAAGAAGAGGGAAAGTAAAGAGGGAAAAAGAGACATATGCTCATGCATGAGCATATGTCTCCTTCTCTTATGCTCATGCATAAGCATAAGCATGAGCATATGTCTCCTTCTCTTATGCTTATGCATAAGCATAAGCATTATGCTCATGCTTATGCGTATGCATGAGCATAAGAGAATGAGCATGAAAGAGGGAAAAGAGGGGGATAAAGAGAGGAAGAGAGAAGAAGAGGGAAAGTAAAGAGGGAAAAAGAGACATATGCTCATGCTTATGCATGAGCATATGTCTCCTTCTCTTATGCTCATGCATAAGCATAAGCATAAGCATGAGCATATGTCTCCTTTTCTTATGCTTATGCTTATGCTTATGCATGAGCATAAGAGCATGAGCATGAAAGAGGGGGGGAAAGAGGAGAAGAGAGAAGAAGAGGGAAAGGAAAGAGAAATTGAAAAAGGGGAAAGAGGGAAAGAAAGAGAGAAGAAGAGGGAAAGGAAAGAGGGAAAAAGAGACATATGCTCATGCTTATGCATGAGCATATGTCTCCTTCTCTTATGCTCATGCATAAGCATAAGCATGAGCATATGTCTCCTTCTCTTATGCTCATGCATAAGAGGAGTCTTATGCATAAGCTTCTCTCTTCTCCTCTTTCCCCTCCTCTTTTCCCTCTTTCATGCTCATGCTCTTATGCTCATGCATAAGCTGCATAAGCTGAGAGCATGAGCATGAAAGAGGGAAAAGAGGAGGGGAAAGAGGAGAAGAGAGAAGAAGAGGGAAAGAAAAGAGAGATTGGAAAAGGGGAAAGAGGCAAAGAAAGAGAGAAGAAGAGGAAAAGGAAAGAGGGAAAAAGAGACATATGTCTCCTTCTTTTATGCTCATGCTTATGCTTATCCTTATGCATGAGCATAAGAGCATGAGCATGAAAGAGGGAAAAGAGGGGGGGAAAGAGGAGAAGAAGAGGGAAACGAAAGAGGAAAAAAGAGGGGGAAAGAGATTGAAAGATTGAAGGAGAAGGAGAAGGAGAAGGAGAGGAGGGAAAGAAGAGGAGAGAAGAGGGAAGAGAGGGGAAGAGAAGGTTCCTACGCCCATCACTGCAGCTAGCACTTAAGGCGCTAGCTGCAAGCCAATGCAAATTAGAAAAATAACAAATGGAAAAAAGAGGAAGCACTTACTTGGAATAGTACGTCCCGCTCGGTGTTTTGTGGACTGGCCCTACAAAAGAGAAGAGTCTTCTTTCTTTCTTAAAATCTTGTTTTTTGTTTCAATCCTTTGAAATCAAGCATGAAAACTAGTAATCAAGCATGAAAACTAGTAAGGAGCTTTAGCAATACAAGGAGAAGCACTCACAAAACGAAATCTCACAGAAAACCTACCTACATTGTTCAAAGAGACTCACCTCTTCAAAAACTTCCTTTCAAGAAACCAAAGAGGGAGAAGGGTGGAGGGGGAGCACAAGAGCTAGGAGAGGGGTGAGTAGTGGTGAGGAGTGGAGAACGGAGTGGGAGGTTGTCGGAAATAGGTGGGAGGAGAGATCGCTTTGCTTACAATAGAGATTAGAGAGTGCAAAAGAAAGCGCCGCGCATCGCGACGGGTTTTGGTTTAAATCCACAGCGTCGCTATATAGCGACGCTTTTCCGTCGCTATATAGCGACTCTTTAGTGTCGCTATATAGCGACCTTTAACATTAAAAAACTCAAACCCTAAAAGTCGCTATATAGCGACGTTTAACCCTAAAAGTCGCTATATAGCGACTTTTAACCCTAAAAGTGGCTATATAACGACCTTTAACCCTAAGTGTCGCTATATAGCGACACTTATACCTTAAAAGTATCAATTCAAGGCACTTGATCTAAGAAGAGAGGGAAGGAGCTCATGGGTGGCTAATTTTTGGATCTTAAAAGATTTCCTTGCATTTTGTATTGTGACTTTAGAGGTGTGCAGATGGAAGGGACATGGTGGTGCACATGGTGATGGATCATCAAAAAGTCATTGCTATTTGAGTTCATTATTAATATTGCATGCGTACACGACACGAAATCTTGAGACAGGATGAGGAGGGTGGTGTGCATATACCTTCACACTACCAATGTGGATATGCAGATAGAGATCATGTGGATATGGAGATGCCACTACCAATGCCGGATCCAATTGATCCAGATGGATTTAGAGAAGAAGATGAAGATCACAATACGAGCCAAGACGAAGATGTGCATAATGACATCATATGGGAGGAAGATGGAGATCATGATATTAAGGAAGAAGATGATAATCATCAAGAATCACCCGACTTTATTGAAGAAGATGATCAAGTCTATGGTGAACGTACGATGATGATATAGGAGATCAACTCAATATAGAGTTGGAGATAGACTTGTTTGGCACACTAGACTTGGCTCAGGATGAAACCAAGTCTCAAACGTAGACATGATTATATGAGCTTCAAACTTGATGTACATGTTCTTGTACTTTTATTCTTTTAAAGGATCAAACATGTACATGCTCTCGTATTTTTATTCTCTATGAGATCAAACATGTATGAAAATTTAAAAAATTTTGTCATTGGAAAAAACTAACTTTTAAGGCCTATATGAGTAAAAAACATCTCTGAAAAACGTCGCTATAACATAGTATCTTAGTGTCGCTATATAGCGACTCTTAAAAGTCGCTATATAGCGACCTTTATAATCGTCGCTATATAGCGAATTTTGCTTAACGTTGCTATATAGCGACGCTTTACGGGACGCGCTTTTCATACCGACGATTAGTGCCCCGTCCGCACTAAGCGTCGGTACGTAAACGTCGCAATAGGATCCGTGTGTAGTAGTGCTTACCCCTAAAGGGGATCTCTCAATGGCTATATTGACTTTGGCAAAACACATCACATGATGCGAAATGTAAAGACACATCGATTAGGTGTAGCAACATGCGTATAATTAAGACCTTCTCCTTCAATCCTTCTTCAGCTTTTTTATTCTCTTTCAAGAGTTGAATATATGTCTAAAAGTCTTTCAAATGTCTAAATAGAGATGATATTTTCCTTCAATGGCTGAATCTATGTAGAAGTCTTCATAAAAAACACTTTTACACAGATTCAACTATTGAAGTCAGATAGAATCTCTATGTAGACATTCGATAAGGCTTTTAGACATATCCAACTCATGAGTCTTTTGATTGCAGCCACTATGGTGGTTGTGTCTGTTGTTGATTTCTGTCCGACCAAAGGATTGATTTAGGATAATCAAATTAACTAGACTTTGACCTTAACTAGCTCAGTGATATATTATTCCAACTACCAAGCAATTTTAGGATTCCAAGCCATCCTAGTGTTTGAACTTGGCACAAATGTATTTTCTCTTTTAATACAAACTTCTTTCTCCGTAAAACAAAATGGTGGAAATTCAACCCTTATAGTATTAGAAAACCCCAATTTCAACTAGTGGGCTAGTTTAGGACAATTGTATGAGCTCTAAGACAACCTAGATTATTGCAATGATGTTTATTAACCTATGTTGTGTCAACTTGATTGTCAAAGTGTTGTGATCCCATCTATTTTATGTAGATGTGCTCATCAAACTACTCGCATCTAGCCCATTTTTTGCAAATGTCCTTCTTATTTGGAGAAAATATCATGTGTTGTGCTAGAGTAATGTAACTCTAGGAAGACTTCCTCACTTAGGTATCTATCCTTTTCTTGCATTCTATTGACATTGGGATGGAGCTACATGACTTTTGTAGTCGATGTTGGAGCTACATTGGTCCTTTTCATGGACAACATCTTTGATATTGTGTACTCATACCATTTCTCGTTTGTTTTTGAGAACACCAACATGGATAGTCATCTTCTTTGCATCTAATTCATGTAAGCTGTGTTACCCTTTCACTTTGTCTAGGCCATCTCTCAAGTTAGGAGTAAAGTCTCATTGGCATGCATCTCCAGAGGTGTTTGTAGAGAGTTCACTTTGCAAATTTTTGGGTGCTACATAAAGCTTTTGAAGAATCGAGATTGGTAGTCATTGGAAGGGCCTAATGTTCCTTCCTTAGAGGCTCCCACCAATTGTAACACCACAACTTATGTTCTTTGCTTTTATGGAAATGTTTGAATGTGTGCATCTGCAAGCGCTACATGCTGTTGCTGCTCTACAAGGAGTCTTTTACTTGTTTCTCCATCTAGAATGTTGCAAACATGTCTTCCAATGCCATTTCAATGCTTTGCCATTTCTTTCCTTACCCCGCAATCTACCCCTTTTTCCTTGGCCAAGATTTTCAACTATCCTATCTAATAGCCTCTATTTGGTTCTCTTGCAAGCAATGAAAAGCTGCATAGTGCCATGATGATCCGCTAACTAGTAGAATAGAGACTAAATATCTTATAAAGCAAGCAAAAAAAAGGCGATGAGTCCAACTTACCCGAAAAAAATGATGAAGATAATACCAAACGATAGTGTGCGGCACTGGAGGGAGGCACACTGCACTATAGTAGGATGTAGGGAGATGTGACTTTTCATGTAACATATTCAAGATTTACCAAAGCAAAAGGCATGAAATTTTGAAAGCCCATGTGGGATATGTAAAATTTTAGTTGTGTCGTGATTCCCTTCTCTAGTGATACATGTCAACAATATGTCCTAAAATGTTTTAAAAAATAAATAGCCAATGGGCACACTAGCATGTTTAAAAATGGTGACATGCAATCATGCATTGCCCCTAAGTGATATGTATAGGGCAACATCAACATTGCACATTGAGGCAAACAACCATGTAAATTTCAATAGGCACATAGTATAATGATATAAAATTTAGATGTGCAACATATATTTAAAATGTCTTTCTTACGGCTGTTAAAATTGTAGATTCCAATTGTGAATTTTAGTTCCCAAATCAACTCTCAAGTTTATCATTTATAATGTGATAGGCAAGCCAACAAAATAAAAACATATTCTAGGAAAATTTGGTCATAGACTACTAGTTTGTTTTGGTTGAAACTTGACAACTTTCATTATTGCATGCATGGTATTCAAGATTTGCATCATGCACACCTCCCATCATGTAGATCGTGAAAGTTTAGAAAGAAAGGCTATTTTGGTAATTTTGCATTGAAAATTCAACAGTTCTCATGAATGAGTACATGACATCTTGCAAGTCTCTAATCATGCTGTGTCACTTTTAGAAAAAGCAAGGCTATTTTTGCTATTTTGTTTAAAAACTTTGAAACAATACAACTCAAAAACTTGTGTATAGCATCTTGTAGGCCTCCAATCATGCTATTTCAATTTGAGAAGCAAAAAGGGTACTTTTGTTGTGTTGTTTAAAGCATTGGGACATTAGTATATGGGTCGACAACTACATCACAAACTCCTTGATGACTTTGTAGCATCTTGATTGGGTCATTAAAGTCAATTCATTTTAATCAAAAGGTAAACATTTAGTATGTATGTAGGTCTCTCACTAGTCTTTAATGTTAAGCCATGAATAGGAATTTCTTTGTAGTGGTAAGACTCATGAGTGGGAAAGAGAAGATCAAGGGTTCCATTCTTTTCTTGAACATGGGAAAGAGATGCATACCTTTTCTGTCCCCCCCCTCAACATGTAATCTGAATTTCAAAACAAAAATAAAAAGCTCTTAGACATATGCTAAAAAGATTAAACTATGGTTGGAACAAATTAGGCTATGCACAAACATAGCTTAATTAGCTTCCATGGGATAAAACAAATATAAATGTATGCCATAGCGGCATTTGGCCTATGCCTAAGGCATAGGAATCAGTGCCCACATACACTTGTGCACTCTTGTTTGTCTTCATCATTCGGTCTATGCCATGCAGGATGCAGTTCTCGCATGCACTTGTTTGTTTGGAGTACTTAATAGTTTGATAACTGGCAATGTATTTAGTATTTGCTTATACATTATATCTTTGTATTGAGTATTCAATGTATTGAGAAATGAAATTGTATAGGATTATCCTTGTCAGAAAGCTCTCCTTAAATGGGCATAGTTTCTCATAAGAGAACTCTAGCCAACAAATCTTTGTTTTCATGCTTAGCGCAATGATTAACGATTATGGTTGATGTTTGCTTTTACTATGAAGTTATTCAAATTGATTGCTATCCATAATAAGTAGAACTAATTACAACCAATAATTCAATGTAATGGCTAGTGTTTTTCTCATGAGAAACTTTGGAAACATTTCCAGACTCTCATGTGAGATAGTTTAGCCAAATCATGTTGAGTGCAATGTATATTTTTCTTACATGTACCCACTTGCATGTACAAAATTAGACATATTAATTTCTAGATCTCTTGGAAGAATAACCTACAGTGCCTCTGTAATGACTCTTATCTTAGTTCTATATGCCATATATAGTAAGTATACCCTCTTTTCTTTGCAAAAAAAGAAAAGAGAAAGAAAAAGGTGGTGTATGACATAATTTAGTCTTATCAAAGTGACATGGAAAAATTTGCAAGGTTGCATTTTTAAAGTTTCTCTCATAAGCATTATAAGAACTTACTTAGATGATTATTTAGATGCTTATTTTGATGCTTACATGGCATGAAATTCCATGGATGTTTTGATGCGCTTGTCAACGCCCGTCAATTTTGTTAAAATATTATCAATACAAAGTGTTGGAAAAGGCCCCATATTATAGTAGTGCGTTTTATTACCTATATCATGATGTTTAGAAGAAGGAAGGGTATTGTTGTCATTTTGCATTGAAAATTTGATAATTCTCATCAATGAGTACATGGCATCTTACAGGCAAGGCCTTGATAATGCTATATGACTTTTCAAAAATCAACTTGGCTATTTTTGTTGTACAATGCAAGTCAACAACTCTTGTATAACATCTTATAGGCCTCTCATGATGTTGTTTCACTTTTAGGAAAAGTAAGGGTTTTTTTTTTGCTTTATTTGAGAACATGGGGACATAGTTTATGAGTTGAAAATTGCATCCATGACTCCTTGATGATTTGTAGCATGTCAATTAGGTCATTAAATTCAAGTCACTTCATTCAAAAGGTAAAGATCTAGGATGTATGGATGTCTTCTACATTAAGTCATGACTTGAAAAAGGTGACCATCTAGAAGGCATTGTTGGTTATTGAAGGAGTAAGAAATAGAACATAATTATTTTCTTGAACATGGGGAAGAGATGTATACCTTTCTCCCCTCCCCCTTAAAATGTAACATGAATTTCCACAAAAAAAAAACCTCTTAAACATGTTAACCTATGCTTAGAGTAAATTAACCTATGCAATTGATTGAATCCCAACTATCCCATTAATGTTCAATGAGGAGAGAAGCTCAATTCTTGGGGAATTCAAAAAAGTATGAAACAACTTGTCAAGGATGATAAGTCAATCATATTGACTGTGACCACTAGTGCAGTAGTAACAACCCACCTAAGCCAAATGTAAAGATAGTCCTCTTTTAATACCCTTTTAAAGTATGCTAAATTTATAAAATTGAGATTATATTCCTATGTAGTAATAATGTGCTCCATTTTAAAAAAAGATGTATCAGATTGGATTCAATCAATAAACGAAGGCAACAAGATGCAAGCTTATCAAGTAATAAAACAAAATGAGTTTCTCCAACCATTAGGGGAGATTTGGAGACCAAAAGGGCCTCATAAGGAATGGATTATGAAAATGGATTAAGGACTAAGCAAGCCTAGGATGAGTCCCAAGGCTCTTAAAAAGTCCACTTCCCTAGGCATGAGGGTAGGTCATTCTTCCCCAAAAAGTGCAAGTTTAGATTTCCCAAAACATGCCTCTCTTAACTCTCTCTTGGAGGCTCCCAATCCCCAAAAAGTGGACCGTATCTGCCACATCACCCAAAAATTATTATTTTTTGAATAAAGTCAAAACAACTTGGAAACCCTCGCAAACTTTTCCCAAACCCATATCTATTTACCAAAACCATTTCTCAACCCCCAAATCCATTTTTCTCTCATCTTATGCCTTGATATCATAGAGTCTACCTACTTTGAAGCAACCTTGAGTTTTTTCAACTACATGGATGCTCCACGTAAAAATACATCTCACTAAATACATGCTTGCTACAATCACATTCTATAGAACTAAATATAGATTACAACCTCCAAGCCTGATTACATAGTATCATACAATCATTGAACACATGCTTGGTACAATCACATTCTTGGTACAACTGTAAAACTTGAGGATATTTTGAGAAGAATTCCATATCTACCCAATTGGCATCAAGTTTTGGAGTTGACAAGGTACTTGTAGTAATATTGCCTTGAGTCCTTTATTTTCTTTGGATATTCCCCTCCATCTTTTTCACCTTTGGGTGGCTTTTAGTAACTTCCAATCATTAACTAGGATCGGTCTTGTGATGTCCTCAGCTTCCTTTTGGATGACTGGCCTTCTAGGGAACTGGGCAACCACATGCCCCCCTTTCCCGTGTCTAGAGCATTTTCTTTCCTTGCAAAGAATCTTTGGCATTTCTTGCTCTTTAAGAGCACTGGGTAGCCATGGGCCATTCTTTCTTTCCAAATCCACACCATTTTCTTGGCAAGTCCATGCCCTTTTCCTTGTGGGGTTGACTACTCCCTGGTTGGAAAGGTATTCTAAGATAACCATGGTAGAAATCCATTAATTTTCAAATCTACCTTAACATCTTCCTTGCGTATAGTCCTCAAACAGTTTTGGAATAAGATTTGCTATAGTGTCAACATTGTTAGTTCAAAAAACACTTAGTTCAAACTTTTTTTAAAGGCCTCATTGAAGGGAAAATTTGAGTTGCTTGGATTCTTGTGCATTTAAAGGTTCATTTTTTGAATTGCATGAACTTACAAACGATATTGTGTCGTTACAACTACGGAGCTTAACAGGTTTTTTTGGCATCTCTTTCAAATGGAGTATTAATGTCTCAAGTATATGATCTTACAAATAATATTGTGTCGTTGCAACTATAAAGCTCAAGGAATTTCTTTCAAAAGAAGTCTAGAGCCTCATAAGCCAAAGCCAGTGCTTTTGTGCATACATGCACTTTTGTTTGTAATCTAATAATGTTCTCAAGCATGTGAAGTTCTTGTACCCGATGTTCGATTGTAACTGCTTCTCAATGTTTGTCTGCAATTGCTTTCTTCACTTGTAGTCTATGCCCTTATAGTTGTCCTTTACGCACCCTAACCCAAGTCGATGAGAGAATTTGGCAGACCATTATTTTCATGGTTCTGAATAGAATGTTCTCTATGGATAGCATGAATTACTAGTCTTCATTCTTTAGCTCCCAGCATGCTATCTCTTGGTATGAGATGCTTGGAGGGAATTCATATGCTTTTCTATGTCCATAGAATAGTTTTGGGAAGGCTAGCTTCTCACAGCCCTTGTCTTTGAAAATGCTAAGTGGTGGGAAGCCTTCAGATAGGGCTACAAATATGGGTTTGTCTTCATGGTCAACAACCTACTACGAACTATAGATGCCATGCACTAGAGTGTTCTTAGCAAAGTTCTCTATGTCTATGCAAGCCCCTTCGATGCTAGTGCTTGGGGTATCATTGTTATTATCAAGCTATAAGCTTGTGATGTGGTGTGCCCAAGACTAGTCGAGTGAAACATTGTTTCTCTTTGTATAGGGGTGTTTTGAGTAGTTCATCCAATGTCCTCATTGTCAATGTCAATCCCATGAGTCCCCTTAATGTAATGCTAGTTGTAATCACATGAGATTGCTAATGTAATGGTGGATGTACTCCATTTTTTCTTGATTGCAACCAAAACTATGGCGTTATTAGTCACAAACCTCGAAAAGATGCTCGGTGCCTTGTTGATGTCCGCGACACTACCATATAGGCCAAATTGTCCCTTGTGTGTCAGTTCCTTGATTTGTGCAAAAGGGATTCTAATGGAGAGAAGATGGGCTTTGATGTCCTTGAGCTCCTTGTGATGCCTATCAATGGTACCGTCTTTATGTTCTTTCTCTACAAGGTTGACAATGCTCTGCTCTTTATTTGGATTGCAGAGGGTGATCATAATGCTTTTTTATTCGATCACAATGCTTTTTTATTCCGCTTGCAAGATTGGCCCATTGATTTTTTTGCCTCAAGGAAATGAATAGCCTGTGTATTTGCACACTTGGGCTCCGTATAGAATGTTAGTGTCCCACAACATATGCAAGCGAACTTGGCTGTGTCTTTGATTATGAGATTGTAAACATCCTGCATGTCTTTCCTATGTTTTGGAGTCCTTTGTATTTTCTTTTTTCTTTTTTTGGGCAAAAAAAGTGATTATATTATTATCATGAAATGCTATACATCATAATGCTATCCTTATTAGGATAAGATTGGTTTCCAGCTATAAGCATAAATTGTGTCAAAACCACAAAGGGGGGCAACACCCATCATCACCTCTTTAGTGAATAATGCAAGAAGGAAAGCAACATTAAATAGCTCAATCTTTCATGCATAAACAAGAAGGGACCTAAAAAGAAAACCCCTGAGTACCATATTTAGTAGTATCAGCATCCAACTCCTTTTGACGCATAGATCATGAAATTTTGATCTTTTTTTTTTTACAACTCCTCAGAGCAAAAGTTATGACCCCTTCTTTGTAGACCCTCCAAGGGTATTCTTCTAGTAGAATAGGGTTGGGGCAAGCTCTTCAAACCATATTCCTCTAGAAGAATACACTTGGAGGTTCTATTAAAAAGGGTTATATCTTTTTCTTAGCTCAGGCTGAGGAACTGTAAAGAGGAGATTTGATCAAAATTTTCCAATGATGAAAGAAAAAAAAGGATATTTGAAAGTCATTAAATAAGTCACCATTTGGACATTATATATGGAAATTATATAAAGGTATATTTATTTCTATCTCTATCAATATTTCATATGTACTTACGTATCCCTTGGAAAAAGTTGGAATGGCAAGCGAAAACCATGGTGTTGAATTAATGTTCATAGATGCGAGGATTGAGTTGCATAGACTACTAAACAAGCTCTCGTATGTATGTTGTGTGAATGTTGCGAGCACACAATCTAGTCTATTGGTGTTATGCGGGAATTTGGAATCAAACATTTAGAAGTCTTGCACATGCGCTTGTAAACATTTGGAAGTCTTGCACATGCACTTGCAAACTTACTCTTTTTCAAGGACGTGGTTCATGCAATTACAAGGTGAATGATTGTGCCGAGAAAATCTACCCATTGAAGTTGCTAAATTATAGGATTTCAAATACTTGCAAACAATATGTGTCAAAAACTCATGAAAGAGCACTACAAATCACTGCAATTGTATGCTCACACAAACCAAAGAGTACCAACCTTTCTACCATAATTGAGTTTAGACACTTGGGTGATGAATGCATCTCTGAGCTCGTCTCGCTTGCTTCCTTTAGGGATATCTCCTAGTATCGTGAAATCAAAGACCCCCAAGGTATCGTGTGCTTTCATGTAAGATATGTTTTTTAGCGATACATGAAAATGCTTTTCTCATTGTACTCTTGCATTAGCCGTGCTTGCATGGACTTCCTCTCATTAACAAATGACAATTGTAATGCACTCAAAGGCTACATGCTCACATTCTTTGACATAGGGACATACAATACAAGGCATTAATGCAAGATCCATACTGAAGTTGATCCTCATTGCATGGCCCATCTGTGACAATTATCTGGTCATTTGCAGCTACCTTGCTATCCACTTTGATAAGATGAAGCACATTGTTTGCATGACACTCTAGATATTGACCCTCAATTGTTATTGGACGATGGTAGAAGATCGTGGAACAAATGAAGCGATTGAAGTTTTTAGTGAGAAGCTCATAGTTCCCTCAAAGGGCTCCCCTCGAACAATTGTTGTGGTAGCATTCACATGCAAGGAATAATTGCAAGAACCTCCCTTGACTGTAGCTTTTGCAACAATAGAGGCCCCCTCGACTCTATAGAATGAATCTACCTCGGGGGGGGGTCACTATGTATAAACCCTCTATATCACGCACGTTCAAGGCCTATTTTTAAAATCCCTTATTTGTAAAATTTTCATTAATAAAATGTACCCCTTTTCTATACAAACCTGTAAAATTTTTCCAAATATATTTTAAATAGTCCCTTATGTATATTTATTTTTGTAAAATTTAAAAATAAAAAACTTCCTTCTGTTGAACTCACGTGATAGGGTTACATATGATGAGTGACCCCCCCGAGGAATCTACATCAAGCCTATCCCTGAACTATTACATGTATGCATGTGGAAGCATAAGAGTCATAGTTTGACAATTGTCTCAATACATGAAGTCAGATCTCAAGCATATTGGTTAGAAGACATTTCTAGTCTTGTATGTGCGATAGTTCACTAGTAGCTTTCCTTGGAAGGTGAAGTGGTATCGAATAAACTCACACAAGTTGCATATTTGAAGAACAAGCAGTGAGCTTCCACCATACATGAAATCCTCCCCACTAGGAACAATGGCCATAGTGTTATGCTGAGGTGTATGTGAAGATTGTGGGAGAGAGGGAAGGAGTCTCACTTGAGGCTTTCTCACATGCACAATGGGGGAATACACACGAAGGTGGAGGCTGAAAAACAGTTTTCCTCTTCTTAGTTGTGTAAGCCAAAAGAACTCTAGTACAAAGAAATAGAAGAACCCTATATGTGGGTCTCAAACCAAACTCAACTAACTAAGGTGGCATACTAACTGAGCCACAACCTATAGTAGATGAGGATAGCTGTCATCCAGCTATTATTCGTGGGCGGTGTACCAACCGCATCTCTAGCTAACAAGTCGGTGACATAAGTACACAACGATCACCCTGGCATATCTCGAGTGGAGCTCGATATCTCAACACTCCCCCTCGAGCTCAATCCCAAATCCTGCACACCAAGCAAGTCTCTGAACTTGCGCAGCTTCTCTGCGCCCAATGCTTTCGTGAATATGTCAGCTACCTGATCCTCTGTGCTGACATAAACTAGATCAATAAGACCTAGTAAAACCTTCTCCCGCACATAGTGATAATGCACCTCAATGTGCTTTGTTCTGGCATGAAAGACTGGGTTCTTTGCCAAGTGTATACTGCTCATGTTGTCACAATAAATGACAACCGGCCCACCATCTGTAGACTGATGCATATCATAGAGTAGCTTATGCAACCAAGCTACCTCACATGCAGCCATTGCTGCACCCCTGTACTCAGCCTCTGTGCTCGACAAGGCAACTGTAGGCTGTTTCTTGCTGCTCCAAGTGACTGCAGCACTCCCAAAAGAGAACACATATCCACTGGTAGATCGTCTATCAGAAATGCTACCAGCCCAATCAGCATCAGTGTATCCATGCAACTGTATCTGAACCCCAGCCTCATAAAATAGTCCATACTACAATGTGGACTTCACATACCTGAGTATGCGTCTAGCCGCATCCAAATGCGGTTTCCTTGGAGCTTGCATAAACTGACTTACCAACCCAACAGCATGGCCTGGTAATAGTCATGTAAATCAAACTTCCTACTATGCGTCTGTACATAGTAGGGTCTTCCAGAAGCTCACCTGCATCTGTGCTCAGCTTCACATTCTGCTCCAAGGGAACTGAAATAGGCTTACAACCTGTCATCCCATATTTGGATAGCATGTCCAATCCATACTGCCTCTGCAAGAGCTGTATCCCACTTGGTGATCTAATCACCTCAATGCCCAAGAAATAACGCAGCTCTCCCAAATCCTTCATCTCAAACTTCTGCCTCAATAGCATTTTCACATGAAGGATATCTTCATCACTATCACCTGTGATGATCAAATCATCAACATAAATGACCAGCAGCATAATCCCTTTCTCTGTTTTTCTCACATAGAGTGAGAAATCTGCCTTGGAAATCTGAAAGCCAATAGTGACAAGATACTGTCCTATCTTGTCAGACCATGCTCTAGGTGCTTGCTTCAAGCCATACAAGGCTTTCTTCAACCTGCAAACAAACTCAGGATGAGTAGCATGAACATAACCTGCTGGCTACTCCATAAAGACCTCTTCTTGCAAATCACCATGCAAGAAGGCATTCTTTACATCCATCTGATGTAAAGACCATCCCTTTGATGCAGCCATAGCAATGGCTGCTCTTACGGTTGCCATCCTTGCAACCGGGTTGAAAGTTTCTTCATAATCAATGCCATATGTCTGTGCATACCCCTTGACAACTAATCTTGCCTTGTATCTATTCACAGAACCATCTGCATTGTGCTTGATCTTATAAACCCACTTACAACCAATTGCATTCTTGCCTTTAGGCAAAGGCACCAATTCCCATGTAGCATTAGCATCCAAGGCATCCATTTCTTCATCCATGGCTTTCTCCCATTTTTCATTTCCCATGGCTTGCTCAAAAGACGTGGGTTCTGGTTCCTGTATCACTTTGACCATATAGGCATAGTGAATGGCTGTAAATCCATCATATTTCAGCCTATCCACAGGATACCTAACCCTGGTAGACCTGCGCAAAATAGGCTCACTTCCAGGTGCTCTCAAAACATCCCTGGTCTTCCTTACTCCAGGTGTAACAACAGAAGGAATACCCAACTCATCATCAATGCTCTGTTCTGAGCCACTGGATTCACCATCCACATAAGAGTGACCTGCATTCACATCAAACATGGGCTGATCTACCTTCTCTTTTCCTTTTCGTGATACCTGCGTACCACTATCTGCATTGCTTTGAGGAGATTCTCCTGATCTCAATCTACCTGTCCATGGTGAAGTATGTGAACCACTGCTAGAGGACACTGCAGGTCCACTGATATTTTGTGATTGCTGTTGTGAATTCTGTGCAGCAATACCATTTTGTGCATCTACATCAATCATCACATTTACTGGTTTATACCAGCTGCTCATCTCATCAAAAACAACATCTCTGCTCACTGTGAACTTACGCGTAGAAGGGTTATAGCATCTATACCCTTTCTGCTGCAGAGAATAACCAATAAAGACGCACTTCTCAGCTTTTGGATCCAACTTGGACCTCAACTCATCTGGCACATGGACATAGACAATGCAACCAAAAATCTTCAAATGAGAAATATCTGGTTTCCTACCAGTATACATCCCCTCTGGCGTCATGCCATGTATTGCTGCAGTGGGAGTCCTGTTCATTATATAGACTGCTGTAGCAACTGCTTCAGCCCAATAATAATCTGGTAGATCTTTTTCATTTAGCATAGCCCGAGATACCTCTCCAATATGCCTGTTTTTTCTTTCTGCAATTCCATTTTGCTGTGGGGTATGACTGCATGAATATTGCTGCTTTATACCATGCTCCTGCAAGAACCTTGCAAACTCATTTGAGAGGTACTCTCCCCCTCCATCTGACCTTAGGCATTTTATTTGCAGGCCTGTTTCTTTTTCAACCATAGCTTTGAAAGCTTTGAAGTGCCCAAACACTTCACTTTTCTTTTTCATAAAATACACCCACAGTTTTCTGCTGAAGTCATCAATAAATGTGACAAAATAGTGACAGCCTCCAATAGATGCAGCTTTTGTAGTCCACACATCAGAGTGGATTAATTCCAATGGCTTTTTACTCTCTTGAACATGCCTAGGAAAAGGTTTCCTTGCCTGTTTCCCAAATTGACAGGCTTCACAAACCTTGTGCATTTTTGCAACCTTGAATTTAGGCAATCCTGCAACAATATTTTGGGCTTGCATTGATTTTAGTCGTTGTATATTAACATGACCAATGCGTTTGTGCCAGATATCAATATCTGCAACTACACCGGTCCCATGTGCAAACATTGCTGCACTCAATTCAGGCATGTCTGCATCCAACATAAACATCCTGCCCTTCTTCTTTCCTTTTGCTATCAAGCGACCGTTATTTTTCATATCCTCAACAAAGCATCCATGAGGATTAAATCTAACCTGCAAGCCCTGCTCAACCATTTGACCAACAGAAACCAGGTTCTTGGTGATGTTCGGGACATGAAATACATCAGACAAGTATTTCTTTTTCCCATCCTGCATAGACAAAGGAATTTTGCCAATCTGCACAATAGGATGTGCAGTATCATCACCAGTCTCCACAAATCCTGGTTTTTCCATTTTTCTTGCATCCTGCATCCATTCAGCGTGACCTGTCATGTGGTTTGATGCACCCGAGTCAACATACCACACATCATTGCTTTCTTCTGCACTTGTTACAGAATTTGTCATATGCTGCACCATAAACAAATGCTCATTTCTGTCATCGCCCTGTCTACTAGAGAATGCATAATTGCCTTGCTGCAATTTTCCACTCATAATGTCATTCTGCTTTTTGTAGCAGTCTTTAGCCATATGACCCATTTTGCCACAATAGTAGAATTCAACATTGCTGTTTGCATTTTGGCTTCTCTGCCATCCACCACGGCCTCTTTGGCTCCCCCTGCCTCTAGAGTTACCACGTCCTCCTGCATAGGACTGGTTTTCTTGCGTTTGCTGCATATTCTGATTTCTACCATGGCCTGCAGATCGGCCTCCTCTACCTCTGCCTCTACCTCTGCCAGCATTTGAGTAGAAGACAGTTTCTTTTGAAGTTCCTGCTGAAGAAGATGCACCCCCATTTTTCTGCTCTTCAGAAATTAGAAGAGCAATCAACTCCTCAAAATCAGGAAAGTTTTCACGGACAGTAATGGATGTCCGGAACTATGCATAATCCTTTCCTAGACCATTCAAGGTCACAGAAACCAAATCATCATCATCCACTGGCGACCCAATGGAAGCAAGTGCATCTGCAATTTTCTTCACTTTCATGTGGTAGTCATTTATGCTCAAATTTTCTCTCTGCACATTGTGCAACTCCTGTTTGAGTTGCATTTTCCAGGCTTGCGTATTTGTGCTATACATTTTTGCCAAAGTATCCCATGCCTCCTTTGGCGTATTTGCATCCTGAATATGCACAATCATGGAGTCCAAAATACTGATAGACAGCCAGTACATAACTTTCCTGGCTCTCTCATGCCATCCTTTGAATGCCTGCATTTCCTGTTGACTGGGAACATTAGGAAGAACAGGTTCTTCTTCATTTCCTGTAATGAATTCCCAATAGCCTTTTCCCATCAAGAAATTCATCATTCTAAACTTCCATGCCTGGAAGTTGTTCTTGTCAAGCTTTTCAGTGACAATCTGTGAAAGAGAATCAGATGCCATTATAGAACACTGCAAAATATTCTATCACTGCAAAAAACACAGCTTTTGCCTCACACGGGCAGATCTGCAAAACCGACGAGAGTGGTATTTCACCACAGTCACTTCCTAGTGACGATTTTGCATCAACAGGCAATAGGTATGAATCTGCAACTCCCAATATCTCTGCACACAGGCATACGATGCAATTTCTGCGGCACCTTTCCACCGACTAGCCGCGTAGTGGTCGCACAGCAAGAAATAGGGCCTTTTTTTGAGTGCCTGCGAAGAACTTCCGCCTTCAAAACGGGCCCCGAAACGGCCTCAAATCAAAAAAATAAAGTCACTGAGGGCTTCGCCCACACTCGCAGCATATACTGCGCTCTCGCCACACCGCGAAGGGCGTCTCAATCTGAAACAGTGCACTCCTGCACTTCTAGCTGTGCTACCTGCAGAGATTTGCTCCCAAACTCGAAATAGGAAAGCAACACTGGTCCTCTTACCAGGACACCACGAACTTGGCTTGCTTTCTTGAGCTCCTTACCACGAACAAGGCTCTGATACCATGTGAAGATTGTGGGAGAGAGGGAAGGAGTCTCACTTGAGGCTTTCTCACATGCACAATGGGGGAATACACACGAAGGTGGAGGCTGAAAAACAGTTTTCCTCTTCTTAGTTGTGTAAGCCAAAAGAACTCTAGTACAAAGAAATAGAAGAACCCTATATGTGGGTCTCAAACCAAACTCAACTAACTAAGGTGGCATACTAACTGAGCCACAACCTATAGTAGATAAGGATAGCTGTCATCCAGCTATTATTCGTGGGCGGTGTACCAACCGCATCTCCAGCTAACAAGTCGGTGACATAAGTACACAACGGTCACCCTGGCATATCTCGAGTGGAGCTCGATATCTCAACAGTGTATGCATAGGGATATGAAAATTGTCACTTCCCCTCAATGGGCCAATAGAACTGGTGTCATCACCTAACTCATTCTCGATTATAGATTTTTTACTAGCTGTGGAAAAGAAAAGAAGAAATATGAAGACCCAACATAGCTTTTGCAATTTGCTCACATTGTTCCTATTTATACCTGCTCACTCTTTCCCTGTGTAAATGCCCATATATGAGTACAAATCAGACAAGCATATACAAACAAAGTAGTGGCTCAACTTAAATGACAAAATGTCCTGATTCCATACTCGAAACAGAGGATACACATAATGAACAACACAAATTCCATGCGAGAACTCAAGTGCATATATTTTTGAAGCAAACATTTTCCATGGGCATCATAACTGCTTCTAAAAGGTTGGGAACGAAAGCAAAGGTTTTGATCTAAAGACTTTGTTAACTCATTAGTGCTTGGATCTAGGGTAAAGAGACTTCCAAATGCATGCAACCTATGCAGCCCTTAGATGGATCAACGATAGGCAAGCGTTGTAAGAACATGCGAGTAGAGATGACTGCTCAGGGTATGAGTTCCGTGAGTGGGAGTGATGAGACCACCTCGGAGGCTGAGGGCTTGAGGCATCCTAGACGTCCCTACCTCTCCATCATATGTGGAGATTCTGGCTTCCAAATACCATGCCGGCTTTTCAAAATTGGAAGCAGACAAGGCTGCTAAGCTGCTACATGTAGAAATCTCCTGCTGCGCTAAAGAAATGGATAATAAAGCATGGTATGAAATGGTCAAGAAGCACTCCACGTCCTGTATGATTCAAGTGGAGGACGTCATGCCAAAGTTGGACTGCCTGGCTCAAGGCAGCAGGGTCTATCTCTTCTTCAAAGGATGGATCTCATCATTGCAGGAACTGTGGCGATTTATCATGTTTGAATGTGATCTTCCCCATGATGCTTATTCCACGAAACTTCTTACGAAGGGGTTCTTCCTCCTCAGATGCATCACCGAGTCCCTACGAAACGATGTCCTGAGAAAGCCCCTCCTATTCTCTAGTGCAGCAGTGCTGGTAATCCTATGGAGCCCCTCTTTCTCTATGGATGAGCTCCTCTATCATGACTGCCTGGTATGGGTGGAGTTTCTCGGGCTTCATGTGTGGCTACCATGACCCTTGGAAGAGTCCTATACATTCCTCCCTCATCGAGAGCCCTGTTTGACAGGAGGAAAGTTTGGATCCTTTGGGATTGAGTGCAACAAACTCCATATTTTGTCAAAGCCATATTCCCTAATGGTTTAGTGCTCCTGATCTAGGTCAAATTTGGTTATTTTCCAGATGCTTGCTTTGTGTGCATAAAATGGGGACACTTTGCAAGATCCTACCCAGACAAACCAGAGAACACTACCCTGGCGCATGGGGAAAGCATTGATCAGGACTCGGAGAAAGAGGAGGAAGAGAAATATTAAAAAGAGAAGAGGTGAGTCTTCTTTTTTTCACCAAATCTCGTTTTTTGTCCTTAACCTCTAAAAATCAAACATGAAAATTAGCACATAGCCTTAGCAATACAAGGAGAAACATGCTTCAATACTAACAAAACGAAATCTCACAAAAAATGAACCTACATTGCTTAAAGAGACTCACCTTCTTGAAAAACTTCCTTTCACACAAGCAGAGAGGGAGAAGGGTGGAGAGAGAGTACAAGTGTTGGGAGAGGGGTCGGGTAGGGGTGAAGAGTGAGGAATAGAGAGAAAGAAAGCGAGGTTGTCGAATATAAGGTGGGAGGAGAGATTTTTGCTTTTCTTACAATAGAGATGTGAAAGAAAGTATCGCATGGGGTTTCGGGTTTAAGCGCCTAGCGTCGCTATGTAGCGATGCTGGTCAATCGCTATATAGTGACGTTTATATCCAAAAAGCGTCACTATATAGCGACGATGGAATAGGACAAAGCGTCGCTATATAGCGACAGTTTAGGGCACTTATTGTCAGAGGAGAGAAAAGGAGCTCATGGGTGGCTAATCTTTGGATCCTAATAGATTTCCTTGCAGTCATGTTGTGATTTTGGAAGTGTGCAGATGGAAGGGACGAGTGGAAGCTCATAAGATGATATGCCAATGCCGAGAAGTGCAGAGTGGCTTACGAAGAGGTTGTATTGTCATTATACTCATTGCAAGCGAGAAGTACGACATCAACGTCGTATTGTCATGCGCCACTTGTGAATGTATGGGGAGGAGCCCGAACCAGTATCCACCATTGGTGTTGCACGTGGTGATGGATCATTAGTAAGTCAATGCTATTTGAGTTTGTGATTAATATTGGGTACCATTATGACACGAAACCTTGAGACAAGATCTTATATTTACACAAAATCTTGAGACACGATGAGGAGGGTGGTGAGGGTGCGCGTATACCTTCACACTTTGAGCAAGACTATAGTCTCCCGGATGTGTCAGATGATGTGATGAGGGTATGGTGGACATGATGGATTCTATTTTCAGGGGCACTACATCACATGTACACATGATGTCAGAGTCTAAGGTCAATATGCGAGAGTTGCAATCAACACACTTGTACGAGGGTGCTAGGATGTCTAAACTATGGGCTTGTCTCTCAATCTTGAATCTACAAGCAAACTATGGGTGGTTGGATACAAGTGTCTCTGCCTTAATGAGGTTAGCTCCTGCATTAATTTAACTCATTATTTGGATATTTTTTGAGAATCATCATGTATGTTTGAGAATCATCATTATTCGAAGCCTATGTATGTTTGAATTGTGACTCTCTTTTATCATTCTCTCTTTTATCCTCTCTTTTTGTCTCTTTTCTCCTCTCTTTCTCTCTTATCTCCTCTTTTCGTCTCTTTTCCTCTCTTTTCTCCTCTCTTTCCTTCTCTTTTTTTCTCTTTTATCCCCACTTTTTCTCTTTTCACTTTCTCTTTTTCTCTCTTATCTCCTCTCTTTTTTTGTGTGTTTTCTCCTCTCTTTTCTCCTTTTTCTCCTCGCTTTTTCTCTCTTTTTTCTCTTCTCTTTTCCTCTCTTTTCTTCTCTCTTTCCTTCTCTTTTTTCCCATGTGAAGCTTCAATAGCCTACCATTGAGCAAACAGATATAGACTTCTGTCACTCTAATTCAAAGAATGCAGGAGTCTGTAAATGTTTGCTCAATGTCAGGCTGTAGGATTCTAAGCTTACTCAATGTCTAACAGGTATTCTAAGCTGTAGGATTAGTGACATGACTTCTTTGTTTGCTTTGAGAATCATCATTATTCAAAGCCTATGTATGTTTGAATTGTGATAGGTTGCTCCAAAAGATGTTGCCTCCTGCACCAAAATAATGCCCGCATCAAGAGATGAAGCGAAGAAGATGCTAACAACGGTGGGTATGGATTATGGTGCCATCCATGCTTGCCGTAATGACTGTATTCTCTTTCGTCGTGAGCATGGAGATTTGGCTAGTTGTCTGAAGTGTGGGGAACAATGATATAGAGATGGCTTGCAGGGTGAGCAATAAGCTTAGTGGGCTTAAGTCCCATGATTGGCACAAGGTCTTACAGGTGTTCTAAGCTGTAGGATTAGTTACTGATAATCGTGATGTGTTAGTGTAATTATGATTATGTTACATTATTGACATGACTTCTTTGTTGCTTTGATAGTTCATCCTCCCAATTACAATAAAAGGGTGCTTACAAGAAGATGCTAGAAATGCTATATTCAAGATCAGTGGTATTGTGAGGTATGCTTACTATCAAATCGCATTGATTGCATTTTTTTCAATTTAATATGAATAATCTATAGATTGATTATGAATATATCTTACATGGGCATGTGAAATAGGTGGATATCTCAAAAAGAGATCTCCATATTGAGCATCGAGAAGGCTAGGGTGGAATCCATTGAAGCTGTATGCTTGCTTGAGAAGCACTTTCCCTCGAGCATTATGACAACTCAAGTGCACTTGCTTGTGCACGTAGTTGATGAGGTGGCCATTGCATGTACCGTTCATAGTCGGTGGATGTGTTTTCTTGAGCAGTTTATGAAAACTTTGAAGGGATTTGTAAGACAATGAGCAAGATCAGAAGAATGGCAAAGGAATGGCTTGCACAAGAGGCATTAGTATATATCACGGAGTTTCTTGTATCATGGATCCCAATATGCTGGAAGCTTGGAATAACAAGGATGATGATCGCATCATTGGCGAGGTTCCCTAAGGAAAAGGGATTGAAAGAAAGATAAGCGAAGAGCAAATGGAGAAATTCAATAAGTTTTGTATCCTCAATAGCAAGGAGATGCAGAAGTGGATTGAGAGATATGAAGCGGCCAAAGTAGAAAGAATTATAAATGCAAGGATGAGATTCAGAGAAATGTACAAGCGATCGCAACCATATCCACGGGATCTCGCTCTTCTCCCTACTCACATGTCACTTGATTGGCTACAACTAGCTCTACGTAAAGCCAAACGCGATGGAGAGACAATAAACGAGCACGAGCGAGAGTTGTCATCTGGATGTATAATGCATGTAAGTTTCTTACCTCTTGACGTAATTAAGTAATTATTTGTGGCAATATACGCTATAAAATAGATGCATCTTCATTGTTTTAATGATGCTCTTT
Source organism: Dipteris shenzhenensis (assembly GCF_047967505.1). Classification (NCBI taxonomy): domain Eukaryota; kingdom Viridiplantae; phylum Streptophyta; class Polypodiopsida; order Gleicheniales; family Dipteridaceae; genus Dipteris; species Dipteris shenzhenensis. The sequence goes on from NC_141616.1 coordinate 18,579,680, forward strand.
TGCAGTACAAAAAGTATAGTGCATTATGGTCATATGGACGACATTTTCACGTGGAACGCATCAATTCAAAGAGAGTCACACATGATTGTGGAGTCATGTCTAACTTCACACAAGATAGCCGAGCAAGTGCTTCAGATACCAATCTTCTCTCCTCACAGTTGGATTATTGTGGAACCATACAAGAACCATACAAGAAATCTATGAAATTGATTTCAGACAATTTATTATTTTCATTTTTGATGTAAAATGGTTTAGAACTATTTACAATGGTCCCCATGTAACAGTGAGAAAAGACAGTAGCGGTTTCTTTGCAATAGACTCCACCAAACTTTGAACTGATGAAAGTGATACTTTTGTTCTTCCCGAGCATTGTGAGCAGGTGCCTACTAATGATTTAATTAATCGAAGCTTTTGTTTTTAAAGATCCATTGATACATGTACTTAAGCATAATTTCATATATGTAAATGATGGCATTTGGCACCCATCTTTAATATAGGTGATTTTTCATCCGGATCGTTTTGATCCAAGATGGTGGTCTGTGATCCAAGTTGCACCACGAAGTAAGAAAATTTTTGAAGATAGAGATGTGAATATGGAGATGCCACTACCAATGCCGGATCCAATTGATCCAGATGGATCTAGCGAAGAAGATGAAGATCACAATATGAGCCAAGAGGAAGATGTGCATAATGACATCATACGGGAGAAAGATAGAGTTCACGATATTGAGGAAGAAGATGACGATCGTTAAGAATCACCACACTTTATTGAAGAAGATGATCAAGTGCTCTTAGGTAAACATACGATGCTAGAGTACGATGATGATATAGGAGATCAACTCAATATAGAGTTAGAGATAGACTTGTATGGCACATTAGACTTGGCTAAGGATAGAGCCGTTGATGTAAATGCTCTTCATTGATTTTTTTCATCTCAAACTTGGACATGAATATATGATCTTCAAAGGCTTGATGTACATGCTCTTGTACTTTTATTCTCTCAAAGGATCAAACATGTATGAAAAGGAAAAAAAATGTGTCATTGGGAAAAACTATCTTTTAAGGTCGGTATGAGAAAAAACACTTTCTGTAAAATGTCGCTATAGAAAACTGTCTTAGTGTCTCTATATAGCGACCATTCACAAGTCTAATAAGTGTCGTGATATAGTAACCATTTACAAGTCTAATAAGTATCGCTATATAGCGACGCTCTTTAAACGTTGCTATATAGCAACATTTACCTAAAGTTACTATATAGCGACACTTAACGAATCCCGCTTTGATTATCGATGCGATTAGTGTTCCGCGCGCACTAATCGTTGGTCCTTAAGCGTCGAAATAGGACCCGTGTGTAGTAGTAGTGAGAGAGAGAGAGTGTGAGAGAGAGAGAGAGAGAGAAGCTGGCCATGCATCTTTACTAAATGATTGTTCATACATCTGGTAGTTATGGAATGACAATTAAGTAGCCACACACACAATATAATCATGTTGAAAATATGTGATGCCATAGGAAATGTCTAATGACATGTTTCAATATGATGTGCATGGAACTATACAATATTGTGGTATATTGCTTATGATAATGTCCTTTCAGATTGTGCACATCTTGCTACAAAACAGTCATAGAAAACTTTCAATCCAGCACATCACTACATGGGAGCAAGAAAGGATTGCGATGATCAGAGGTGGCACACACTTGTAACAGATTGCCTCAACCATTGCTCACCATGAACCCCGAGGATTAATGCAATACTTTTTGTGTCTCATGCGGTTTGCATATGCCTTGGTGAGTCTTGTGTAGGATAGATTTGCATGTTCTGAGGTTGCTGGACCGCAAATATTCTCATGCTTGGATCTTTGTCCTTCCTATGCTGAACCATGTTGTGCCAGAGGCTTCCATGCTTATGTCTTGCAAAACATTGCTAAGAAAGGTCGTTTGCTTGCTCTTCGGTCGCTTGTATACAAAAAGTTGAACGGGTAGCTCCTCCTCCCAGACCGTCCACCCCCACCAGCTCGACCTCACCACTGTTAATGTTCATGAACCTCCTCGGATTGAATTTTAGTGGTGCTTCCCAGACTGCAGGGTCCCTTGCAATCACCCAAGCATTCACCAATAGTGTGTGCTTGGGTAGACGGGTCACAGTAACCCATAACCGGGTAGTAGTAGCGGTGCTACAGCGTGCAAACGGAGTGTTTCCTTCACGATAGCTCGTAGAAACTTTAATTCTTCTATGTTGTATTCGTTCAGGAAACAGTTTCGACCAACCACGGCATCCAGTAATGCACAGACCACGGCATCCAGTAATGCCTGTGCCTTTCTCTTGAGGAACTAGGGCTTCCGCATCAGCTCGGCCATTGCGCACCAATGGTTGCGGATGATGTATCGGTCCCCGTTGTTATCATGTCCTGAATAACATCTCTCCGAGGAAAGAAACACAGTTAGCATAGGTGAGGTGCCCGTATAATACTCCCAACAAATTGGAACATGTGTGAAAACACGTACTAGCATTAATGTCGTGATTGTCATCGATTCATGATCGTCTATATCTTCGTGGTTGCTCGACTGGTCCTCTGGAGCGCCATGAAAACGCAGGTAAGAATGCAATAGATCTCCAAGAATCCGCACCAGGAATGCATCCAACTTCGCGTGCGCGGATCTCATTCGACGCTCGTTTTTTTGAAAATTCAACCACACGAGATAAGGAATACGAGATGTTCTTAGACGGAGATCTAACTGAATGGAGCCGAACGGAGGAAGTTGAAACTGTCCGCGCTCAAAAATTAATCCAATGGTTGACAATGAAATCAAATCCAACGATCAAATCTTTCCACTCGTTAATATATAGAGTAAATAGAATAGATAATCAAGATTTAATGTAGTGAAAGAGACATAGGAGATTTGCTATACAAATGTACAATTTCTAGATTATTTAGAATGATTATAATACAATATAAACATAAGTCGAAATGGGGTTGCCCTAAGTCCACTAAGACTCAAGGCACCATGGGGTTACCTATACTCTAACCCATTAGAATAGATACAAACATATGCAACCATTTGTCACTACACGCAACCATGAGTATAGTAAAGAGTTTCCTACAAGAGTTGTGCTGTGTACAAGAGTAGTACTATCTCTATCACCTTAGCTCTAAGTAGTTGGTGACGCTAGATGCTAACACTCTATATACAAATGTGCATATGCATGCTTGTTATAGTTCCTCTTACACTACTATATGTTTACATTGGAAGAGGTACCACAATACATTCTATATCTTGTTGAGGATGCAATTCATGGTTTCTTTCAATGAGAATCGGTTTTGAAGTTCATTGCGAATCATTCCTAGATCATGATTGTACTCGCATGGCATTTCTGCATACGGCTTTGTGCTTGGATACCACTCCACTAGTTGGCGTTGATAGTTGTAGAAGATGTATTCTCCGTCAATATTTGAAGGTAGTTTCCATGCTGGAAAAATCCTTTCCATGTCTCTGAAAGGCTCCGACTGACCTTCGTGTATGAATCTCGCATTTATCTCTACAGATCGATAGCATGAAATTGGCACAAGTTGCAAAGCCAAGCGAGATGACTCGACGTAGCAACCACCATACAAACTCGTGGGCTGGTGCAATGCATCATGCTTTCCAAGGTGGTGGAACTTATGAAAGCAAGTGATTCCACACAGAGGGCATCGCTCCTGGCATTGCTGCATTGCTCCAGCCTGTCTCTAAGATTGCGAATGAGAGCCGGCCTGTCAAGCTTTACACCACTCCTTAGAATCTCGTCTAAAGGCTGGCATAGCTGCGGGAGCTGTTCAGAATAAAATTCTCCACCAAGCCTGTAATCTTTCTGCCTATATGTCTCTCGATAGATGCATTAATCGACTTGAGCTACTAAACCTGATGCAAAGGATTTCATGAGCTGATCTTGGAGTTCATCTAGAACGTCATCCACCGACGAAGGCCCCTGCAAGGTTATGGAGGCTGCTTGACACTTGTGTCAAACTCTTGCGTACAGCCTCTACAAACCGAGCAAAACACCCGTCTACAAAGGAAGGGCTTAGCGTGTCACCGATCAATGCACTTGGTGCGAGCCATTGGCGACATAGCCAAGAAGCTCTGATGTCCGATCCTTCTCTGTCAATATATCACCAGGTGCAAGTCAAGACATGCTCTCATGCACAAGGAACTTTGAGACATTCTCTGTATAGGAAAAGAAGAGGATTCTCTATATATGAACATAACTAGTAAGAGTGCAAACTAGAGAAAATGGAACACTTCCTAGTTACCTTATCTAGGGAATCAATCAAAAAATTCCCTATGCAAGTCAATGCAGGGAATCATTAGAGAATTTCACCATATAGGAAAATTATCCTACATAGTGAAATTCATTAGTAATTCCCTACATAGTCTAACTAGGAAATGTTCCATTTTCCCTAGTTTGCACACTTCCTAGTTATAGTCTAGTAAATGATATAGAGAATCCTCTTTTTCTTTGTAAGACAAACTGGGAAATGCCCCATTTTTCATAGTTTGCAAACTTCCTGGTTATGAACTAGTAAACAATATTGAGAATCTTCTATTTCCCTATATAGGGAGAACGCGAAATAAGTGATTTTGTCTAAGTTATATCATTTAAGACATGAAGCACTCATGTTTCACATTTTTATACGTAGCAATTTGAACTTTTAAAGTACCTAGAGCAATAAGCAATTGTTACTATAATTACCTTAACTCACATTATCTACACTAAGATTCAACAAAACCATCAAAAAGATTATGGAGTTCTCTTTAATATTTCTACAAATAATAACAAGGTAAAAAGTTCATTCGTTATTATAATATTCAAAAGAAAAGGCAAAAAACTTCTACTATAAGAAATATAAGACAACCAAAGAGAGCTAAAAGAGCTCTACATAACATCTTTAAAGACTTATTTGAATCAAGCTAAATTTCATATCAAAATCTCTATATCTTCTTAACTAAGCACATCATATTTTTCCATGAATCTAACTTTTTGACTTTCAATAAGCCAATGCACAATGTCCCTTATCATAATATTACTGGCTAGTTTCTTGATGTCTGTAGAGTACTGTTTGAAGCTACTCTCCATCTTTTTAAGCTTCACATATATACTTTTTAAGGAAAAGTACATATCATGAATTGTGTGGACTCCCATGTATTTCAAAAGTATCATCTCCATATTTTCCTCTGAAATGTCATCCACCTGAGGGCATAGTAACAAAACAAGTGATAATATATTAACAAATTCGAAGCAAATGATTTAAATAATCAAGCCTAATGTAAAAGGCTGTTACATACTCTTTTATACTCGCTTGAAATCGTAGTCACCTCCATATCTGTAGCTTGAATATCTTTTAAGTTCTACTTCAAATAAAAAATTGAGATTAAAATCAAGATATAAAGACTTCAAATCATAGAAAATAAATTATGAATATAAGAATACCTTGCATCTCTTTCCTTGGGATTTATCACTTCTTTGCACGGTCTTCTGTTCTAAGTGATCTCTCATTTTTTCACTCACCTATGAATGATAAACAACAAGTAGTGTTAATGCCATTGGAAAGAATTATGTAAAGAATACAAGCATACAAAGTACTTGCTTTACTTTTAAAGGGTATTGCATAAATGAAAACTTTTACCTTCCTCTTTCGTTCACTTTTTCTAAACATTTCAGTCGTAGAATCAATCACATTTGATATTGGATCCTAAAAATATGACAAAATTAAATTAAAACTTGTCTAAAAAGAAGATGCTGATCACAATTGAATCAAAGAAAATAGCTTCAATCATAAGCATATCTAAAAGATAAAGGCAATTCATACCTTATCTTCATTTGTAGTGATGTCACCATGAAGCATCTTAGAAAATGTCATCTCATTCATATCAGCATTCGCTTCACCATAAGAATCCTGACATAAAATATTCAAGATAGATGAATTATGAATAACTGAATGGTTAATAATACTTTTTCAAAATAGAAGACAACTCATGATTGAAACTTACACACCTGATCAGAGTGATAATACTCAAAACCTTCGAATCTCTTCACCATGAACTTATCTATCTACACAAAAGAACATATGATTTTATTAAAGAAAACATTTTGTATTCTTTATAAAATTAAAAACATATCTTTTATTGGAAATGCTTCAACAACCTCAGATGTTGGACATCCTTTCCATAAAATTCTCCTCCAATAGAAACTAAATTTCCAATAGACTGCCAATGAATTAAATAATCCAAGTAAGATGTCACATAAATTACACGAAAAAGTATAATTTTTTACTAAAAGTAGAGAACCATTTAAGGTATTAATATAAACATAGCTTCTCTGAAATTGGATTATGTGGAGACTCGTCAATACAAGGAGTAGTTGCTTGAGGCTCCATATATCTCTAAAAAGTTTCAAATAGACATACAAAATTTTATTAAACTCTTATAGATCATTTTGAAATCCAAAGGAATGAGAACTTAGTTCAATTAGTATACGATATTCTTAATTTTTCTTGAAAAAACATATCTTTCAAATGCGTCAACAACCTGAGATGTTGAATATCCTTGTGTATGAAATTCCTCTCTAATAGAAATAGAATCTCCAATAGACTACTAAAGAGTTAAATAATCCAAGTAAGAAGTGGCACAAATTATGCAAATAAATACAAATTTTTACTTCATGCTAGAGAACCATTAAATGTATTGAACATACTTTCTTTGAAATTGAATTATGTAGAGACTTGTTAATACAAGGACTAGTTGCTTCAAGCTCCTGATTTCTTTGAACTTTGCTCGTTTTGTCCTTTGAAACACAATAGAATACATTGACTAGATCATATCTATATTACAAATATACAGTTTTATAAAATATCACATAATTGAAAGGCCAACTCACATTATTTACAAGGGTCCTCTTCTTCGAGTATTTCCTACTAGACTGCTTTGAGGAGATCCACCACCTGTATATATCTTCCTCTCTCCAGCTATATTCAACTCCACTAAACTTTAGAGGCACTATCTCATGATGACGCTCATGGATGATGCCTTTAATATGCTGTTGTTCTTCCTTTTTATGCCGTAGATCTATAATAGTCTCTATTCCCTCGAACCACCTTCGTACACGACGGTAGTTTTCTAACAATAGAGAATGCTAGTCTCTAAAGCACTTTTCTAGGAGCTCTTTTCCATATAGCTTGTTCTTATCCCTACAGATCATTTTGGGTGGTTTAAACACCTCATCATATGTAGGTGTAAAACTTACCCCTAAGATCGGAGGAACAGAAACTTGAGATTTATCTTGTAAAGAGAGACGCTCCTTGTTCTCTTTGAAGGACACCTTTGATTCATCTCCCATAGGCATTTTCCCTATATAAAAAACATACATGCCATATATTCAACCCCCTCTCTCATATCTAAATGCAAAAACATACATGCCATAAATTCATCCCCCCCTCTTACATCCAAATGCAAAAACATAAATGCCAGAAATTCAGCCACCTTCTTTCTCTAAGTGCATAACATACGTGCCATAAAGTCAACCACATGCATTCTCCAAATGGATCTACACACATGCCATAAATTAAACCCCCTTCTCCCATAAATTCAGCACCCCATCCAAGTTTTTGAAAATTGTACACTTCTCCCCATTGAATTCATTTGTCACTGTGTTTTCATGGGATGTTGCATCGTTTATCTTATCACTGTCAAAGTCAAATACCGAATAGTCCTTTGTTGATTTCATTCTTGTCTTTGAAGTAATATTCGAACCATTTGAGTCAATATCCATGTCATCCATGTTTGATAAGCCAGCACTTTTGAACTCTTTGTGCTCCTTAACAATGTGTATGAATTCATCCACTCCAGATGAGACATCACTTCTGAAACCTTTTGCTTTATTAGTACCAATGAACTCATTCACTCCCGAAAAGATATCACTTCTATAGTTAAGTGCATTGAAATCATCCAAGTTTGAGGAGACAACACAAATGATATCTTTATCTTTCTCGACATGCGTGAATTCATTGACTCTAAATAAGACATCGCCTTTGAAGTCTTTTGCCTTCACAGTGCTATTGAACTCACCAATGATATCTTTTTCTCAAGGTGCTTGAATTCACTGACTCCAGATAAGACATCGCTTCTGAATTCTTTTTCCTTCATAGTACCACTGAACTCATCCACTCCTGATAAGATGTCACTTCTATAGAGGATTGCATTGAAATCATCTAATTCTGAAGAGACCACTTTTGATGCCTTTGCCTTTCTTAATATGCAAGAATTCATCCACTACAGAGTAGGGATTACTTCTGAATTCTTTATCTTTCTCAGTATCAATGAACTCATCCACTCCTGATAAGATGTCTCTTCTATACTTGAGTTCATTGAAATCATCCACGTCTGAAGGGACAAAGCTTGGCTTGTAAGCATATTCTTTAAGTCCTTTGAAATTGTAGTATACTCTATCTTTGTCATTGAAAACCACATGTCCCTTTTTAATCTTCAAAAATTGCATGCTCCATCTCAAATCTTTTCCTTCCTCATAATAGGGACCATCCAATGACATTGTGTTATCATCCATACCATCATTAGTAACTTTCACAATCCTCATCTTTGCAAATGACCACTGATCCCAGTGTTCAAACCCCAAAACTTGACCTTCTGCTATGTTCTTATTTGCAAATGATATCATTTGCAAAATATCTCCCACAATTTCCAAAGACTTGCACTTTGTATTCCCGATGATATGTGTTGGATAAGTCTCATCTCTATCCCATGCAATAAATGATTTATTGAAAACATTATAAGGCATAACATCTTCAAGTACTTCCATATCTCCACACTTATGCTTTAGCTCAACATGTGCACT